>NC_092806.1:156429999-157032556 GCF_040954645.1 Diabrotica undecimpunctata | reverse complement strand
GAAACATAGCACAGGGATACAGCTTAAAAACAAACTAAATAGAAATTCTTATGAAAAGTTGATGTCAAGTAAATTAAATAAAGTTGTACCATGAACAAAACTCTAAAAACTTAAAAGTTATTTTAAAATCTTAAAACTCTTTAAAATCATCTATTTAATACCTAGATCGGCTAAATTTTACTCTTTAAGTCTTAGAAGATATCCCCAGAAAAATTATTTGTTTGTGAAATATGACTTATCTAAGGAGTCTATTGAGAAATAAGTGGAAATACTTAACAGTGTATTATATAAAAATTATATCAAGCAATCTCTTGGATTAATAACCTAAGTTTTTACTATTCAAAATTCTGTAAAATGTATAGTTTTTTACTTATTTTGAGTGTTTAAAAAAAATAGAACTTTTGATATCTCCACCCACCGCAAAATAATTATATCTTATAACACTTACCAGAGAATCATCCCGTTGTATGAGCCATATACTTTTAACATCATCAATATTTTGATCTGTATTGTCTACCATTGACCCCAAATGTACTGGCGCATTTAAAACTTTCATAGCCCCGTTGGTAGCCTTTTCTCCTTTATCTGGTTTTAACATGCATAAAAGATCATTGCAGATATTTCTAAAATTAACAGAAATTAGACTACCTAGTGCATGTTTCTTAAACATCATTTACCTAATATCATCTTCGGACTTGTCGTTTGAAATTTCTTTTAGAACTTCTCCTACTGCATCATATACTTCTTCACTATCCTCAAAATCATCTGCACCGTTTAATAATACACCTAAAACATTTTTGAGTTGGCAGAGTAATTTAGAAATTTGTAATAAATCATCCGTAATAAACAAATTTACCTTCTACATATTGTTTAAGATCTTCATCTATCGCAGGAAAAACATTTTTAATGTACTCACTACACGTCCCCATTGTTTAGAATAGTAAAATCAGATTTTCCTATAAAAATTTATGTGACAAGTTACCCTAACCTAAAACCACCGTGCAGTTAAAACGGTGACACAAAAGAAGAAAACACGGTAAAATGTCATGGTAAAATGTCAAAAATGGAGAAGGAGAAAATCTAAAGCTCGCTTTCTCTCTCTCTCAATCTCTCTCTATTGGTATTAAATCGATTATTCCATATTCAGATTCCGATTTAAGTATAAGTCATGTGTCATTTTAATCGAGAGTCGGTGTTTTGTCAATATTTAAAATTAACCTTAAACGCTATATCAAACGTTTTTCACGTTAAGTTTTGTGGAAAAACTAAGAAATAATGGCTGCAGCTGCTGCCGCAAAAATAGCCGAGGTACGCGAAACAACTCGCGTTGAAAGAATTGGAGCTCATTCTCATATTAGAGGTCTAGGGTTAGATGATAGTCTTGAAGCCAGACATGTGTCTCAAGGTATGGTCGGTCAAGTAACAGCTAGAAGAGCAGTGGGTATCGTTCTACAAATGGTTAGAGAAGGAAGAATTGCTGGCAGAGCGGTCCTTTTGGCTGGTCAACCTGGTACTGGTAAAACAGCAATAGCTACAGCTTTGGCACATGCACTTGGTCAAGATACCCCTTTTACAAGTATGGCAGGTTCCGAAATATATTCTTTAGAAATGAGCAAGACGGAAGCTATCACCCAAGCCATTAGAAAAAGTATTGGTGTTCGAATTAAAGAAGAAAGTGAAATAATTGAAGGTGAAGTTGTTGAAGTGCAGATTGAACGTCCAGCTACAGGAATTGGTGCAAAAGTTGGAAAACTCATTTTGAAAACCACTGATATGGAAACTGTTTATGACTTGGGAGGTAAAATGATTGACAGTATTTTGAAAGAAAAGGTCCAGTCTGGCGATGTGATCACAATTGACAAAGCCACAGGAAAAATTACAAGATTAGGCAGATCTTTTGCTAGAGCTAGGGACTATGATGCCACTGGACAGCAAACTAGATTTGTACAGTGTCCTGAGGGCGAATTGCAGAAACGTAAAGAAGTTGTCCACACTGTAACACTGCATGAAATTGATGTTATCAACAGCAGAACTCATGGATTTTTGGCATTATTTTCTGGAGACACTGGTGAGATTAAACCAGAAGTGAGAGAGCAAATAAATGGCAAAGTAGCCGAGTGGAGAGAAGAAGGTAAAGCAGAGATTATTCCAGGTGTTTTGTTTATTGATGAAGTGCACATGTTAGATATTGAATGTTTTTCATTTTTGAATAGAGCATTAGAGAATGAAATGTCACCAATTGTGATTATGGCTACTAACAGAGGTATCACTAAAATTAGAGGAACTACATACAAATCTCCTCATGGCATTCCACTAGATTTATTAGACAGAACCATAATAGTCCCCACACAACCTTATGATGAAAAGGAGCTGAGAGAAATCTTAAGTATCCGCTGTGAAGAAGAAGATTGCCAAATGTCAGATAATGCGCTGGCTGTCCTCACAAGAATATGCAAGGAAACTTCTTTGCGCTATGGTATGCAGTTAATTATGACATCGAGTTTAATAGCAAGAAAACGCAAAGCACATGAAGTTGATGTCGAGGATATTAAAAGAGCTTACCAACTCTTTTTTGATGAAGGAAGATCTGTTCAGTTCTTAAGAGAGTACCAACAAGAGTTTATGTTCAATGAAATAGATGATAAAGATGATATGGAAATTGAAACGATGTAATGCAGCCATTTTTGACATAAAAATTTGTGTTCTATTTTTTTTGTATTTTATAAGTTCGTTTATAATTCTTAATAATAAAAAGATTTTCTATTAAAGAGAAATAATTGCTTTTTATTTAATATCTTCTCTGTGTAAATTATGGCTAATTTTTGTCATTATAATCATCATCAATCAGCCCTGGCTTGTTTAAAATAGATATTTCCATATATTTATTCTGTGCTATCCAGCTAATGCTTTTAAGGTCTTGGTTCATCGTGTTAAGAATCACATACACATTGTTCAACAATTTCTATGAGCTTACTAGATTTGTCATTGTCACTTTGTCTCCATCGGTGCAAAGAATTATTATGCACCGGAGTGAAATATGAAAAGAATGGGTAAGAAACAACATCCGCATAGAATCTCCTTCCATGATGGAAGTAGGTGACATAATCAAAAGTCTCAAGAAGAAGAGATCACCTAGAATTGGCGAAAGAGCTTTTCAAATACAGACGTAATATCCTTATAGATCAAATCTACATAATTTCCAAAGTCTGGAATGAAGAACAAATGCCTTTATTTATTCTTTTAGCATTAATCTGTGCCAATTAGATGTTAATGTTAAACTAGACTAGAGCCACAGAATAATTGTTTATTATTCTGTTATATTGTTATATTCTAAAATTGTTTTGTATTGTATTGTAAAATATTGTTTATTATTCTTTTATTAGAGAGCTGTGTACAATTGCTGATAACGACTATAGATGTGAACGACTTATAGATGTGAAGTAACCATAATATACAGCCAATTATTTCATGTTATTAACCTTATTAGTTGATGTGGTTACTAGAAATTAAAATATTTATTTTTAATTATATTTTAAATTTGTATATTATTCAACTTTCAACTCATGTCCTCATGCCTCCTAGTCCAAAGAATCGATATAATCGAATAATAAATCGATTTAATTAACATAATTACTGATCTGAATTGACAATAATCCAATAATCTTTTACTTCATCTAATTTTTTCCCATCTTTTCCAATAATTTTAGACCTTCGTTATCTATCTTTCATAATTCTGGACTTTAACTGATTTCTGAGAGGACCAACCTACAATTTTTGATATCGTTTTATTTAAACTTAATGAACAATAACAGCGCTAAATCTAATTATAAACCCCTCTTTGCCTTTTATTTTACTTCAGACAAACGATAGTCACTATTACAATAAATTACTTGCATGTATGCGTAAAATAAATGAGTTTCTTCTTTATTCTACTTTTATTCCTGATTTATGTCGCCATCTGAAGGTCATATATTTCACCACAATTTCACTTAATAAAATGTCATTGTCATTAGTCAGATATATTTTTGTAGACGTTAGGTATGCTGCTAAACTGTTCATATGAAATTTAAGACCTTCTGTAACATATATTACTAATTATTATTATTTTCAAACATCTTTTTAATTCCTTGATTCCGATTATAGCATTTGGTACAGTAGAAATTGTAGAAATTAGTGTATTCAATGGCCAAACAGCGTGTTAGGTAAGTTATTTCCTGAAGTTTCATATCAAAAACAGTGATTCTAGAAATACTTTTTATATTTTTAGTAATTTTAGAGTGAACGTAACATATATTTAATATGTTTAATTGTTTTGTGAATTAACTAATTTATTTTTAGAAGTCGGGACCAGAAATATAGGTCTCCAAAATCACAGAGGCCAAATCCGAAAAAAGGCGTTATCAAGAAAACTATCAAGAAGAACAACTTTCCAACAAAATCAAGAAAGAATGAAGGACGAAGAGTACAGGATGCGCGTCAAAAGCTTCTTGGAAAGAAACGAAAAACAGTCGTTGATGCTAGAGACATATTAAAGACGAAATCAAGAGTTCAAGATGCCCGCACAAAAATTAATAGAATACGTGATGATCGAAGCACTGTACCTTCAAGCAGCGGAAGCGTAAAAGTAATTGGTAATAGCATTTTAAAGAAAACAGATCGTAATGGAAGAATCAGCTTAACAACTAATAAATCTAAGCAAAGGCATGATATGAATTTTGCAATTCAAAAGCAGCTTGGACTGATACCACCCACCAGGTCCCCAATTAAGAGAGCAACTACAAAGAGGAATGCTGCAGTGAATACTAGTATGAATACAAGCAGTGCAAGTAGATCCCCACCTAGGTATGTATTCTTTCAGTAATAGAGTATTAGTCATTTACATTTTTTTCCTATTAAAAATCACCTGCAGCTTTCACATGTAGTTTTAACCAAAAGATAATTATAAATAATTTGTGTTAATGTTTCTGAAATATATTTGGTAAAAGTTATATTTCATTTAATTTAGTTTGTGCTGTGTAGGTTAATAAAAATTTCAAATCTTAAAAAGAATATAGGAATGCAGCTCATATTAGACAAGAATCTAGAATGTTTTGTACATTACAAATTCTATAAAATAGGTTCAAGTTTTATCCAGATTAGAGGTGCTGTCATTAATTACAAAACCATATTATTTACCCCAGAAAATTCCTTATCTAAATTTTAAGGAAACAAATCTTAGATTTTATTTATTTGTTCTAAATATGAAGGTCGCAAAAACGTTGCTATACAATTTAATATGACATCATCAATACCCATTAGATTCTATCATATATAGTATTTTTCATATAAAAATGTGTGCACGTCATTTAAGATTTACGACGTCAGAACTCCATAGCGTTGCCAAAACATCAGAATAGTAAGTTAGTGAGGAATTTTTAAAATGTCAACTATTTGTCAAACTATTATATTAACAGTAAATACACTTAGTTTTAAGATTACTGCAACACACTAAAATACATAAGAAAACATTTTAATACAAGATTATATATTCTAAATTTTAAACTTAACACTTTTAGAGCATTAATAGTAAAAACGTCCCTCCATTATTTCTTGTTCAAAATAATCTATCTTATATCAAAGCTTCTCAGCTTTCTACAGACTATTTAGTTGTTTTGGCATAGCACAATCACAATACACAACAATAATTAGTTTTTAAAGCTATTAATCTAAATTTAATATGTATTTATAAATACAATTTATTAATATATAATATATTATGATCAAATTGTGTAAGAAATCATTACATAAACAAAATTCTTACTCTAAAAAAGCGGCAACCCGTTAAAACAATTTTGCCACACGCTGAACTGTCAAAAAATTTGAAGTATTCCTGTATCAGTTGTGTACAATTGTCTAATATATTTAATTAAAATTATTATTTTGTGAAATATTAGACTTAATGAGTTATTTCATAAAATTTATATTATTAATAATATCAAATGTTTTTGGTTATTTAATCAATATAATTCTAAAATTCCCAATATAATGATGATTACATTTTTCTGATTATTATACCATGTTGACGGCTATGATAGATCGAGTAGTTCCGTATGGGTTTCGTATTATTAGCTGTGTTAGGAAAACTTGAACTCTAAGGTTGACGTTCTGGAAATTTTAAATATAAGGGACGTCACTTTATATAAATTGTGACGTGCACGCATTTTTATATGAAAAATACTATATAGAATTTTATTGTAATAGGCAACACAAATCTATTATGAGAGAACCTGACTATGAGCCAAGGGAACCAGTAAGGTTATATGATCCAGCCATTTACAAATGGACAAAACCAGAATTAAGAAATACAGCTTCTGAGATGATAAATTCTCTAGAGGTGACAAGACAAGCCATGAGGGAAGCTTTAAGAGAAGAACTGATTTATGGGTGGCCAACATATGCATCACATAAGTAAGTAGGAAAATGTTTGCTTTTGTTTGAACTTATAAGCATCCTATTTTATTACAGTAAATCAATAACTTTGTATTGCCTCGTCAGAAATTAGCTACATGCTCATTTTCTTGGAATATTTCATTAAATTCGAACCTCCAAAGGTTGTTATTTTGTACTTTTTGTAACTTTTGACACTTTTGAGAGTTATGACAATGATTTTTAACTCAATTTGCTGATATTTTTTCAGTTATACAGTAGACTCCCTCTATAACGAGAACTGAAATGGAAGACTAATTACCTCGTTATAAGCTGATCTCGTTACATCAGACAACAATAATACTGTGCATATATATGAATATGTAATTTTCTAAAACATTAACTTCCTATAGCGAAGCCATTCAGAGCAATATAAGCTGCTAAATATTGTTTGAATGGCATTTTGAAAAAAAGTTGTTTACTTTTATTGTCAATGAAATACATTAAAACAAAAAAAGTTGTTTACTTTTATTGTCAATGATATGTTAAAACAAAAAATCTGTATTCTGTAAATCTGTATAAAGCGTATTTTCAAGAAAACTATTGCTTCTACAATTGGAAGAAGCCTTTCATTTTTGACTGCTTTAAATTGTCCAGTATCTTTCTATCGTATCATATTTTGTAGATATGTAAAACAGTTGTATACTTCTTCATTTGCGTTTTGTCTTTGGATAAAGTTTCTTACAACATTTAAAGCACTTTACACATCTTGTCTATTAGGACCTTCTTGCGTAGATTCACCACGATTGTCTTCTCCATCTTCATCACTTTCGTCACTGACGATAACGCGCTCCGCCTGCGGATTTATTACTTCCGCGATAATTTCACTATCCATCAGAAGATCACAAACAATGACGTCATCATCAATGGGAATAAATTCAGCAAACTCGTCATCATTGTTCAGTTGGGTTAGCTTTTGACCTTGCTGTTATAACTTCAACCACTCTGCTACAGGATATTCATCTTCTTCGTTTTCTACCTCAGTCTCTGTGTACCCCGCATGAGGGAAACATTTTCTGATGTTTTTTTTTTTATCTATGAGTGTCCATGCTTTCTGGATGAAATTTATGGCATCTAATAAAGTAACAGGGGATTTACTACGGTTTTCCACATTATTCAGGATCCGATTAACTAAAAGTTTTCTGTAATGAACTTTAAGCAACCTTATGATTCCCTGATCAGATGCAGAACAGATGTGCAATTTGGGGGTAAAAAACGAAGTTGAATGTTTTTTAAACCGTTAAATTTTGGATGGGCTTTACAATTGTCAATTAAAAGAATCTTTTAATGTCCCAACTCTCTGTCCCACTTCAAAAGTTCTCCACTAAAAATCTCTGTTGTCATCCACGATTTTTTATTAAAGTTATATGTGACAAGAAGTTGATTAAAACCTGAAACATCGTGGTTTTTGAGATTTCCCAATCATGACTAACTTACTTTTTTCAGAACCGGACATGTTGGCACACTCGAGTACAGTTATCCTCTCTTTTGATAACTTGCCACCTATACAACATTTATTTTTAAATTTGAGGGTCTTATCTGGAGTAAGTTTAAAAAAAGTCCCAGCTCGTCGGCATTAAAAACATTATCGTCACTGTAATTTTGTCTTATTGTAGGCCATGACTTCAACCAGTTGTCGGTGACTTGTTTGGAAACACTCTTCGCATCATCACAAATTTTTCCACACGTAATTTCGTGTCTGGCCTTAAAACGGCTCATCCACACACTCGATGCTTTAAAATTTTCATCACTACCTAGCGAATGCGAAAACTGTGTTGCTTTTTCTTGAAGCAGTGGTCCACTTATTGGAACATCCACAGTCCTGTTTACTGTAAACCATTAGACCATTGCAGTATCGAGTTCTTTATTAGTTGCGGCACGTAGTTCTTTCGATTTACCGGAAAAAGACGCACCTGCTTTGAAAATCTTGTGTTTAATTTTAAACATAGTAGATAGAGTGGGACTTGAAATTCCTCTTTCACGACAAACTTCTGCTTTCTTCTTACCGTTTTCAACATCTTTAAGAATGTTAATTTTTTCTTCTAAAGTAAATGCTTTTCTTTTAGGAGTCATCGTGTGTAATCTATGTGACTATGTAATCTACAACACAATTTTCAAGACGCGAAAGCACAATCAGGTTATAAACGATAAACATTTACGACAAAACCAGCTGTGAAATGAAATTCTGGTGAAATTTGTTTCATTTGCCAGATTTTTAAGCCTCTTTAGGTAGTTTATTAGTTGCGAATGATCAAACCCCTACACTGACACTTGTGAATCATAAATTGTAAATTTCCGACAACACAATATCGGTCGGTGGATTAAACAGAAGTTTATTGCGGGCTGCAGTTAAAAAGGGTATTTATTTATAGCCACGGCCGGGCCAAAAACGTAAAAAAACACGTTTTTCGATCTTATTTTCTCTCTTATTTTCTCTCTTTATAACCAAATTTGCCTGGCTATATGGGGTTATAGTTCAATAGAAATTTCACAGGACATCTAATGTACCTCGTTATAAGCGAAACCTCGTAATAATCGTGTTCGTTATAGAGGGAGTAATACTGTATTTGGAATCAAGCTTTTATTTACTAATAATTATTTTTATTATCTTTATTGTTTTTAATTTTATTTATTTCTTTTGTTTCGTTAAGTTTTGATAACTTATCTGATAGAAAAATATAAAAATGATAGATACAAAAATTTATACTTGCTAGTGAGGTTTAATTACTAGTTTTTGTCTAGAGAGAAATTTTATAGTGTTGTATTACAGTGTAAATGGAGAGAAAATTGATTGACACAAAAACAATAGTCTTACTGAGTTTTCTAAAAGCATTAAGACTTAAGCATAAATTATTTGGCAATACAAATACTTCAAATTCTTTTAATTAAAGATATAAAATAAAAATTTACAATGTACTAATCTTAAAACATCATTCGTCAAAATTTTAGTGCGATTGGTCAATTATTTTACAAGTTACAGTATTTTAACTGGTGCTACTGGTATAATTTTCAAAAAATTCACAAAACTTAATTTTGTTTTTATAAATAAAAACAAAAAGTATTATACAAGTAAAGTAATGGCTTGATAAGTGTTGTTCTGATTCTACTTCATCAGAAATAATGGTTAAACAGTGTTATGTTGACTTCAAATATGCTAGACAAAAACAATGTCAAAGAGTGGATATCGAAAGCAAACCAGTGATTTATCACACACTCTTTTCAATTCTTGCACAGGAAATTTGCAAAAAAATCATCAGATGATGCCTTGACATGTTTTTACTCCATTTTTTTTTTAATTTTGATCTAAATAATTTATGCAAACTGCCTGTGTTATCAGTATATCTGTCATATGGTAATTCTGCTTCTTACAGTTTATGTTTTTGCTAATTATATTAATATTTAACAAATTTTATAATTTGTTGCATTTGCAGTGCTTATAGAAAACTGACTGGAATATATGAAAAAGGACCTCTCCGCTCTTACGACGCAACTTTAAGGTATGCTATATTGTAGATTTTGCGACATTTTCAAATGATACTGTCTATAAATAATGAAAGAATTTAAGATACACCAGCGGTAGTAATGGAGAGATCATATTTCATCTGTCTCAGTGAGACTGAAAATTGTTTTGAGGGATCACATATCTTTCAGATCTATGATCGATTTTATATGTGAGCTTTTCGAAGCCAGAATAGGTAAAAAATTATGAAAATTGAACTTATACCACTTTATTAGATTGCTAACTATTATTTGTTTTATAGTTTTTATTATTAAGAGCAAGAGAGCTCACAGATATTTTTAATAGAAATGTGGTATATATTTTTTGACCAATCTGAAAAGTGGTGCAAGTCCACATGCCTTTGATTTCCGTCATTGGAGCTGGATATTTATCTTTGAAAACATATCGCACATAAAAATCTTACATCATGAAACTGACTTCATTCATCATCTGCCTGGAGGTTAAATAATTCCATTTGAGGCAGTGGCGGCTGGTGACTCAAAAATTTGGTAGTTCTGCAGTATTTTTTTTAATTCAATATCTTTTAATCGTTGTATTTTACAACGAGGCTTTTAGTTTGATATTTTACACCATATATTTATTCATTATATATCTATTAAAAAATAATAAAGAACTTACCGATTTTCTTCTTTTCAAATTGAAGATAAATCCAATTATATCAAAAATAGCAATGGTACATTATGGCACACTAGTAATTGTTTTATAGTTTATGTTTTTAGTAGAATTTTATCGATAAATACGTGAAACTAAGGAATGCAAACGAAAAAACACTACAAACAAAATCGCCACAACAATAATTGCATTATAGGGTCTTACGAACTAACTACACACAGAGCCAAATATATTATTTTTTTTTATAAATAAGCTCGATTCGTCGATTTTTTTTTAAAGCAAACTTGTCTATAACTTTTTCATTAAAGTTTGGTATTTCTTTTATAAGTGTTTTTTCTACTGACAACATGGTTAATGCTACAAGTCGGTCTTCAGTCATGGAATTTCTCAAGAATGTTTTAATCCGTTTTAAACTCGAAAAGCATCTTTCAGCTTCTGCCGTACTCATGGGCACTGTAATTAGAATTTGAAGCAGTTTTACAGTTTCTTGAAAAGGCTCTGTTAAATTATTTTCAATTAAAAATTTTAAAAAAGGTATTGCCCCATTAATGTCTCTACAGTCTCTTCTAAAATAAAGAACAGATAATTCAGTCTTCAAGCGCTCCCTATCTAAATTTGGATATGACGCGCAAGTCAGGCTTAAATTATCATCTGGGAAATTATCACAATAATTATCAAATTGCTCAGGATAAAGCAATGAAGTTGCAAGTAGGTGATTTTTAAAAGCAAATCTATCATTTGCACAATTTATGATTATATCACAAACTTCGATAGATGCTCTCCGATGACCTACTGGACTGTTATCCTTCCATAACCTTTTAGTTGGTAATGGTTCAACGCATAAACGAGAACCTTGGTCAATGGTATCATCTATTGAATTTCTAACTGAATTCATGTATCTTTCGAAATCTGTCACCTTTTTATTGATTTCCAAAGGATCCGTTTTAGTCTTTTGAAGGGCATTATACAAAACGTCTACTTGTGGCATTATGCGATGGAAAAATGTTAACCAAAAAACAAAATTTTGATCCACTAGTATTCTTCGAATGGAAGACGCTGAACTACAGACAGCTGCCTTATCAAACGATTCTTCTATTTCTTCCATACATTCGATAAAAGAAGATCGATGTTCAAACACAACATTAACAGTTCGAATATTGAAGTTCCAGCGAGTTGGAGCGCCATGACGAATTTTCTTTTGGACGATTTTATCTAAAACAGCCACTCGTTGTGGCGAATTTTTAGAAAAGGTAGGGATTTCATTTAAATTTCCAAAAAAAAGTCTAACTTGAGAGTTTTCGGAACAAGCCTTAGACATTATTAAATTTAATTGATGCGCGTAACAGTGTACAAAATGAGCAAATGGATATTTTTTTTTGATTCTGGCTTGAACTCCTGCGTGCTGTCCACACAAGACCGCTGCCCCATCATAACTCTGAGCAATTAGTTTATTATTTGAGTTTTCCAGGATAGGATCCAAAACACTGAAAATGTTTTTGCTTAAAGTATCTGCATTTAATTTTGAAGGTACCAAATATGTCCAAAATCGTTCTACCGGTGCTCCATTTCGACAATATCTAAATACTACAACCATTTGTGATTTTGCTGAAATGTCTGTAGTCTCGTCGGCCATGACAGCTAGATATGGAGATTCCCGAATTTCCTCCAAAATTTTATCCTGGCATAATTCCAACATGCAGTCCAAAATATCATTTTGAATTTCTTTAGAAATGCCCTTAAAAACCGTCGATTCTTCCAAGTGTTGTGCTAAAGTTTTATCCAATTCAGCAGTAAAATTTATGAGGCCGCGAAAAATTCCAGGATTGTCGGATGTTTGTGTCTCGTCGTGTCCCCGAAGCGCCAATTCGAAAACACTACAAAATTTTATGCAGTCTATAATTTTTGAGAGAACATACCTATTTTTTATTACAGCTTCATTGAATTTTTGAATATTTATCCAGTATGCAGAATCTAACTGTTCTTTAATATTCACGGAGCCTAATAAAGCATATTCCATTTGATTGTGCAAATGATGCTTAGAAGTTTCGTGCTTTTTTATTTTATCACTTAAATGTACTAAGTCTGTTACACCAACTTGCGTCCATGACTTATCACCTCCAAAGAGTACACAAGGAAAACAGAAAAGAGCGTTTTTTCTGTTGCAGCCACATATCCAACTATTTCTCGTATAAATATCGCAATTAAATTGTCGTTTGTAATTTTTCCCTCGGCTTGATCCTTCTTTTACGATTTTAATATCCGGCAAAGGACGTCCTTTGCATTTTAATTCTAGTTTTTCGTCATAAGAATATTTAAAGAATCTCTTAACATTAATCAAATTATAAATAACATCCATCCTGAACAGCACTTTTATTCTCATATACTTAATATAAATACCGAATTACGTGCAGGACAACTTATTTTAACAGTCGTCGCGTCGCGATCACCGATTATTTAAAATTACAATAAACGTAGGTTTGTACACACTAGTTCGAACTGCGACAAATGCAGCTCAAATATTGCTTTCAGTCGTCGCCTGAAAAGTGTAGGCGAGGGGTTGAGCGGGTGTTATCGGGGATATCTTTAACAGTTCACAGCTCGGAGTAGCACCGGTCCGGTCAAATAAGTGGGACTTGCTGTCGCCATGAGATGCGACGGACGACAGATTAAAATAAAGGCGGCCATGCACGAAAACCATCTAAATGAATTTAAATTTTATAAGTAGTGATATTTTTTATTTAATTTTCAAAGTAATTTTGTTTGGATTATTTTGGTGGTTCTGCAGCTCCGCAGCACTTATATACCAACCGCCACTGATTTGAGGCAATATTTCTTCTTTATACACATCTATTTCAAAATATAGCATGAATATTTGGAACTAAAGTTCATGTGTACAGAAATATCTAAATCTGGATAAACATTCTATATTTAATATAGCTTTGAAGATACAGGATTACGCAATCGAACTGTTACCTATTCAAACGACCATAATTTTTTGAGTGAAATTATTTTTTATTGATTCAAATGACAAAAATGTGTGAAAATAATCAAAATTTCAGAATCCACTCACTTTAGCTCGATGTGGCCACTTTTGCCTTGACTATGGCCTTCAAACGATCAACAATTCACGAATAATTGCTTTCTTCAGCGCATCCATACTGGCATATTTTTTAGTCCTCACCTTGCTCTCCAAAATGGACCAAATGGAATAGTCCATCGGATTTGCGTCTGGCGAATTCGAAAGCCATTGTGTGGATGAAATGAAGTATGGAACATGGTTTTTTATCCATTCTTGGTTCACACTAGCTTTATGAGACGGTGCCCAGTCTTGTTGGAACGTCCATGGTCTACAACCGAAATGTTTGCGTGCCCACGGCTCTAAAGCAGCTTCTAAAACATTTTCCCGAAAATAAGTTGCATTGACCTTGACACCAGATTCAATAAAAACGATTGGAGAGCGTCCATCGGCGGTTACAGCTGCCCATACCATTACTTGAGATGGGACATTACTTCGGGTGGCCGTTCGTAAGTTCAAACTTTCGTAGGTGCGTTCGGTCAAGTAAACACGATCAGTTTGAGAGTTTATGAACTGCTCAATAGGGAAATTTTTCTCATCAGAGAACACTATGTTCGGAAATTCGCCACGTTCGCGCAGGCGTAACAACTCCTTTGCTCTTTCAAGCCGAAATTTTTTTTGCTTTGGTGTAAGATTGTGTACTTTTTGGAACTTGTAAGGCTTGACCTTGAGCTCCTTTTTCAATATTCGCTGCATGCTTCGCCGGGATATTTTCAGTTCTTTGGCCATTTGATTACCACTACGACGTGGATTTCGCTCAAGTCGAGCCTTCACTTTCCGAACCATTTCAAGTGATGTTGCTGTTTTTTTTTTTTCGTCCACCACAATAGCGTTTGGCAATGCTACCAGTATCTTTATAACGAGTTATGGTGCGATACACAAACATTTTATTCACTTTAAGGTGTTTGAGCTGACGAACAATAGCTGGTTGTGACTTTCCAGCCAAATATAACGCAATTACACTATTACGTTTAAATTCCATTGCAAATAACTTTTGTTGTATGTATGAAACTTAAATTCAAATGCTTTTGACGGCTTATAAACATACTGAAGTGTTATCAGCCCAACTTTGACGTAGCTGTCATTATCGATTTGCCAGATATATCGATGTGAAGTTGGTAACAGTTCAATTGCTTAACCCGTTTTTGCTTTTATCAGTAAAGTTTCTTCTATGAACAAACAAACCAAAAGAGTTTTGAATAAAAAAACATCGTGAGTAAAGCCTCCAAATTTCTTAGTAAGGCAGATTCTTCTTCTTCTTCCTATGCCGTCCCCATTAACGGAGGTTGGCGACCACATTTTTAAAGGCTTCTCTATCTTTTGCAACGTGGAATAATTCGTCTACAGTCATGTTTGTCCAGTCTCGAATATTTCGCAGCCATGACTTCCTCTTTCTACCTATTCCCTTTTTGCCATCGACTCTACCCTGCATGATGACCTGCAGAAGACTATATTTATTATTTCTTAGTATGTGTCCAAGGTATGCAGTCTTGCGTACTTTTATCGTTCTCAACAATTTTTTGTCTCGACCCATTCTTCTCAGCACTTCCTTATTGGTGACCCTGGCAGTCCATGGGATTCTCAACATTCATACATCAGTAAGGCAGATTAAAATATATAAACTGACTAATTTACCAGATTGCAATCAGATATTATCACTTGTGTCAGTGTTGCCTCCACATTCAACACTGTACCTAATTGAAATAACATACTGTATCTGTGAACACTTTATGCCAAGCTCGAAATTCGATAGAATTGTCAGTGACTAATTTTCTAAGCACCAAATACTTAATTGGTGGTATTTAAATACTGATTTAAGTGATGGATTCGACTGCTACTTGATGGAAATTCATTTTATCTAACAATAAAACACTGAAAGCTTTTGTTTTCAAAACATTCACAAAATTTATTATCACTACAGTTGTTTTGACAGAGTGCCGTTCTCAGCTGTTGTATTTTTACTATGCATCTACACTTTTTAGTCTTTAACGGAATAAGTTGAGAAGGGGAGAACGGTTTGTTCCAAGTTGGTCATTCAGAATTATGTCTGTATTTTTTAATTTGTTAATTTAAATAGATTCTAATAAAGAAGGCCTTTATTTTGGTGTGAAGAATTTGAACCTGGGTATTAAAAGAATTGTTATCATCTAGAAGGTGAAGTGAGTATGTAGAATCCGTTTTTCTATTATTGGAAGCCCTTTTGTGTTTTGCTATACATTTGTTGAAAATTTCACCAGTTTGACGTATGTCTGTATATATGTCTGTATGTATATCTTGTCTGTATAATGCCAAATACACAAAAAAGAAAGGAATAACACCAACTTTCAGAACAAACGACAACTTAGGCAAATATATAAAGAATAACAAGAGCCATAAGAAAAAGCACTAACACAGCAGTTTATACAAACTTAAATGTGGCGACTGCCCAGAAGCTTACATCGGTCAAACTTGTAGAACTTTTAACAAACGTATATCAGAACACAAAAGGGCTTTCAATAATAGAAAAACAGATTCTACATACGCATGTGACAATAAATTATAACAAATTTTGTGTAAGTTTTGAAAACAAAAGTTTTCAGTTTTTTATTGTTGGACATACTCATTTATTTTTTTGTCTCCATAAAAATGTGCCTTTCAATTAACATTTTGGCCTCTAACATCTATTATACACAACTTAACTCGCCAAGATGTACTTAAATGTCGCGGGATGGACAGCTAGAGCATTATCTTTTTAGATGGTAGAAAAACACTTATGGCAACTGTGTAACTGAGAATGCAAACAACTAGTGAACTCGGGCGATTATTTCAATATATCATTATGTTCAAAGATGTCTGATGTCAAGGAATATGAAATTGCGTTTAGAAATCTTATTTGTAAAAATTAAAAGCTATAGTCAACTGTCAATTAATGAAAATTGACCAATGAATAAATTTAATATTGCAAATATTGCCATTAAATATTTTAAAGTAACTAAAAAATTCATTGCATAATTTTTCTAACGGATGTCTACGAATGTCAGGATAACCTGACATTCCTATTGAATTTCGAGAAAATACATCTGTTTCATGTGTCATAAAAAGATACGGAACTTTAGGCCATTGGTTTTAAAAATAACTCGTCGGAATTGAACAAGTAATTTTGACAAGCAATATTTTTCATGGTTGATCATTTTACACAATCTAAAGCAGCGTATCTATTGTTTTTAGAACTTCTCGTCTCCAACCCAGTACATATATAGATTTAGATGCCGTGGACGACGAGGAAATGCCAATGGCTCCTCCTCCCAGACCTAACACCGTATCCTTGCAAGGAACTTCCCGCGTTACTAACGTACATTCACGACTGGACGACTCAGTTCCCAGCGAATCGCACGGCATTTTTTCGGCGAACAAAACGAAAGTTGTTGTACCCGCCGGACATAGAATCGTAGTCTCAAATTTACAGCAGACAGTCACACAGGACGACATAAAGGTAAAGTATAGTTTCATATAATTATTAATGCACTAATTTAATACTCATAATAATTGGAACAAATGAAAACTGGACCTTTATAATGTGTGAAAACTATTTCAAAATTATGTCGAAGGAAAATACATCTTGTAACACTGCGAGCAGAGTTTACTCAGACTCATTGGCTTGAGAATGTAGCTGTTGCGCTGTTTAGTTAGTTTACTACTAATCGCGTTAGTGAATACGTGTATTTTTATATAGTCATCGAAAAAGATTATAATTTAAGAAGTCCATGAAATCATGGCGCGGTAGTAGTGTAGTCACCCTGAAATTATGTCTTTGTCAAACTTTGTATCCACATTCAAATTCAAAATATAGAAATATATTTGGTTTTTGTTGATTATCGCTCCAATCTCTTTCATGCACTTTTATTGCAGGACCTTTAGGGTTTATATGAAGTCAACACTGTCATAGAACTATTAAAAAATTACCAAACTAAGCATTACTACGATTTTAATCCTTTAATATTATCCCATACAAATTGATTACATGCTGAATAAACAAGAAACATTGATTCCCATGAGATTGTTTGCATAATCACTTTTATAAAATACCGCATAATGTTCAAGAGGTCTGTCATACAAAAAGTGGTCCTAATTTATCAGACATTTTTGTATAAATCCATTTTTAACAAGGTTTGGTGAATTCAAAATTAATTGTGTGTTTTTGAGCAGTCAATCACCATTTTTCGTTTTTTTTTTGAGTTTTAAATTGTTTATAAGTTGAAAACGATCAACTTTAGAGAAAAATTACAATTAACCTTTTTTATTCAGAATGATCCAAAAAATGATAAATATTAAAAACGATTTTTCAAAAAAAAAACAATAATTATATTAAAGCTATTGCACTAACGCAAAAACTAGTTCGTATTTGTCTCGCTACGATAACGCACAGAAGAGAACTGCATGTTTTTAGCAATGCCTGATAACATTGTTTCGTTCGTAGATCGACGTCACTAAATGATTACGTCAGGTCCACGATATTATGAATTATCTCTACTTCAGTCTTCGATGGGTTTGGTTGTAGGCCCCATTTCTTAAAGTATCTGTTAACAGTGTTTAGATCTGCTTCTATGGTGGTTTCGGCGATTTTTATGTCTTCTTCTTGAACACCCAGAGCCATGTCATCGGCATAAATAAATTGGCGCGAGGTGGTAGTTGGTACATCTGACGTATAAATATTAAAAAGAAGAGGGGACATAACTGACCCTTGCGGTAATACGTTTTGCAGGTTTCTGAACTTACTGTTTTCCCCTCTTAGGTGTACTTGGAAAATCTGTCACTTAGCATTTGTTTTTTCAAACTATTGAACGAACGGCATGGTACCATCTGGTATATTTTAAATAAAAGACCCTCCTTCCATACTGTGTTGTAGGCGCACGTCAAGTCTATGAAAGCTGCTACTGTTTTAAGTTTCTTCTGGAAACCGTTCTCAATAAATGTTGTTAAGGAGAGGACTTGATCGCCACAGCTTCTTCCCGGCATGAATCCAGTTTGTTCTTGAGGAATATTTGGCTTTGCATGGTAAAATAATCTCGTTTGGATTATCCTCTCAAATATCTTATAGCAGACGCTTAAAAGAGCGATTGGTCTGTAACTCTCCGGTAGTGCAGGGTCTTTCCCAGGTTTAGATATTGCGATGATCTTACTTTTTTTGAAGGATTTTGGAAACTTCTGCTTAGTCAATATTTGATCGTAAAATTCAAGAAGCCACTTACTGGTATTTGGACCAATCTGTTTTATAAATTCAGGATAAATGTTGTCAACTTCTGCGGCTTTGCAGCATTTAATTAATTTTAGAGCTTCTGCTCGATAGGCTTCATTAGATAGATATATAGATATATAGATAGATAGATACATAAAATTTTTTTTTTGTGCAACATTTTAATTGAGTTTTTCTAACAGGAACTATTTGAAGACATCGGCCAACTACTGACAGCCAAACTAGTACGTCCCGGAGTGGCGGAAGTCGTGTACAAGAACTTGAAGGACGCTCAAAAGGCCGTCGATACATACCACAATAGACAACTGGACGGACAACCGATGAAATGTCTGTTGGTGAACAAGAGACCACTCAATTACCCCACAGCTGCTCCCATCTCTAAATCTGAATCGTAAGTTCATTTTTTACTTAATATATTAACAAAGTGACGATAGATGTTTCGGTGTCAAGGCATTTTTCGGAATTAAAATATTTCAAGACATTAGAATTTTTTCTATGTGTTTAAGTTTTTTAGGCCTAGGGCTAAAGTAGTATTACTTTTATCTGGCAATATTATTTGTTTAGGTTAGTAATCTAAGTAGTTTTTTTGATTATCTGAGCAATCATGCTGGAGAAAAATTAGATGATACGCCTAAATTGACGGCTTTCGTTTGACATATATCTTTATCTGTGTTTTCACTCAGATTATGACCCTGTAGACTTTGTTTGTGGTTCTTTTGGAGATATACTTTGATTTGAATAACCTTATCATTTCGTATTGCCGATTTTGCTTGGTAATCTACGTTGTTGGACTAATTGAGGGCTTTAGTTTAAGATATACCTTTTTCTGGGGTTTTCTGTTCGGAATTATGACCCTGTAGACTTCCCGTTTGGTTTTTCTGAAGGAATATTTTAATTTGGGGCCTGCGTAGCGCAAGCGGTAGGATTCTTGCCTCGCATGCCGGTGGTCCGGAGTTCGAATCCTACCGCCGGTAAGAACAACTAGACATTTTTAAAAATGTCTATAGGCCCCAGGTCGACTCAGCCTGAATAAAATAAGTACCTTGGGTAAAACCAGGGGTAATAATAGACGGTTGAAGCGTAGCACTGGCCATGTTACCTTCCTTGTATACCGTAGGCCCTAGATATAGCAGACCACCCTGCTATACTCCCAAAGCCGCGAAGCGGTATAAAACGGGAGACTATTATTATTATATTTTAATTTGAATAATCGTCTCATTGTTCTAAATTGCGCAATTTGCTTGTCAATCAAAATCCATGTGCTAATTGAGTGCTTTCATTTGATATATACCTTTTTGTGGGTTTTTTCGTTCAGATTATGACCCTGTAGGCCTTTCTTTTTGTTTTTCCTGAGGTTTACTTTGATTTGAATGATCTTATCATTCCATATTACTTGTCAATTTAAGTGGTTGGACTAATTGATGGATTTAGTTTAGATTATGGCTCTGTATACTTCCGTTTTTGTTTTTCTTGAGGTATACATTTTAATATCCTAGTCATTCCTTATTGTGGATTTTGCTTGTCAGTTTAAATTAATGGACTAATTGAGGTCTTTAGTTTGACATATATCTTTGTCTGTTTTTTTTTCCTTTAGATTATGACCCTGTAGATTTTTTTTTTTGGTTTTTCTTGAGGTATATTTTGATTTAAATAATCATCTCATCATTCCATATTTTAGATTTTCATCGAAATCCTGACTTTGATTTCGTGACCTGTTTTATCACCTTCTCTGATTTTTATTCCCAGTTATCTCTTTCAAATCTGTTATTGTCATTATTATATACTTGTACATATATTGTAGATTGCAGATAAAGATGTTGTTTAGTTTGTAGACCCTTTCATACTATGACCTGAAAGATCAATTATATATTCCTTATATGTATGTTTATGGTTTTCGGATTTAGCGCCTCCTGTCGAGCCCTTTTACTTCAACAGAAATTCTCGTATAATTTTTCTAATATGTAGATTTATATACACTGTCTAGCGTTCTAAAAGTTTAAATGCGCCTACTTTCATACTCATGGAATGATTTCCTTAAAATTGCAGATAAATTTACATTTCTGATATTCCTACCATTAGACCAGAAGTAATACTATTAGCCACCTATCATCCTTAATTTGTTTGATACAATAAATGATATTTAGCATGTGATATTTGACAGAAGACATTTCGCATATGACAGATGACATTTAACATGTAATAAATGACATAACATGTGACATATGACATTTAACTTATGGCAAGTGACATTTGACATATCAAACATTGGTACGTTATCTAGTTTTGACCGATTAATTCATTTGTACTGTTGTTTTGAATGTTTTTGAAAACCTAGAATGCCAGTACCATTTTTACCTAAAACTATAAGCTTTTTTTTTCGAAACTAATGCTCTAAGAACCGCTTTGGTGTTTTTCTAAAGTGTTGTATAGGTAAAATACTGTTTTGTTTTAGGTTTTTGAAAGATCGTATCGGCCTACTATGAAAACAAAAACCCATAAAACGAACAAATGATGTAAGTTTGCTGACGTTGTTGTTTTATTTTTTCTTTTCAGGATGACGGCATCAAGGAAAATATCCGAAGTAGCACCGTGCCCGCCTGAAAATAAGTTAGTGCCCGATATTACTACAATACATAAAGTACTTTTTCATCGGAAATAGTATATAGTGTTAGAAAATATATGTTTCTTTTCTTATCAATAATATAATTGTTTATATGACATGAACAGTCCGAGAAATGCTCGAAAACGTGAAAAAACGCTTTAAGTAAAGTTAAACATTAAGTACTATGAGTTTTTGGGACCTTTAAATTTGAATCTGTTGTCATAATCTCAAAATTGAAAATGGTGACTACAATATGGCGAACCAAAAACGTAATAAATGTTGCTCCAGAGTTCTTGGAAATTAAATATATTGCTTTTTGACGAATCTGAGTGAAAAATCAACGTTGTTATATTCGCTGGCAAAATAAACTTATTTGCCTGACAATTTCGAAGAAATTTACTAGACATTGCAGCCGTCTTCATTGTTCGAGAAATCTACCATGATACATTGCACCAATTTGTAGTGTTTTGGTGGAGCACGCTTGATTTCTTGATACTAATAAGCAGAAGAAAACGTCCTACTACAAGTTGTGCACTTGTTGAATAATCGACATTTTGTAAAATATTGGTTTAGATATTCTTGTTACGTGGTTTTTTTAGACAACTGACCAATATGAAGCAAATCTGACTGTATTAATCTGACTGTACATATTTTATAAAATATACCCATTTACAAAGATTTAACCTCTTTTTTGTGATACGTGGTATACAGCCAGGAATTATTTTCCTTGTGGATTTTGTATTAATTTTGAACCACTGTTCAAATTGTAGGTATTCGTAGCTAATCATTGATTGCTATTATTTTTAATACTCTCTGTAGTTTATTTTTAGACTTAATACTAAATTGGAAGTTGCACACTTA
The DNA here is from genome assembly GCF_040954645.1 of Diabrotica undecimpunctata. NCBI lineage: Eukaryota > Metazoa > Arthropoda > Insecta > Coleoptera > Chrysomelidae > Diabrotica > Diabrotica undecimpunctata. The sequence goes on along the minus strand of NC_092806.1, from coordinate 157,010,187 downwards.
ATTAAAAATGACACATTCGACAGCCGCAAAGAGTCATCATCAGGACTTGGATTTTCAATCTCTTGATCCCCATAAGCAGTACTGGTGCAGCTGTGTGTTTAACCTGACAGGGCAGCTTGTTTGTATTGTGTGTATTGTGGATGGAGGTATGGATCTAATAGGTGATTGGGTTTTCATTTCTTGTTGAGACAATTGGGGCGTTTTTTTATTTCAATGGCATCTCCGATAGTCCCGGATGCTGACCATTCAAGGCATTAGAAAGTACAGTTCATTTGTGAAAACAGTGAAGTAACATTTTTAATTTTAATAGTCGTTTTAGCTGACCTTTTAGAACATGTCGTCCATCTCTTTTATATTGCTAATGGCGACATTTATATTGGGCGATTTGGTTTTTATTTCTTGTTCAAACAACCGGAGTGCTCTTCGATCTTAATGGTTTCTTGAATAATCCCGAATATTGCAGATGAAAATGCCGGAAATTGCGCAATGAAATGTAGGTTATATAGTACTGTGTGTGGTCTGTCGAAAACACTTATTTTCTGTTCTCGATGAAGATATGGGATACCACGATGGGCAGTTGATTTGGTTTTCGTTTCTCGTTGAAACAATCGGAGGTTTATTGATCTGAGTGGCTTCTCGAATTATTCTGATTAATAAAGGCGGAAATGATCCATGAAGTGTAGATGAGATTTTGAATTCTTGAATTGGTTTGCCCCTTTTTACAATTATGGGGGAAAACCACAAACACGAGACACAATATTCCCTTGGAAAACAAAGTTCGAACAACAGTTTTTGTGTAGTAGACAATACAGTTTATTTTTCAAAACGATGAATCAAAATATTTAATTTTAATATGCATTTTCTGGCTTTAGTTGACGTTTTCGAGCATTTCATCCACTGTCCGATGTTGAGTTGCCTCCATATCAGAAAATGTATACCCAATGGAACACCAGTTGAAAGTTATACCCTTCACAAATATGTTATTGTGGATTGTATTACTCTCGCGCTTGATGTGTATTAAGGGAAAAGCTCCAAACAAAATCCCAATCTCTAATAAATATACCCTGCCTGGCATTTTGTAATGAAATTCCTGTTCAAAACAACGTTATAATAGTTTTTTTCCGTTCATTGAGTACGTCCTTGGCATCACATTGTTTATGATTGTGTTGATGTCCACTGTTGATACATGTACTCCAGCGTTAATATTTCTTCTACATCCTTTTGATGTCCCAACATCTTTTCGAGTATTTTACGATTATTTTTCCCAATAGTTTTATAGAGCGCCAAAGTCTCGCATACATATTCCTCATTTTGTTGTATTTTCCAAAACCTTTAATATATTTCCCCAGTTCTAATTTCTTTTCTCAGTTTTAAACTTCTCTTTTTTCAACAATACTGTCTACTTTACTATTCTTTTTTAGATTCGCTGCTATCATTAAAAAAAAAAATGTCAGTAATTTTTGAATCAATTATGATGAACAAAACGGTGGCGGCCCCACTAACTAACTAAGTAATAACTACCAACACCTCTTAGATACGTAAATGAATGAATAGTCAGGTTGAGCATTTCGAATAGTGTAATTTGTCAAACTCACGTATTTGTATAGCATTTATACAATACTGTAATTATTTAACAGTATTGTAGTAAAAACAGTTTAGTTAATAATTTATTTCTGATATGGTGGTCAGACTGGAAGATTTCAATACGGAAATTCTGAAAAATATTGGCTCTATTTTTAGTTTATATAAAAATGTTGTTCAGATTTTTATTACGGTATGTTTTTTACATATTTCGGTTGATACAGTCAATGTAATAACTTGTCTGAATGTATATTTTAACGAATAATAAAAAATAATTTTGGCGTCTATTTTGTGTAGATTATCTCGGCGTAAATTGCATCAAAGGTCGCTTACCGTAGTTTAGACCAGCTATAGACAATTCGAACGAATATGAGACGATGGATGGATTAAAGACGATTACAAAAAACTGTAAAATCTTCCTTTACACTTCATCGTTCCACCACCAAGTTTCTTTGACCCTTTACCACATATTTTCCTAGCACTTCCTTTCTCTCTCGTACCACAACTTCCCACCAGTAATTTACCGTATGTTTCTCCTCAAATTCTTGCAGCACTCTACTCTTCCTTTAACTTCCACTACGTTACTTTCTGATGTCCTACTTGCTTTCCTTTCAACCTCACCTTTATAAAGGGTAACAAGGAACACTCTTAAAACGAACAATTGGACATATTAATTTACATCTTACAAACAGAAATGTCCATTACAATTTGATACCTTCTTACAACTTTACATAATGTTAAATATTAATTATTTTTTCCGATGACCTGGTAAATTATTTGTGTTAAAGATGATCTCATAAAGACAGACTATTTTTGACAGATTCATAGTCGGAAACCTGCAACACAAAAATTCGTATCTCACGCCATTAACAGCTTAAATAAACTTTTATTGCATACCTCTTTCATTGAAAAAAAAAAAGAAATATTATAAAATAGTGGGAATGTATACTAAACTCGTAAAATTTTGAGTATATATTTAAAAAATATATTTCAGATGAAATATGAAATAGATTTCATAAAACTTTATGAATAGCCAAATTTCGTTTGTTCCATCAACTTATGCATTCATAAGTTTTTCTTTAATAAAAATGAGATGGACGTTGTTTAAGAGTTAATGTTTTTAAATGAGTAAGAATGTAGTTAAATTACAAGGCAAACTTGAGTATTCTCTTGAGTTCTTAGCATGATGAGACAAACATGTGAATAAGAAAAATAACGTAATGGAGTAAGGTAAGTAGGTAAATATATGCTTTCTTCTACAATTTATTAATTACTTTAACTGACTTAAGTGGGTTTTCTTCTTTTCCAGGTCTTAATTAAATGTGTGGCCTGTTGTGTTGGAGTGGTGTGCTATTGCACAAAATTTTCTGTTTTGCTATCACTTTTGTGTTGCGTTATTCTTCAAGTTTTATTAGCAACCAATTATGATCCAAAGTGTCAAAAGCCTTGGACAAATCGAGAAATAAACCACATGCCTTCACTCGTCTGTCCAAAGCATCCAACACTAAGCTGACGAAATTTGCAAGAGCTGTAGTTGTAGACTTAGAAGATGTAAAACCATGTTGAAAATTATGCAAGACACTATGCTTTTTTAGGAATGCGTTCATTCTAGTATAAACCAGAGTTTCAATTATCTTTAAAAACACAGATAAGAGACTTATGGGACGATAGTTGTTAAGGCCATCCTTATCACCACTTTTGAATAAAAGGATTACAATAGATAGTTTAAACATCCAGGAAATATTCCTTGTTAAAAAGAGGCATTACAAATATCCGTCAGTGGATCTGCGAGAGCATGAATGCATTGTTTTAATAACTTAGGGGAAATCTGATCAAAACCACAACTGTGTTGGGATTTAAAACTTTCGACTATACTAGTTATTTCATGTGGGTTAGTTGGATATAAAAACATAGAACAACTATTACGGTTTTTTGATGCTGATGTAAACCCACCTATTTTAGTAGGATCCAAAGCGCCAAGTAACTTTGGAGCCATTTCAACAAAATGGTGGTTAAATTTGTCTGCTAATGTTATCATCACTAGTTACTTTTGAGTTATTTTGTTTCCCGAGTGTTAAGTTTACTAAATGCCAAATACATTAACGTTTAACTGTCTCATGAAGTGACTACTTTTAGCTGCTTTTAATTTAATTGAATATTCTGCCTTTGCCAAATGAAGGACTGGCCTAAGATTACTATTTTGCTGACAGATCGTTTCTAAAAGGTTTAGCTGAACCTTTAAATTGTACAGTTCCTGCGTAAACCAATTCGAACGTGTACATTTTTTAGGTTTACATTTAAGTAGTGGAAAATGGGACCGAAAGTAATTTTGGATAGTATTTAAAAAAGCTAATGATTTATCCTCAGCAGAAATTGTATTAAATACCTCTGACCAATTTGTTGACTCAAGGGTTTGAACAAAACGATTTATGTTCCTTTCACTATATTAACGGGTAAATATATATGCATAATTGTCTGTGTTAATGCTATATTGGAACAATTGTATCTATGCTGTGTCAGAGTGCCATATTGATTATTTCTCAAGAGGAAAGAGGAATCCCATTTATCAGATGGATAATCGTTTGGAGAGTATTTTGAGATCATTTATGTTTGTAAAATAAACAAATTACTTATTTTTTAAATAAAAACTATTGCAATAGATGGGGAATCGTTTGTAGTTATTATTAAATTTATTTGTTGTGTATAGGGTCAACTAATTACCTATAAAACAATTAAATTATTCTGAGTATGGCACCATTGGATTATTTCTCATTGTAGATTGTTGGAAGACCAATTAGATTGTTCATTTCACAATTATTCTACACTTAGTGGTCTTAAAGTTTCTCCCAGATAAAAATTGTTGCATTTACAAGATATTTTATGAATGCAGTTCTTTCATCTCTCTCTCGCTGTCTTAGCGAGAGAGAGATGAAAAGTTTAATGACGTTTCAAAGCAGCATATCCATTATACTTACATGTTAGCTACGTGGTTTTACAGGAAATCTAGGAAAATTGTATAATATGGAGTATATCAGGAATATAATTAAATAAAAAATATTAATATTTTATTTATTATAATCACAAAAGTATAGTATATTTCATAAAGCGATAAAAACGAATTTAAATAGGTATTCTACGTCTAATAAATATCCACTATATTATTTTAGGCGTCTTAAACTACAGGGCGTTTAGAAATATTAATTTTTAGTTATTGGGTCAATAATTTTTTGAATAAATTTTGTCTATTGTAAATAAATTAAAGGGAAGGCTATAGGAATGTTATTTTAGGGTATCTAATTGCGCTTGGGGCAGTATTATTAAACATAATATGAGATACCAACATATTTTATAGGTAGGTATCAAATGGCCATTAAATAATTTTTTAATAGGGTTGTTAACAATTAATAAATGGTTTTCAAATACAATAAAATTTAGTACAATGATGGAAATTCGAATCGTAACAGTTGTAAAGTATGTGTCATAAAATAAAGCGACAAAAATTCACATTTCCACTTCCTTCACGCTCACATATTATTTTATTAAATCAATAAATTATTAAATTCAGTTTAAAAACTCTACAATCTATTATATCAAAAATAAAAACATTAGTTTTGGATCATATTTAAATTGTTCACATTTTAGATTCTTAAGATTATCGAAAAAATAAATGTTTACACGTTATATTACAATCCGGAGTATGGTGAGTTGCCTACCTTTAATACATATATGAATGAGCAAAAGTAGTTGACAAGTGATTAAAAATGGCAGGCAAACGAGAGAAAATCGATAAAATTGTATTTATAGTCAATCTATAGGAAATTATTTTCTAGGCCTTCAAATTAAAGGCTAAGAAAGGGGAAAATTTAAAAACTGAAGTCTAAAATGTGAACAAACACCCACTGTACCGTAACTATGACATTTGAGACATCACCATAATAGTTTACAACTACGTTAATGTGCTATGTATATAAGTACGAAAATATCTGAACCCACAAGATCCGAATCCGCTTTTTTAAACTTCCTATCACCCTGTATTACATACTATCTCTGGTATAATTTTGTGATTATAGATAATCTTGGCACAATTCAAGATATTGAGAATACTTACAATAAAAAACTAAAATCAGAAATGTATAATCTCATTTCACACCTACAAATTGGACTTGAATGGATCAAGAGTGATATTTCATTAATAGAGATTAAAAAACATGTGTTATATCTTTTATTTATTATATTTATTATTATTCTTTTATTAAATTTTCCTGGAAGGGATGCCCAAGGAGGTTAACATTTTTTATGTCATCGATACGCTATCATAAATTTTATTAGCAAATAAATATGAATTGGACGTGGAACATAAGACACTCTCAGCTTCCATGATAAGACTGAATGTAGTAGTCATGAAGTGGAATGGAGGGTATTGCCGTACGGCGGCTAATTCCGTACAAGCAGTTTTCAAAGTAATAAAACAATATAAAGCTACCTGTCCCTGTTACACGCGTACAGTTAGTTGTCACGGCAACTGTTCGTGGTAGTCTGCATTAAAACATTGTTGCAGGAGGTCAAAGTGTGTTTTTGCCATCGCGTATATAACATTTTACCTCGAGAAATCCAACTGTAAGTACTTTATTGTGAACATATCTGTAGTTTTTATTGTTTAAATAGCACCACCAGATAGTTATTTAATGACATTAGGTGTTTTCAAAGTAATTTTACATGGTGTTGTTTTCTTTTTGTTTATGATCATGTTTTCACATGATTTTGTTTCGACGTGACGGACTAATCATATGGCGGCTAAGTTCGCACACCATGTGCGGACTTGGCCGCATCCAAATTATCGGTTCACAAATATTATCAAAATTGCTTCTAAAATTTCTGAATTAATAGTTTTAATTTTTATTAAGTATAAAATTAAGTCTGAGACGCAATAAATCATTCCTTATTCTCTGGTATAACCTTGGTTCTCGGTAAATGAAAATTTTGTTTACAGATGGTGTCTAAAAAAAGTGTTCTTGGTTGCCCAGACAAATGAAACGTACCATAATGGCCGTTCGTGGTGAAGCAAAGTTAAGACCGACAGCTGCTTTTATGGTATTTTTGTTATGACAAGGCTATGGTCTGCCATTTCGCATGAGGAGAAAGCCTGTTTTCTCAAATGAACAGGAGAAAGAAATTAGAGATCAAATATAGCTTCTGGCAGGTTTGTTTTATAGATTAACGCCATAATCATTAAAGGCTGCAGTATTTGCCTATGCCGACCCTAATAAAATTACAAATACTTTCAATAAAGACAGAAACGAAGCTGGTAAAAACCGGTTATATGCGTTTTAAAAAGAAATCCTGAAATAAGTGTCAGGTGCCTGGAACCTACCGGTTTTAATTCAATGATTTCATTTAATGCCAGCGAATTAGAGACGTTCTTTCATAATCTGACCTCAACATACCACAAATACAAATTTGATCCTCATAGAATATTTACTGTGCACGAAAAAGGAATCAATGCAGTTTACAAACCTGGTAAAATACTTGCTCCTAAGACCACTAAACAAGTAAGAGCTGCCTCCAGTTCGGAAAGTGTGAAGCACTGTATCAGTGCAGCAGGACAGTATGATGCACCACTAATTATATATCCACGTTTGAGAATGCATCCATCATTAGAGCAATGAGGAACCAAAGGTTCTATTTATAAATGTACTAAGCCTGGCAGGATGATTGGGGAATTGTTCTACATATGAATAGTCCATTTTACAGAATATACAAAACCATCAATAGAAAATTCAGTCTTATTGACCTTAAAAAATCATAGTAGGTACATGTCTTTTAGAATATATGATTTTTGTCGCAAAAATGGCATCATCATGTTGACAATACCACACCGTACGTCGCACAGGACTCAACTACTAGATTTCACAGTGTACAGTCCAGTTTTGTATAAAAAATGTGATACATACATGAAACTCCATCAATATGAAAGACTAACACCTCTGCAATTGATTCCACTATTTACTCAACCATATTTGAATGTTGCTAATGCAGACAAAGCAGCTAGTGGGTTGCGAGCAGCTGGCATTTGGTCTCTTAATTCAAATGTTTTCAGCCACGTGATACAAGAAGGAGATGAAAACCCTCCTGACAGGATTTCTGCAAAAAAGTTGTTGAAAATGCCTGCAAACTTAGGAGTACCCAGTTTATTAGATATTCCTATGAGTCTTTGGTACCTACAAATACAGTATCAACTGAATCTGTTGACGCTACACGTCTATCAATATCAAAAATCCAAAATTACTACTTACTGAAAACTCAGAACTAAATAAAGCTACTAATCCACTTCCACCAACGTGAAAAACCACTTATCCAAATCAAGTAGAAATTCAGCATGTCAAAGTAAAATTTTTGTGATTTCCGAGAAAAATAAATAATCTAAACGTACAATACCTTTCACTTAAAATACCTAATTTGAAGTAGATTTCAATTTTAGTTTTTATCTTTTAATTAATACCTATGTAATAAAGACATTTTAAAGTCATGTATACGGCAATACCCTCCGTTCCCCTATCTACGTCATCAGCGAGCCACACAATTTAAGTTTTTGCATGTTGCTTTTCATAGGTGGAAAACATATTGAGGCAATAATGGTACGAGTTGATTCTTCATTTTTTTATATGACATATGGAGATATTTAGTAACTAGCAGAAACAAACTAGTTAGTTACTAAATATCTCCATATGTCATATAAAAAAAAAATGAAGAATCAACTCGTACCATTATTGCCTCAATATGTTTTCCACCTACTATATATTTAGTAACTAGCAGAAACAAACTAGGGAAAACAGCAGGAAAAAGGTCCATAGGAAGAAGACGAAACTCCTGGCTAAAGAATCTACGGGAATGGTATAGCTGTAGCAGCAACGAATTGTTTCGGTCAGCAGTTTCGAAAATACGTATAGCCCTGATGATCGCCAACCTTCGGAACGAAGATGGCACTTGAAGAAGAAGAAGAAACAAACTGCTAATCAAGTTATTACAAAACTACCACATCATCTAAATGTCGAAGTACCAAGACGTATAATGGAAGGAATGTATAAAGTAAATATATCAGAAAACTTTTTACCACTGGCATCCCGAATTATTGTGATGTGTGAGATGGAATAAACCGTGCAATAATTAAAAGAAATAATGCTACATAAGAAAGGACTAACTAACTATGATATGAAATGTAAAAGTATCACCTGAATTTTCTGTACAATAAAAATTATACATTTTTAGGTCAGGTCAGAATTTTCAGCATATAATTTTAAATATCGAGTTGTTTTCTTATAAAGAAAATTTACTTGATGAATTGTTATAAAATCATAACTAAGTTTTAAAAATCCTCTCCAAATCGAATATTCTACAGATACGATTGTATTGACAAGTAAAATTCCAAGTAACATTGACTGTAAAAGAAAACATTAGGACCCACTGTCCTATTATTTTGAAATAATTATAGGCCACATTATTAATGAAATATCACATCTTTGAAGACACGTCACTACATAAACAAATAAAAAACATACAAACATAGTACTATACAAAAAAATAAAAGTGACATTTAAATATCTATTTTACTTCCTCCTCTGTCTGAGCATTTCCCTCTCTCTCTTTTTCGTGTCAGCGTTTCTCAACACCTCCGCGTATGACATATCTAGCTTTCGCAACTTATGCAAATCCTGAGAAGCCGAACTAGGTTTGAATTCGTACTTATGGGTGCTACCCTGACTAGGTGTTGGAGAAGGGAGGTTTCTGGTCGATGGATAGAACTGAAGGGTGTTACCGTTCCAGTTACTTGGCTCCGCTTCCTGGTTTCGGTGGTTGGATCTTTCCCTTCGGCGCCTACCGGAATTAGGCCTGCTGGAGTAGTTGATTTTAGGACTACCTATTATGTGAGTCATAGGAGAATCGGATCGTTCCACGTACTTGTTCTTGCGTTTTGAAGATGAGCGCTTTCTGACTTCCACCGAAATGTATTCCAGAGGTTGACGCACTAGAGGTCTTAATACCATTCCATCTGCTTCCGACTCGCTTTCCGGTATCGGCTGACCTTGGGACTGAATAAGGTTTTCTATTACAGTAGTAGGTTCGGCTTGAGAGATGGATAGCTCAGACATGGTGGAAGATACGACACTTTGACTATCGTCATCTGGGAAATCAGGAAGTTGATCGTGTGATGGTGTAACAGGAGGAACTTTAGGTGCAAGTTTTACAGGAGTGAAATCATCTAAAAGAGGTAGGTCGTCACCTTCATCTTTGTTTTCCGCGGCTTTTTTGAGTACGTTAAATATTTCTTTAAATAGATTTTGGTATTCCGGTCTATCCCTGAACCTTGAGTCGATAGGACTTGTATCATCGTAAATACTGAATTTGCAATCTTCTCCGTCGGCAATGGTGCACAAAAAGGATCCGACTCGACCTTCTGTTTGAGTGCATTTGTTACTAGTCTCGTCTTGGAATCCAGAGGAACTGGTTTCGGTTTCTGAAAAATCGGTCGGCGTGGAAAACGTTTTCCTGGTTTTCTTATGCTGCAAACTGTCGCCATGGCCACTTTCTTCGTCGGTGTCTTTGGTACTTGCTGAGTTGAAGTCTCCAGACATCTGCATCTCTTCGTGGCGAGAGATAGTAGAGGGCTTGATGGGCTTGCTGTGTACTTCCACAAGGGCTTCGTATTTTTCAACTAACTTCTTGTAAGGATTAGGCGATTTACTTTGCAATGGTGATGGCTGTGGGTATCCCTAAAACAAAACAAAAGTTTTCCCTAGTCGAGGAACTTAAAAAGGTTTATTTTGATTAGTTAAAATGTTAAAAAAGCATGTTTCTTTTGTATTAGAAGTTTGTTAACTAAGAAATAAAAAATGTCTACCTACTAGATTCAATTCTGCACATCTAGCGAAGTATATCAACAAAATGCAAACAAAAAGTGCCAAACTGGAAAATAAACATAGATGCAACAATGCTTAGCATAAAAAAGGTATTAGTGGTAAAAAAATAAAACCCCAAAATAAACGGACAATACAGATTTATTAAGAAATTATAAATCAAGCGTACAGGTCCACTACACAGATCAAACACACCGAACATAAAAAAAATCAACCGTAAGCTTAAACAGAAATAGTAATCTTATAAATTTTAAATAGACTGGCGTAACAACTATAAAATAGACAGTGAGTACACTTATTGTGTGCTAAAAACATATTTAATCAATATTCTACAATAAAAAAGAACAAAAACTTGATCAAGCATGTGTTAAACTATAGACTTATATATAAAATAGACTGAGCAAGTCGTCAGTTTCCAACGTTAACAAGATCTCTCAACTAATTTCCTCTATCTCTCTCTGGCTCGTGATTTTATTTTACCCTCTCTCTCTCACCTCCGTATAAAAAGACAGAGACAGAGGAAAAAAAAATTAAAAAAAAAAGAAAGATGGTCCCTTGCCTGATAAAACACATGTCTATTTATATTTTAAATCTATGTTTAAACATAATTTATGCCTTAACTATGATCCAATCACAGGAATAAGCTTATAAAAAAAGTCCAATATTGTGACGGTAAAATGCCCAGCTTATTTCACTTTTTTTTTGACTCACAAGGTATGCTTGCCATTACTGAATTTTGTACTAAAAATATTGTATCTACAAATTAGATGAGCGCACCGATTCAGTACTAAAAATTAAAGCATGTTCTAATTTCTTGTACTAAAAATGATGAAATATTAAATAAAAGTGAAAATTATTATTATCTATGTGTAAAAATTTTTAAAAGCCAAAGGGTCCTCTAGTAATAATTCTTCATTCAACATATTTAATATTCCTTTGCCTAACCCTCTTCCCTCGATCCATCTTTTTTCTCCATAATACACTTTTTTTAAGAAGCGTATGATTTTTTTTCTTTATTGCTAGCATAATTATTACAATTAAAGATACTGCACATAATTGTAGTTTCTTTTTCACAGTCATTATTTACCTGTGTGTTTTGTTTACTCTAATCATAAAATAAACTTCAAACAAACAAAATAGAAGAAACATTATGTGTATAAATTTTCTGGCAACACTGTCTATTTCTTAGCTATGACGTCAGTTATTTGATAATGTATTTACTACATTTAAAACTATTTTAGTGTGTTTTTAAAACAGCTTACGGTTGAGTTCGATAATTTATATATTATATTGTGATCTAATAAGTGGCACAACAGACACAAATAGCAAAATGGATACGATTTTTCATACATTTATAATTTTAAAAATATGACCGTCCTTTACCAAATATTTCCTAAAAAACACCTGTTTGGTGCCACATTTAAAAACTAGAAAGAGTAGATTTATAAGAAATTGCTTTCTTGCTTAAACACAACCGGGTTTTAAATCAGAGAAATATTGTTAAATTTCACTAAATTATTTTTACTTTCTATATTTATATAAAAATTAGTTTATAAGTTCGAGCGGAATATTATGTTGCCAGGTTATATTTTGACAGCTGTCTTTTATTCGCAGTCAATCATTGCGACGACGTTGTCAAGTCACTCTGCAAATATCTATTACTACTATGTGTTTGTATAACAATGACCTACATAATAGATTATAAAATCATAATGTGCCCGACAAACAAGGTCAATAATTATAACTGCATTGTGTACATCGTCCTACCGTAAGTATTGCATAATGAGTATGTAGTAAAAGTTATTAAGAAACGTATTTCATCGAACTAATGTGTTAATTTTGTCAAAGCGAAAAATAAGGAAATCTCTCGTCCTACCTACTGCACGATGGCTAAATCACTATAGTACAAATATCACATGGCGATCCTGCCTCTAAAGAATTGAATCTTCTGACCGGGAAAGTAAAATGGTAACCAAAAACTGGAAATGGAGATGGAAAAATTGGGTAAAGTATCCATCCTCGAAATAGTGGGTTTCGAAATAATACACACTAGCTATTGGATGAAAGCTACGCTATCTATATCGAACTGAATCGGTGATGAAGGAGAAACTTCGACGCCAAATCTTGGACCACATCCGCCAAGAAATCCGCCGAATCATCGTTGGACTCATATGTCAATGGACACATAAAAGAATGGACAAGAACACGAATGAAAATATGTGATAGGTGTTGATTCATTCTATTTTGATATAGATCCTGTATGCTTCTTCATTTGTTATTGAAGATACCAATTGGAAATTGTTTGAGTAGATGTCACTGTCTCTATAGACCTTCGTATCTTGTATATTCTATGAGGGAGTGCAGACCTCTTGAACCCCTCATATCAAGTTTCTGGAATAAGTAAAGGAGGGAGGCTAATGCTAAAAGACGTGTCTGTTAAGTGTATGGTTGGTAGAAGCTAGATATGACCGTTAAAAAATGTAATTAGGAATCAACAGAAGGACAATGATAATGGTTGGTTCTTCACTGGATAAAATGAATTGCCAAAAAGTGTTCTAATTTATCACATTCAAATAAAGTCACAAAGATAATTTAAAATAATCTGTGGTTGTGGTATTATCGAAGGAAATTCGTTTATTTTAGAACCAACATATGGACTTAACCTCAAAAATAATGACGCTAGATGTCACTCTAATATGGCGTATCGTTTTCTTCTTAGTTTCAGGTGTGTCTTTTGGATCACATTATCTAGATCACAATAAATATTTCAATTATTGCACCAAACATTAAATCAAGCTTAAAGTTAACAATAGTTATAGTCTACAAAATATCACATTATTAATTTGCCTTAAGAATAAGTTAGAATTTTGAAATTATAACCAGATAAAGGTATCAGTTAATTAAGTTAAAATAAAGATCTGCTTGAATCAAAATTGCTGTTAAAGTAAAAAGAAATCGTTGATCATATTTTGTAACGTTTGTTTGATATTTCACGGAATTGTTTGTAAATTCGATAAGGTTCACAAACTCCAACTTGTAGAAGTATAAGTATGAACGACAAAACAGGTATTAATATATGTGAAAAGTAGCGGTGTTACCAGATTGTAGATAAACCAAGATTGCCACGCTCCGTTATTGTTTTCCCAATTTTCGTTACATCTTTTATGTAGGCTATATACAAAGTATATGATCATAAATCAAATACTGTTTCGTCTATATATATTTTTCTCCTTAGCATGTTTCGCTTCACACTAGCACCTATCTTTTCCCGATTAGGAAAAAGTTTGAACTAGTATATGTGGCTGAATTTTGAAGTATAGTATATATGGCTGAATTATCGTTAGGAGCGAGGCGAACTGTCAAAAGAATGAATTTACCTCAAATCAGCAGTAAAAATAATATATAATTAAAAGAATATTTGCATTTGGAGAACAATTTTTTGACTGGAAATCGAAACGTCAATACAATATGTAATTTTAATCACAATTATTGTGTTTTATTTGCAAACAATATTGTAGTTAATGTAAAACATCTCTATAGAACAATATTCGATCTCTCGTCGTATTACTCATTCACCGGTCGACTGGATTTACCCGCGAATGTCCACTCAACGTCGCAGAGCTAATCCGGATTTTACACTACATCCTTTAAACAATTTCTGACTGAAATATGGCTCGAACCAACAACCACTCCACAATTTTCCGCTGCCAGTCCGCTCGACTCGAATTTATATAATATATTTTAAAATATACGATGCAATTTTAATTCAAGCAGACTATAATAAAATAAATAAGATTAGATTGGCTTAAATATAACTTTTAATGGTTTCATTTGTTTAATATAACTTCTTTGCCTAATGAAAATCTTATTTTCGGTTAAATATTTCAATAAATAGTTATGTACATCGCAATTTTAATGAATTCGAGATAGTATGTTGCGATTCTTCTTCATTATCATGATTTGCACGTTGAGTGCCACCACACACACAAATAAAAAAGTCTCATAGGCGGTTATACTTCTTTGCCACAAATGGTGAAATCAGCATCGCTTCTGCGGGCGTACGATCACTTAAAAAAGTGCGAGACCATGTTGGTCAAGATGGCACTTAACGTGTTAATAGTCCCCATAAACTAAAAGGCAGGAAGGGGCAACGTATTTTTTGTATCGAGCAGTATAGGAAATAAAACTTTTTTATTTAATAATAGACACTTTCATCAACATATTCCCAAATTTTTATCCTTGATGTATTTATTTCGAATACGGCCGGTTTGCGCTCGACCGTTTTGTGTCCTTACCTGAAATCGACCGGTTTGCGCTTTGCAATTTTCATAATAGAAATATCTAACTACTATAGTTTCCTTAATCGGCAGATTTGCGCTCTCTTGCAATATAATTTTAATTTCATTCTACAATAATAGTCTGGTGAACATCTTTTTCCTTTAGATTAAAAAAAAATGTCAAATCAAAACTAACAAAATTATTAAATTTTCCTAATACTGTCGAACAACAGAGTGTTCTTTAATCTTGAATACCTCTGTTTATAATCCTTCTACCTGGAAGTTAATTGTTTAGATATAATTAGTAACTAGAATTCCCAAAATGAGAGATCACTCGAACTAACTTTTCTTTCTACCTGATAATGCGAACTGGTAACTACTTAAGTCATTAACAAAGGGAAAATTAACAAACAGAAAAATTACCTGAAAATTCTACGTGATAATGACCATATTGATGGTCAATCATTTCTATTGCGTTCTTTGAGATAGTAGGATCAAGAATTATTGTGAATCAGTGTGAGTTAGTGTTTTAAAAATGGATGTGCAAATTATTGAAACTTCGAAGGGAAAACCATGTGCATTGTATAAAGGGTACAGTTTTCGTATGAAAAAAACAAATAAAGATGGTTCGGTTTTTTGGAGTTGTTTGAAAGAGAAAACTGAAAAATGTCGAGGCCACATAATTATGGATAATAACACAATAATTAAGGAAGCCGAACATCTGTGTAAGCCGAGTGCTGCAGCGACAGAAGTGAAGCAGTGTGTCTTCAATGCTCGAAAAAGAGCTAGGGAAGACAATAGTTATTTGCCGATGTCAAAAATATATCAAGATGAATTTCAAAGATTATATTATAGTCAAGGACTGGATTTCGTGACAGACATTCCAAAATTCTCTTCAGTGAAAAGTGGTTTACGAAAAGCGGGATACAGAATCTTGGTGTTTGCCAGCAACAAAGCTAGGGAGATTTTGGTTAACAATACTGTTAGACCAGTTACAGTTGGACCATTCAAAAGCTGCAGTAAGCAATTTAGTCAAATATATATCTTTCATATCGATATTGGTAGTACGTCAGAGGAGACAAATACAATTCCATTGATATTTGCGTTACTTCCTAACAAAACCAAAGAGGCATACGATATGTTATTTTCATCAATGAAAGAGAAACTACCAAATTGGAAACCATCTCTTATAAAACTGGATTTTGAATAGGCAGTGATTGGTGCCTTAGAAAATTATTTTCCCGAAGCCAAAATTTCTGGTTGTAATTTTCATTTCAATCAATGTATGTGGAAAAATGTTCAAAATATTGGACTTGTTTCTGAATACACTGACAACGAAGAGATACGTTTGCACATAAGAATGTGTGCTGCGTTAGCGTATCTACCCATACAAGATATCGATGATGGCTGGTTATGCATTCAAGAAACCTCTCCTATTTCTGAAAAAATGGAACAGTTTTATGACTACTTTGTCAAACAATGGTTAGAAAATACTCACATTACCAAGGAAATGTGCAATTGGCATGATCAAAGACATCGCAGTAATAAGGTTTTAGAAGGTTGGAATCATCGTCTGAATACATTAATAAGACCACATCCCAATGTATTCCAATAAGTGAAGTGCCTGGTCAAAGCAGCAGAATATTGTGATCACCTTTATGATCGATTTACTTTCAATCTAGAAGGAAAGCGGCGCAAGAAAACAAATATTAATCTTGATGAATGAATATCCAAAACTTTACAGAAATATAAAGATACAAGGGACTTAAGGTTGTGTTTAAGGACATTGGCATATATCCAGAAGCTGCAATAAATAGACAATTTTTTATTCCCAAGAATTTTTTGTATTTTACTGTATAAAAAGTTAAAAAATAAAAAAAAACATCTTCTAAACACGCCAATATTTATATTATGTATAAACTATGACAGTCCTAAGCCTGAATGAAAGTGTGAAGGGAAGATGGTTTATTTTTATTTTTTTATAGTTTTATGATTTTTTAAAACTAATTTTACTAGCCTAACCGTTTCCTGACCGTTATGGTAGAATAAAATTAAACGTCGATTACAAGAGAGCGCAAAACGGTCGATATAAGAAAATAATTAGCTATACATCTCCATTAAGAAAGTGTTAGAGCGCAAACCGGCCGATTTCAGGTAAGGGCGCAAAACGGTCGAGCGCATATCGGCCGACACCATTTTTTTCGGGTCATAGTGTTTTTTGATCGTGCTATTAATACTAATTAATGACACCTTATAAAATCTTTGTACAATTATGTTATATAACAGAGATATACGCAGAGGAAAAGCCTAATCCAAAATTGTAAATTGAACCACAAGAAGAAGGAAGAATTTTTGTGGCCGACCAGACAAATCTGTGTCGCCGGCGGGATCTCGTGAGCTATGGGTTGCCTACCGCTGCCGCTGCTCCAAGTTGAGTATTACGCACGTTAATGTAGTCATTAAAGTGTACATAACTGTTTATTATTACTGTTTATTATTTAAAAAAATAAACCTTTTGGCTTTCGTACCATTTAAAGTTAAAATAATAAGGAATGTTAACCCTATATACATATTTTCCTGAACATTTAAAATAGGCTATAGTACACTTTTAATTCGTTGAAGTCCATACAAAAGTAGAATAATAAGACCAGTGAATATTTACATTATTAGTTTATTAAATTATTGCCTTCTTATTACCTGAAAAACCTATCATCACCAATTGGTTAATCGATAATAGTAGATGTGGAAAGAAATGATTCAGCATAATATTATTATTGTAAAACTAATAAATCAGGCAGAATAGTATGGTTAAACTATAAATATACCTGTTTACATGATATGGTAAGAATTTTAATCTTTTTTTATTTTATAAGAAAAATTAATAATAATTATTGTTGAGTTTACCGAAAGTACAAGCTGAATATAGCCGCCAATGTCAACCATGAAATAAAATATTTCGGTTTTGCAGTATTGGGATGTTTTTATAATGCATATGTTGTATGCTTCAAATATAGCTTTTAAAAAGTACATTTTGATTATATGATTTTATGAATTCTGCAATTTTTAAATTATATGAAACAATAGCGAGTAAATATTTGTCTCTTTCGAGATTGATTGCAGACATCTGTTGCAATCTCGCCACTGCTGGTTTGACGATTCTAATCTATCCTCTAATCTATCAAAGGGCAATTGCCAAAGTAATAATTAACTACAATTAGTCTCCAAAGAAACAAATATTTACTCAATCTTGTTTTATATAAATTAAAAATAGCAGAATTCATAACATAATATAATCAAAATGTATTTTTCTAAAGCTTTATATCTTTATATTTGAAGCATAAAACATATATATTATAAAAACATGCCAACACTGCTAAACCGAAATTTTTTGTTCCATATTTGACATTTGCAGCTAATATCAGCTTATACTTTCGGTAAACTCAACCATAATTATTATATAAATAGGTGAACATTAAAGTTCAATCTACATATTCACAATTTTACTTTAATTACGAAGGTTTTAAATGCTGTAAAAAGAACAAGAATATACTAACCTATTAGGGCAAAACTATCGTGATTTTAAGTTGCTTTTACTACTTTATCAATATTTTTCAAATCTTTCCACATCTAGTAATAAAAATAAATCATATATTTATTTATCGTTCCTTTTAACCACGTTTGTTAATAAAATTATGTAATGGTAAAACGGATCAGAATAATACTGTTTGTCTAATACGCCATGTTGTTAACTTCATGACGTCAGTTTTTGAGGTTATCGTTACCGTAAACAAACCAAAAGCTGAGCATTGTCTTCTTCTTCTTTGACTACCGTACCTAAGTTTTAGGAGTGGGTAGCTTCCATGACGATTTGCCGATATCGTTTTCGATCTTGCGCGGCATGTAATAATTCATCTACTAATAAGTCAGACCATTGACGAAGGTTTCGGAGCAATGAGTATTTCTTCGTACCAATTTCTTGTTTTCCGTCGATCTTTCCGTTGAGTATCAACTGCATTATCCTGTATCTACTTCCTCTCATTATATGTCCCAGATATTCGAGTTTTCTCTTTTTTATCATCTGTATTAAGTCGCCTTCACCTTGACCTACCCTGTTCAAGACTTCTCTGTTTGAAATGTGTTGAAATGAGCATTTTCTACAAGAGTAAAATTTAAATTCTTTATAAACATTTCTAAAGTATATCTAAGCTTTTTATCGGTTGTTAATAGTGAGGTAATGATGGTTTTTAAAGAAGGTTAAACAATTTACTTCAATACTGTGTCCTAAACTATTCACAAAAATAATTTTAAAAGGACTTTTATTATGTAAACAGTCTAAACGACTTGATTTGAATAGGTACGCCATTAAAAATCTTGACTTCATCACTTCTAAGTGCATAATAAATCGTTCAGGAAAGCTTTAGGTATTTCCGATTTATACGGGACATCCCATTCTTCGGAAACACAACGATTTCTCAGTCTCCGTATTCGAAATTTGTTTGGTACCGATTTCAAGGTACTTGACTATCATCAAAAATGCATCCTCTTTTGTGTGTTGACTCTTGATACAGTATAGTGACAATATGTTCCTATTACTCATCTCTCTGTATTGTGCTGCTAGAGAAACTTCGTGTTGAATGGCCAATAATAATTTGTTTGACTTTATCTACTCGTGTATAAAGTTGTGGTATACCACTCTACCCGTCATGTCTAGCTTGATCATTATTAGAACTTCTTACATCCAATTCCTATTGCAATGTTTTGGATCGTTAATCCCTCCAGGGGACAGATGCCTTGAAAGTATCCTGGAGGCGATGAGGACAGCATTAGGCTCAAACAAATTAATCAAAACATCTGGTTGCTGTTGCTATTAGTGGAAGCGGCAGTCGCAGAAGAAAAAGAAAAGACTAACCTACTTGAAAAAGTGACTATACAGTAAAATAATCGGAAATAAATAAGTAGTATCCGAAAAATAAGAAAAATAAACAATTTCAATTCAATTTAGGTTCTCAGTATAACTGTGTTTATTCATTTTCATTTTCTCACCGCTGTTTTTACCATTACATAAAAAACTTGTTGGTACCGGATCTGTATTACCTAAACTAACAATTCTAATCACAGTCTACAGTTCTTTATTGGCAAGGTCGTTATAATATATTATGATTCACATATATTTAAATTTAAGATATTTTAATTTAAATCTAAAGTAAATTATTTGCGCAAAAAATTACAACAATTACAATGTTTGGTTGTGTTTAATTCGATTTGAAAGTGTTTATTTATTACTTTTATAGTAATTTGTAGTATTGTAATTAATGAATCAGCATCCTTTAAACGTTTTTTAGACAGAAAATTTTAATACAGTGCTCTACAAAATAAGTCAAACATTTTTTACAATGTGCAAGCTGATAGAAAAAATAATGAATCATGAATTATAGAACCGTATAATGAACGAACAGCATTGTCTTTGAAAAACTGTTCTGTAAATGATAATATAGTTGACCTCAAGAGTGCTATAAATGAAGTTTTTGAAACTAACAATCTACTTGACCGTATTTTTTTATTTAACAAAGTTTTCGGGACCTAACAGGCGTATCCACGTCAGAATGGTTGTAAACGTCTGTAAAGTATGCACGTTCCCTTCTTGTATCGGGAACAGGAATAGTTTTGAAACAAGTCTCTTGTTATTTTGGTTTATTTATAAAAGCAGAGCTCTTGTCTATTTTTTTATCAAATCTAATGATTACACAGAAATAGGTATGTATGACAATGACCTACATATTGGATATAAAACCGGAATTTGCATGAAAAGCAAGGTCGTATTTTCAAAGATAGCCAGAAGAATACACTAAGATCGAAAATGGCAAAAGAATAGCATCATTTAACATTATTTTATTTATTTTATTCTATTATATCTATTTAACCTCAACAAAAAGATCCGGTACCAACTATAAACCGTTAATTTCGTTAACACAAACCTACCTGGTCCTGTCTTTTATCACATACCTTACAAATATATATATCTAATGCAACTTATGCTTAAGGCAGTAGTGGAAGAGGATAAATGGGACTTTCAGGGGTTTTTCGAGGAGGGGAATGAGGATGGCGTCCTTCAGGTACATACACAGGTCGAACAGTAACGACACAAGGTTCATAGTTGGCGAAATCCACAAAACTGAGACGGACAACTCCCTTTGGAGAATCTCCTCCAGGCTATTGTCCTAAGGAAACAAACATTTAAAACTAAAACGGGTATTTTGTACATTATACAACCTTTCTATACGTAGTTGCTAGACGAGTTTGTTTAAATAATACACATTAGATGAGAGTCAATGTATTGACAACTTTTTAGAAACGAAATTTGAAAGTCAACGTATTTTATTATTAAACATATTCTCCTCTTGATTTAATACATTTATTATAACAAAATTGCACTAAATTGAGATAAATTGTAGTAATAACCATCATGATTCTGTTTGCAACTTGAAAAGCAGCAATTATTCGTATTGGGAGATTAGCCCAATTGGTGCCACCCCTAGAATTTTCTTAATATACTCATTCTTAATGTTATCCTTTTTTCAGTCCCCTTCACTCATCCATATATTCCGCCACATGCATTCCTTATTCTTCTTTTTTTCTAACTGCCTAACATTCAGTTCCTCACATCATAGCTTGTCTTATGGCAGTTTTATAGAATTTTGTTTTAGTTTCATTGGAATCTTTATGTAATACAACCACTTGCTTCCTTTCACTAATAGACTATCAATAAAAAAATTCTCAAATCTGCCAAAAAAATGTGTTGGAAGTCCTAGTCTCACTAATTAATGATTTCCTTGAAAAAGGTACATTTCCAGAGTGCCTAAAGCCATTATTATTCCTCTTCAAAAGGGTGGTGAAAAATCTAAATGCCTGCAACTATAGACCTATTGCTTTACTACCGGTACTATCCAAAATTATTGAGAGACATAAAAGGCCGACTTGTCCTTTCTCGTTGAAAACAACATTTTATCACACATCCAAATGTACCAGTGATGCTATGTTTTCCGTGCTACATAAGGTTTACCCAAGCACTAAACAATAATCTTTATACTGCCACTGTTTTTTGTGACTACGCCAAAGCTTTTGATTGTATTGTTACGATAAATGTGAGTCATACCGGGTCGTCGCTTATACCTGCTAATGGAATTTTCCAGATAAGGATCGAATAATACCGTTGGCGTTCCGACCGAAGGTCTAAGAAGCAGGCAGAAATTTCTAGAATAACAATTCAGGTATAAAACGGACGATTTGAGATTTAAAAGGACAGTCGAAAACAAGTGTCGATTAATAAATTGTTCGCGCGGCTATTTAAATTGTAACCGGTGTGAATGTTTTAAATAAATTATATAAGTGTAAATAAATTAATATTTAAGGGTTTTCTATGTAGATTAAATAAATAAATGTATGTAAATAAACTCAGAAGTGTGTACAGTGTAGAACATTTTATAATAAATAAAGGCAATAAATTAGATTTATAAATACATGTCAGTATAAACCACAAGGTTTTGATAAAAACCTAAATTTCTACAGAATTCGAGGTATTTCTTTGAATTGGTTTCAATCTTACTTGAGGAATATGAAACAACTGTCTGAGCAAATTATACGGTCTCTAGTCACAAAAGTATTGTATGTGGAGTACCACAAGGTTCAGTATTGGGTCCTCTACTTTTTCTTTTCTTTATAAAGACATCACTAATTTAAAAATCGAAGGAAACATTTTTTGTGTTTGCTGATGATACCAGTATCACCTGGAGCAACTATAACTTCTAATCTCTCTCTCTCTCCAATAGCGCTACAGCCCAAATCCGGCCTTGACCTCCTCCAAACTATGCCTCCAACCTTGTCGGTCCCGCGCCAATCTTCTCCAGGTTCTCACGTCTAGCAAATTTTGTGCATCCGCTGCCATTTCATCCTCCCATCTTTTCCGTGGCCTTCCTTTCGGTCTTGCGCCCTGCATTTTACTATCCAGGGCTTTTTTCGGCAAATTCTAATAACTTCTAATCTACTTACAATAAAACCTGGTTCGACTCTAATTTACTCTCTTTTAACGTGGATAAGACAGTACCATTATCATATAAAGGAGTTCTTCAACTCTTGTTTCTTAATATCAGCAAGATCTGTATTGTTGATTCTGTAAAATTTCTAGATATTTTTATAGACAGCAGCCTTAAATGGTCCCTTCATATCAATTTGTTAAGTAAGAAACTAGCCTCAACCTGCTATACAAAAAGATCTGTTTTGAAGGAAAACAATTTAGCATCTTCCAAAATAACATATTTTTATTTGTTCGAGTCTCATCTTCGATATGGTCTTCCTTTTTGGGGTTCTAGTACAGCTGCTTAATCTGATGTTTTTTTTTTAAATTACAAAAGAAGAGCAATACGGTATCTGTTTGGCCTCAGAAGAACAACACATTGCAGAAGCTATTTAAAAAACCACGGAATTTTAACGCTTTCCCTCTTTATATATTTTAGAAACTGTTTGCTTAATTCGTAAACACCTACATGTTTTTTCCAACAAGACCTAATCATGACTACTTCACCAGAAATTCAACCTTTGATGGTTATTTACCAATTCCGTCCACTGAGTTAGTAAAGAAATGTAGATATATTATGTTTTGCAAAAAAAAACTATACAACCATCTCCCTTTGTCCATAAAATTGTGTAATGTTCAGGGACAATAAAGCATATTTCTAGTCCTTTTACTTCATATTTCCAATCTCAATCCACTGCAGGCCTCTCCATCTATCTATATTTACGTTTCTTCATTTTTTAAAGTGCTTGAGCAACCTTCTTGTTTGTTATTTTGGTGAACATTGTTGATACTGTCTTCCTTAGCTCAACTAGTTTTGTGTCAAATTCTTTTTTGCAATTGTATCAACTCCAAGCGTTCTTCTCATAAGATGTTCTCCTTCTATATTTAATTATTGTGAACACTGTATATATTCCTCCTGGCACTTTGTCTCTATAGAATTAATTTGAAAGGGTCAAACACTTTTACTGATTAGATACATTAAAAATATCTAGAATGTATATTGAGTTGCCTAGCTTTAAGGCTTGTTATTCAGTTTCGGTAACCTAAGAATTTTAGTTATGTGTATTGAGGGAGGGGTTAAGGTTTCGAAGCTAAGAAATGATATTTAGTTGGTTTGTCTTGTTTCGTCTCTTAAAAGGAGAAGCTCTAGAACTCAGAACTAAAATTCATTTCTTAGATTCGACACCTTGCCTACATCGATAGACCCACAGAGACTCCAAAATTAAGAGCAATTCATTCCGACGTTAAACTATCTATCGAAGCATAGATGAATGTATAATGAGTCTAGTACTAGAATATTTATTGTTTTCTTTTCTACATTGTCAATTAAAATAATCCCAAAACGGAATTGGCATAACCTTAGGAACCGGTTACGGGATTTTCAAACACTTTTCACAAACAATTGAGAAACTATAACTTAGCTGAATCCCTACTGTGAATGCTAATAAAAACATTCAGCAGTATGTTTAAGAGCGACAATTTTATTAGTAAATACATTTATGATTTTTATACTTTAAAATACTTTTAATATATAGTGATTGGCAGTCTAACTACTCGTATTAGGTTGTATAGTGCTTAAAATATATAATTAATATATCTGTTCTACTCAGTCTTTTCTTTATTGGTTATGAATCAATTAAAAACTTATTTGCTAAACAATATAAATTAGTGACGTAATAAAACATTATTAACACACATATTTTATCAGCTATTATGACAATAGTCATAGAAAAATTATTATATTACACATAAAAATGAGAGAAAATAAAAAAAATCGTGCTCATGCATTCTAATAAAGCCGTTTTTCAAGTAGATCAGTTTGTGCAAGTATTGAATCATTAAATTTTATCATAGTTTCTCGCAGACTGACTTACTTAAGCAGCATTATGTATTTATGTTGGTAAATTTATAACGAAGAAAAGATGAAAAACACAGAAAGCATTTCTGTGAAAGGAGTTTGCAGATTTTCCCAGACAGTGATATTTATCTTAAGAAATTAAATATTATAGAACATTTTCTTATTTAAATTAAAAAAACATGAGAAAACTAGCGAAGTGCAAAAACAATCCATCTATATACAGAGTGACTTGCAAAAAACGATGATTATTGTTACAGAAAAAATAAATTTATTTTTTGTTTAATAAGCAAGAATTTCAGTAATATCTTTAGTAATATTAAACCATGTCAAAGATATGGAAATAAAGTGTAATCTCTCGAAATATAATATCTACCTACATAAGATTATGATACCAAGTTTCGTGAATAAAAATAATTACAAATGAAAAGTAAGGCTACACCAATATTATAGAAACAAGACAATCTGAGGAAGAACTCTACAATGGTTTGGATTTATAAAGAAGATAAACAGTGAGTATACTATATATAATATAAAATTAGTATCTCTTGGGTTTAGGTTCAATAAGTAATATTAAATTTGAAACTTTGATTTTATTGTCCATTACGATATGTCTTTAATCGCGAACGAAAATAATAGTGCCCGCGAAGAAATAACTCCAGAACCGTAATCTATAAACCTGGAAAACAATGTATTTTTCGATTTTTCTTAATATTCTTATTGTCCTCCGATCAGAAAAGTTTTTTAAAATAATTTTATGGTTCTAAATTGTCTCTATATACTACTTAATTAGGTCAGTGTTCGACAAACTTTTATTTATATGAAAAACGGCTCTATGAAAAATAAGGAAGAAAAGAGCGCAGTATTCACAGAGTCAAAGTAACAACGTCCAACAACCAAACAGTCCAAAAGAAAGACAACGCACCAAAGCACTATAGCACTATATATGTAGAGTACATGTCAGAAGAAGCATTCCCTAAGGCTGAGAAAGCCAAGATATCTCACAAGCATGTGTTCTCTACTGTCTCTATTGTTGCTCACCTGTACGTCCATGGAGAAGGAAGAATGGTACTGCGGTTCGATCAAACCTTCCAACATACTCGAGTCGTCGTCTCCATGCATGTCGTTTATGTCGTTCTGCTCCATGCTTCGAAGACAGCGGCTGCACATTTGGCCTTGTCTAAAACGAAAATAACACTAAATCAAAGATAAAATTACTTGGTTTTAGGCTGGTAGAATTCTTGGAGGCGGAAGGGTTGCCAAAGCCTAGAGAAATACCTTATTCCATTCCCCTGAGAAACAGCACCAAGAAAATATGTAGGACCTCCCGACTACTACAACCTAATGCAAGGGCTAGGACTTTTAGGAACAGAAATCAGCTTTTTCGGCAAACTCTACTCTCACATCATTGGAGGGGTGTACCTAGCCGGGTAAATACTGAGTGTAGAAGTAGAAGAAACACTAAAGAAGAAATACGGTCAAGGACAAAACTCTCCAAGAGACTGAAGATGAGGTATCCATACTGTGATGAGTATAAAGGAGTAATCCTCTGATAATCGTTAGAAAACCACAAAGATTAAAAATTCTAAATCCAATCTCGAAATTAGAGTGAAACAATGAATCAAATGCAATCTTGGCGCTTAAAATTCTGGGTTTTTGCAGATAGTCAGTTGGAATATCTTGACGAGAAAGGGCAGCAAATGGGAGAGTCCTAGAAATTATGGGAGTTGTACATTCGATAACAGATTGCATAAGAAAAAAAGCTGATTTGGTACGGCCATGTAAAACTAATAAAATAATACCGAGACAAGTTCTAGAATGGGTACCTTGGTGATCATTATGGCAAAGGCTTCATGGTTTTCTAGTAAGCGGAAAAATTGCCTTGCGTTTCTTATTTCAGTCGAATCGCGAATGTTTCTCAGCTAAGAAGCTTGCTTTCTGCTGACGCCTTTTTTTCTTGACAAATAGCTGTAGCATTTCATATCTATCTCCAGTTAATATATGTCCCAGATAAGATATTTACTTGCTTCTAACAGGCTTTAGTAAATCTTTATTCTTGTTGATTCTTGTCAATAGTTTGGTGTTAGTTATGTGGACAGATTTAAAATTCACTCATCTCACATAACAACGGTATAAAAAGGATTGATCTCTTCCCGTGTTATCGAGCTCCCGCGACCCGATAAGCTAAAGTATCTCCTACTAGCGGTGTAGAGTTGTGTTATAGAGGTAGCACCTTTTATCGGAACGACCACATCGAGCGTCATAGATGGTTCTTGATAACTGGTCCTCATAAGACTAACTCTCATTTATGGCCTCACGTGCCACAACCCAGGCAACTGCGTTGGTCTGCAGGCTAAACTAAGTGAGGGTAGATAGATATGGCGAAAATTCCACCGAGCAATTGCCGGTATAAGCAATCCCCCGTTTAGTGGGTGCTCAACAGCTTTGGGTGGAGGAGCTAGTAAACGGTAGGGCACCTCTTTGTCCTGGAGTTGGGAAACTGCCTTCAAAGTCGGAAGAACTGTTGAAGCGGTCAACGACATAGAGATGAGGAAGAAATATTGGGACACGACACCTCATTAAAGATCCGGATTGGATAAGTCCTAGTAGAATCAAATGGCTATGCTTGCAGCGGAATTCAATTTCGGCGTAAGCACCTAGATCGGATCTCCAGGAGGAGCAGTTACAAGTATAACAAAAAGATTAAAATGCAAGGAAGACATCAGAATAGGCACATAGAACGTGAAAATCATGGCAGAGGAAGGTGAAATCCATAATGCAAAACAAGAAATTATACACATAAAACTAAATATTCTGGGAATAAGCGAAATGCGTTGGCCAGGTTCGTCACTTACTATTCTGGAATAGATAACGGTAAACATGAATTAGGTGTCGGCATTATATTGATAAAAGAAGTGGCCAAATCTGTTAACAACTTCATCCCAATCTCAGCAAGAGTGATGCTCATACAACTGAAAGCAAGACCAATCGACATCAATATAACTCAAGTGTATGTACCTACAACAGAAGGAACAGAAGAAGAGGTTGAAGAACTATATCATAGCATTAATCGAGTCGTGAAAAGGTTGAAAAAGCAAGACCTAACAATTGTCATAGGTGACTTCAACGCCAAAGTTGGAGCCTGCAAAACATCATCTGCAGCTGAACCATTTGGACTAGGAAACCGGAACGATCGGGGAGATACATTGGAGATTTTTGCGGAAGCAAATAAATTAGTAATAATGTTAGTAATAATGTTGTACACCGACATAAATTCTGATCATGTACCAGTTGTAGGTAATTTCAAAGTCAAAATGAAGACGGTTTTTTCCATTGTCTTATAGATATATTAACTTAAACATATAATATTATAGATGTTTTATGATTTGTAGAAGATTTGTCGGGATGACACGAGTAGCAGACAGAATAATATGTACCTTCTGGGTCCTTCTCATTCTCCAATGTTTCCTTATTTGTATTTAGACATCTCTGTACATGGCGATCTTTTCGTTGTATATGTCCAAAACAACGTATGAATGAATTTTGTATTTGCAGTGGTAAATGGCAAGTGATTGACATTACAACATTCTTTAGCTGAATGCAGATATTTACTAATAATATTAGATAGTAAGGAAGTGTTTTTATTCTCCCATAAAACAGTATTGGAAGTCTCTATTTGAAAACCATTTATATAATTAAGATGTACCTTTATTAAAGATAGATTAACTGTAGAAACAAACATACCTAACTTCCTCTAAAGTTGTAAGCTCCTCGTGCATACTCTTCATATTCAAATCGTCTTCCTTATGCGACAGTTGTACCACTTGGTTTTCCAACGCTTGATTTTGCTGGACGAGAGTTTTCAGTTGCTCCTCCAACTCCGCTATCCTCCTTTCATCCCTGCTACATTGAGCCCTCGTCTTGCTCAACTGCGACAGTAGTTGAGTCATCTGTTCCATGTTGTTATCGTTCTCCCACTCTTCCATCTGGTTAGTGCGTTCGTCATTTTTCGCTTCAGGTGATTTCGACTGCGCAGACGTAGATGACTGTGTAGGTTTCGTTGGTGTACCGTACTAGAACATACAATGTTATTAATAAAAATTGACAAGTGAGTATAAGATATGTTTACGAATTATTATATCGATAAGCCTCTTATCTTGAGTTTGTATTTTCTCTAATGAAGTTTTTTTTCTCAAAGACTCGGTACTTTCGCACCTTACATATCATAGACGTCATTATCATCATCATCATCAACCTGTATGCGTCCACTCCCTCATGGGTCTCCCCATAGGTCTTCCTCAGCTCTTTCCATCTGTATCTGTCTTGTGCGGCTTGCATTCAGTTATTGCTAACACTCCACTCTAAAATAAGTTTTGTATATCGGTTGTCTAATAATTTCGCGACAGTGATAAGTGAGTACAGGTAACATACATTAGCCAAAGATTTTCCTTTTGAGACATATGAGTAGATCCGATTTAAATGCATGGTTTAATTTACCAAACGCTGCTCAGACGAATCCTATGAGACGTGGGAGCTCACATGTCTGGTTATCTCTGCCCAACCGAATTTCATGTCCTAAATACTTATGCATGAAGAAACACCCTAAATGCACAGAAAATACACTTACCTCATCGTTATGTACCGTAGAATCCACCGAATCTTCGTCTAGACGATCTACGTGTCTTAAAGTAACTATTTCCCTGGAACTCGTGGGTGTCAAAGCCTCATTGTTTCTTTGTGATTTCCTTTTGAGTATATCGAGTTGGAGTTTAAGATCATCGTTGGTGGACTGCAACTCTTCGACTTTTGCTTCTAAGGCGTCGACAGTGGCATTTATGGTCTTAAAAATAAGAAATTTATTGAACAAGAAATCAATCAACATCTAAAAATTTAAATAAGTGATGTATGTTTATATATCGTACTACATATCATTATGTTGATTGCGTGTGGTAGAAAATATATTTACATTATTTGCTACTAATGATCAAATAGTAATCAAGAAAGAATAGAATGAACAGAAAGAAAAAATGCCGCTTCCTTATAATCTGTTGCATATAACAGGACATAAAACAGAAACTTTTCGTGCATCATTAACTAAGAATCATAACGAATATAATCAATTATCGAATAAATTAGCGAAACATACCTTGATGATCTTTTTGTCCGATGAATTTTCAAGGACCAGACGGTGATTCGCCCTTTCTAGATCCTGGATACTAACTTCTAGTTGCTCGTAGATTCGTAGTCGTGAGTCATTGACTTCTCGGAGGGCAACAACTTGCTTCGTTAGATACTAAAAATAAAAAAAAACATACAATAATCTTTAATATCTTGAACCATGTGCCAACAGATGGCGCTAAGGTTATTACCGCGTTTTTACCAAATTAAGTTTGGTTATGTTATAAGCTTATGCACATTATATTAAAATAATGATGTTAAGCATTTTATGTAAAAATTTATTTATATAAACTCAAACAGCTTATTTATATTATACTTAAGTCATTCTATACTAATGCTGCTCTGTTAAGTGGATTACACAAAGGCTTTCGATTCAGTAAAATGGGATCCCCTCTGAAGTATAATGGGACACAGGGAATGACACCATCACTATAACCATATATTTTGAATATATACTGAGGAAAGTTCTAGACGAATGGGATGGAGGAACCATGGAGGGATAAGCAAAGAATCCGGACTTCACATCTTCTTTTTCTTCCTTCTTGTATGTAGGTTTTAAAGCCTGTTTCTTCTTCAATATTAGCCTGCTAAATTGTTTAAATTATCGCACCATCTTTTTCTTGGTCTGCCAATACTTCTTCATCCTTTTAGTGACTTATCTCGTGCTGTTCGTACTATCCTGTCCTTTGACGGTCTACTAATGTGTTCGTTCCACTCCTGTTTCCGTTTTGTCACCCATCCATTTATGTCTTCTATATTGCATGCTCTTCTTATGTTTTCGCTTCTCTCCCTATCCAACAGACGTTTCCCTGATATTCGTTGGAGTATTTTCATCTCTGTTGTTTCTAGTAGTCGTCTCGTTTTAGATGTGTCAGGTCTTGTCTCCGCCGTGTATGTTAATATAGGTCTAATTGCTGCTTTATAGATTCTTGTTTTTGTGTCTTGTCTTAGGTGTTTGTTCTTCCAGGTTATGTCATTAAGAGATCCCACCGCTTTACTTGCTTTTAAGCTTTGTTGTCGTACTTCTTCTTTAACATCTCCGTAATTAGTTATATCTATTCCCAGATATCTAAACCTTGCTTCCTGATTTATTATTTTCCCATCAATTTCGATTTTACATCGTAGTGGTGTAACGAATATTTTGCCTACCACATTACTATGGGGGGTTGAAAATTGGGGACAAATTATTGGGGCAGAGATAGAGCAAGCAAAACAAATCGAAACTTATGCGAACGGCGCTCAGGGTTTATTCGGAGAGCTGGAGTCGTGGATAAGTGAATGAAACAGGGGGATTGGATTGGGGTAACTACAAAAATGAAACAAAGGGGTACTTACATGAATCTTCTGGAACAAATCGATAAACAAAATAACATGAAGGACCTCTAACTATTTAAAATAAGGACGCCGCTTCGAGGTGCCAAATTATAACGATTACAACAACTAGTTGTAACTATTGAAATAATTATTAGAAATGCAAAATATATTTTTTAAATAAAACTCAAAAAAAGGTTAGAAACTTTTTTTTCTAAATAAATAAATAAAATGGTTCAGAGAAATAAATCAAACATTTATTGTTGTCTCACCACTAACAGTTACAAAAATAAATGGCACAAAATTACTATATTAATAGTTACAAAGATTTATACCAAAATAACAAAGAAGAAAAACTTACATAGCCTATTCGTTTACAACATCCGTTTACAAGTGGGAATTGCTACCAAACTTAACAAAAATTATTACTGGGCTATAAACTGGGACAGAAATAAATTATTACAAATAAACAATTATCTTTTAAAGTGAAACTTTATAGAGGTTAACCTTTTTTTAAAAACAAAACAAATTAACGTCAAAAAATAAAACTAAGCTAGCTGTCATATGTCAACATTAAATTTTAAAACAGAGAACAAATAAAATGACAGCAATGGCCACACCCTAAAATTAACAATATTAATTATTACAATTTAAATTGTTATGAAAGCAAATTTTATTAAAAAAAATGTCTATCTTTACTTTAAAATTTAAACACAAAAAAGTTACCTGAGTTTCACTAGATTACACTTGAGTTGTAAACTGGACTTCACTGGACTTGAAAATTTCTGGGAGAACTGTACTGGGAATCTCTGACACACAAACAAAAAAACTGCATCTATAGTCTGGAACGATGACCAGGGACAAACAAAACGAGGATGGAAAAACGATTCTTCCAAAACTCACTTAAACTGCAACTACACATTGAACTGCTACTATTAACTGCCACAAAACTATTTATTTTCCATAAAAAGGACAAAAAACGAGAAAACATTTTAAATTTGACGTAAAATTTGGACAAACGCTGAAGCCAACTGTCCCTAACAGCGATCTCAGCGAGAGTGTCGCAATTATCTTTCCGGCAAAACCTTCTCAGCTATCTAAATGGATGTTTATTTGAAACGCATATATCGGGAGGCTTAACGATGAAAGAAAATATCAAAAAATATGCGTCTGTGAAATATAATTAAACTATAAAATGGTTTATTATCGACCTCGGCGACGCAAATAGGAATTGAAAGAATTCGCGGTTTTAATACGTACGATAGGAAATGAAATACACTGAAATTATTCTTCGGTATTTTAGCAAATACGAGGGTATTTCAATATATACCAAGGAATTTACAAATGCTACAGTGGGTATTTAGATGTTGTCATACATTTGGTTTTTTC
This sequence comes from Diabrotica undecimpunctata, assembly GCF_040954645.1. Classification (NCBI taxonomy): domain Eukaryota; kingdom Metazoa; phylum Arthropoda; class Insecta; order Coleoptera; family Chrysomelidae; genus Diabrotica; species Diabrotica undecimpunctata. Next base: position 156,977,613 of record NC_092806.1, on the reverse strand, counting down.
TGCTGATATTATTATATTGTATTCTTGGCTGTTGTATTGAAGATGTGAGTTAATCTTTGAAGGTCGTCTTCTGTCTGGGCGATTAATGCGGCGTCGTCTGCATAACATATTTGGATTTCTTTGTTCCCCATTCTGAAACCATGAGCTTTACGTACTGCTTGTATTATTTCGTCCCTTTATTATATTAAAGAGAAGTGGGCTTAACGAGTCACCCTGCCTGACTCCGCTTTGTACTGATATACACTGTGTTAGTTAGTTTTCTATTCTCTTTGCCTGTATTCAATTATGGAAGTAGATGTTTTTGATGGTTTGTATAATATTTATTGGTATGTTTATTCTATACAGTAGGTGTAAGACGTCTTCGACTTGGCTGCGATCGAAAGCCTTTGTTAGGTCTATAAAACATAGATATGCTGGTTTATTGTACTCGATAGCCTTTTCTGTGATTTGTCTTAATACAAATACTGCGTCTACGCAGTATCTTGCAGTGCAATATTAGTTTTTGTATAAGTTTTGTCATCTCTAGGGTTATACTTTCTCCTCCGTATTTTAGAAGCTCGTTGGGTATTTCGTCTGGTCCTGGTGACTACCTATTTTTGACTGAATTTATGGCTATCTCTACTTCCTGAAGACTGATTTCTGTTTTTTGTCTTAATTCAGGTACGTTATTGTGTTGATTATTATTTTCCGTTCCTTTAAACAGTTCCGTCATGTATCTTCTGTTTGCTGGTATTGTATTCCTTTAATTCTGCATTTCTTTCCATTGGTTTCTTATGAATGTCCATATTTATTTTTGTGTACCGTAGAAGTCGCTTTCTATCCTTTTTGTAAACTGTTCCCAGTGCTAATTTTTTGTTCTTCTTACTAACTTCTTTGTTCTATTTCGTATTCTTCTATAAGTGTCTCGCGATTGTGGAGTATTTGATGTTTTGTACTTGTTGTAGGCCTCTCGTTTCTCTTTTTTATTTCTTTTATAAACCATGGTGTATTGTTGTTGTTTCTTTTGTTCAATATGACTTTGCGTTTTCCTAGAGCTTCTGTTGCTGCTTCTTCAATGTTGTTTTTAATTTTCTCCTAGCTCGCGTTTATATCTTCGATGTCGTCGATTTGTTCTGATTCTATGTTGTATTTTTCCTCGGCGATTTCCTGTAGAAAATGTTTTGGTGTTATTTTCATTCTTAGGTCTTCAGAAAAATTACGAAATGCGAGAGCTTAGGTTAACTCAAGATGCAAATTTATGGAGAAATGTAATTAAAGAAGCCATCCTCCCAAAGGAAAAATGACAAATAGAACGATGGTGATAAATATATTACACATTTTGTGGATTTTAAAAGAACGATTTTAAAGACGTATAACAATTTAAAAAGGTGTGTTAAAAAACTATTATTCAGTAAACACTTACTTCTATTTCTTGAGCTTGATCATCAATAACAGTTTGGTGCTGTTTCAGTGATATTTCTAGTTCCTTGTTTCGTTCTAGCAAAGTCTTGCCAAGTTCTGCTGCCAGCTGAAGATCTGTAACAAAGCATTATTGTTAGGGAATTTATCTTGACTTAAATAATTGAATCTAGACAAAATTTTCGAATTTCTATTCGTGGGGTACATGTTCCGTGGGACATATGGTTCATATGGGACATATGAACCGAATACAGAAACCGTGAATATAGAATGGTTTTTTATATAGGGTTATAGAAGATACGTTCCTAGGTGAAATAAAAAAGAAAGATATAAAAAATCAGTTTAATTAAAGTTTTTGACCATACATATTGATTAATTCCATATTATCTTTAGGTTTTGTTTTAAATAATGTGTAGCCTTCAATTCAGACTAATATTCAACAGTGGCATTAGCAATTTGCCTCTTAGAAATAAGACTTTGTTCCTTAGATAGATCTATACATTTCCTCCAAGTCGGTGTCACTCAAATCTTCATCTTGCGATTCAAGCAACTCCTGAACATCACTCGATTCTATCTGTTTAAATCCATCTCGTCCTATTCCATTCACAATTTCGGAAATGCTTGCAGTTAAAGTTTGGACTTCCAAATATTCTTCCTCATTTCCCGGAGTCAGAACAGGCCACAGTTTTTTCCAGTATAATTTCAATGTGTACGGCTTGAGTTTTTGCAATTTAAAGATCTATAAAGCTTCAATGGTTTAATAACACAATCTTTAGATGTGTAAGACCAAGGCAGTAGTGCAATCCTTTGCTACCTTAAATCCAGAGGCAGACTTTTCGCTTTTAGAAATGAATGTTTTATTTGGTATTCTATTTCAAAACAGTACAGTTCCGTCTGCATTAAATACTTGCTTAGGTGTATATCCTCCACCAGCTACCAGGTTCACAAATTCTTCTAGATGTCTTTCTGCTGCAACAGTATCTGCAGATGCAGCTTCTTCAACGATTATAATGAACGCACATTTTAACTTTAAAATGTGCGTAAAGACGCTTTGCCTTTTCCCGGACCACTGAAAATTTTTTCATTTTTTGAAAAAATGAAAAAAACGTCGATTTTAGGGACTGAATAACCGCTTGCCACGCTTTGAGCAGGTGTTTCTTGGTTCTTCAAAGGGTCAGAATTCATTCTGGGGATCAAGACGAAGCGATTGGTACCTAATATGTATGTGTGCTCCAACTATAGAGGTATCTTTTAATCTATTTTCGGATAAAATCGCGAAAAAATGAAAAAAACGTCGATTTTAGGGACTGAATAACCGTTTGCCACGCTTTGAGCTTTTTTTTTTTGGTTCTTCAAAGGGTCAGAGTTCATTCTGGGGACCAAGACGAAGCGATTGGTACCTAATATGTATGTGTGCTCCAACTATAGAGGTATCTTTTAATCTATTTTCGGGTAAAATCGCGAAAAAATGAAAAAAAAAACGTTGATTTTAGTGACTGAATAACCGCTTGCCACGCTTTGAACAGGTGTTTCTTGGCTCTTCAAAGGGTCAGAGTTCCTTCTGGAGACCAAGACGAAGCGATTGGTACCTGATATGTACGTGTGCTCCAAGTATAGAAGTCTCTTTCACTCGTTTTTCGAGGTAGATCGCTAGAAGAATGAAATAGCTTTAGCGAACAAATCAGTTTTTTATTGGAAAAAACTTAAATTTGCCTTTTTTTTGAGGCTCGCACCTGAAAACATGTTTTTTGGTATCAACGTACAGAAAAAAATTGTTACTGTGAGGTACGGGCAGCAAATTGCAATATCACCATATTTGGCTTCAGTTAAGGTGCGAATTTTTGTATAATTCCTCATATACTGAATGAATTAATTGTAAATTTATAATTTATAATTAATAACCTGTGGTATATTTTGCAATTGGTTTTTGTAAGTCTCTTGGAACGCAACTTCCTTCAACTCGTAATAAAATCTTTTTATTTTTGCTGTCACGAAGCACTTAATTAAACTTAGATATCCTTTCAAATATCATCTCGAGTAGCATTAAAGATTTACTAAATTATCTGAGAACTTGAACTGCGTGTACCATTTTTTCTTATAGGAACTTTAAAAGTATGTTAAGAATATAATTAATTTAAAAGTGGACAGGTCTACGTATTTTGCTAATCCATAACAAAACTAGAATATACGTAATTATACCGAACATCCTGTTGAACTTGAACTGTGGAACTGTTGTATTGTTCTAGTTAATTGGATTTGTTATATAAATAAAATTGTGGAATACATGTTATTAAATTGCAAACAGTTGATTTTTGACGAAATTTTACAAAAAGTTCTACCAAATATATGTAAAATAGTGTTTAGATTACCGATATTAAATATTTCAGAGTAAAATGTACATCCACAAATTAATGAACGGATCCGTTTTTGCCATAAAAATCAAAAATCAACATCAACATTCGATCTCAAGTAAAATAAATTTTTTAAATGTTTTGTTTAATTTCCTTTTTTTTTAACATATGAGTATTTAGATTAATTTTGCAAATAATTAATTAAAACAGGTTGCTCAAATTTTTTGCTTTATACCAGGGTTTGAGTATTAGTTGCCTGTTTCTACACAATTTCACACCTGCTCCAGATCTCATTCAACGAACACACGTCATTGTTTCTGGTCGGATTTACTTTTAGCTTCAGGATCAATTGAATTTTGTTCGTGTGCAAGCCCAAGTCAAGATGAAATATTCGACAAATTATGGTCTGTGAAAGGCTGAGTTCTTGTGAGCGACGTGAAATCGACAGCCGCGATGTTTAGATGTTTTCGGCAGATCTTGCATTTCGTAGACGTACGGGTGTTGATTGACTGTTTACTCAACCAAACAATGATAACTTTATAAATTTTGGTAATTTTAAAATACATACATACAATTTACGTACCAACTTCCAAATGGGACATCTCTAAACTAGGGATTGATGGCATCACTATTGAACAAGTAATGGAAACAAAATAGATGGGAATTAGACTGTCCAGTTAGGGAGACCTGGACAAAGAAGTTAGAGATCAAGTACAAAAAGGAAATAGACTGGCAAGATGCCTTAATAACACTATATGGCGAAACAGACACACTAACACTGAGATGAAGTCAAGAATTTATAAAGTCAGTGTAAGACCAATAATGACATATGCCTCAGAAATAAGACCCGACACAGCCACAATACAAAGGCTACTGGAAACTGCAGAGATGAGAGTACTGAGAAGAATTACAGGAAATACGCTGAGAGACAAACAGTCAAAATTCAAACAGTTACAAAAACTGGAACTGATTAAGCCTTTTAAAAGCTAGAGGTTGGAGCTATCGTTCCAGAATAATAGTGAAATTCAAATAGCTTCAGAACAATATCAAATAGTTTAATTTAGAAAGAAATTTTAAACTGCAGTTGGATATAGAAGAGTACTCTGCTAACAGAAGTAAACGAAGAGCAGAGATATGTTTAAAAGTAGAAGCTATTAAAATGCAAAAAATGCGACAGAATTTTTAGGATTACAATACAAACAACAAATACAAGAACTAAGGTAAGGAAACAAAATACTGAAAATTGTCGACTTAAAAAGACAAACGAAATTGAAAATTGTGGACATAATAAAGAAAATAATATAGTATATAATATTACCGATTGCCTTGGAAAAATCAGTGACCAATCTGTTCTATAAAGATTTGGGAGTCCACGAAAAGCCAAAAAGGCAACTAAAATCGGAAGAAGCACATGTGTGTAGTGTAATTGAATTAAAAAATGATAATGACAAAAATCTGTTTACGCAAAATAAATATAAATTAAAGAATGAAGGGGAGAGAATATACACTAATCATGATATGGTCAAAGAAGAACAACAAATACAAAAAAGCTTAAGAAAAACTGCAGGGGTTGAGAAACAAAAAGGGAAACATGTCAAAGTAGGCTACAAGAAGATAATGATTGATGGAATAATTTTATAATGGAACATCAACAAACAAGAGCTAATAAAAATATAAACAAAAAACCAAAAACACAGCCAACTATTGTCTTACCAGAACAGGACTTGGCAATGCAAAGGGAAAATATGTTGGAAACTAAAAGAAAATTTATACTGGGAATTTGGAATGTGAGAGGCACTTTCGAAGAGGAAGCTCTGAAGCAATTGACAGAAGAAGCAGATAGATATAAATTAAATGTATTACCACTCCAAGAAACTAAACAAAACGGAAAATTTTACAATAGATATAAACGAATAAATTTCTTTAATAGTGAAGGGTATGACAGAATGTTGGGAATAGGCTTATTGGTGCACAAAATAAATAAAAAACATAACAGTTTTAATAGAATCTCAGAGAGAATGTGCAATCTTAGAATAAAAACGAGAGTACCCCAAATGCGAAAAACGGGTTTTTTAGAAAAACAAAACAAAACAAAATCTTTTTATAAAAACCCATTACCAAAACGGAATATAAAGATAATAATAGATTTCAATGTAAAGATTGGAAAAGAAGAAATGTATAAGCCAGTAATAGGCAGTTTTAGCAAACACAAATTAAACAATAATAACGAACAAATAATAGTAAATTTAGCAGCAACAAAAGGACTATCTGTTGCATTATAATCACAAAATTTGTCCATAAAGGCATCCATAAGGATCCCTAGCTAGCTCTAAGTGGTAAATATACCAATCAAATAGACTATATGCTTATTCAAAAAGAATATGAGAAGATGTTAACAGATACAAAAGTTTGCAGACTAGCAGATGCAGATAGTGATAATTTCCTGGTAATCGCAAACTTTAACTATAGATTTAAAAAAAAAAAATAAATAAAGCAGCTTAACTCGAGAAGCAACTTTAAACATACTGCATGCAACCCAAGGAAGTGTGGATAAAAGGTGGAAAACCACAAAAAAAAATGATTGAAAAGGCAGCAAAAAAGTCATTCCAAAAGAAACAAAAAGACGTAAAACTGAGTGGTTTGATATCGAATGCAAAGAAACTAGCAATAAGAGAAGTAAAGCAAAAGAAAAACGCTACAGACAGGAAAGCAAGAGAATATTAAGACTAAATATGAAATATTTAGTCTTATTCTCACAGTCAGCAGACTGTAAGCTGGACTCAAGAATACAAAAAGGAAATGTTAAGGCAGGAGTTTTACACATCATTTTTATGATGATTTTACATCAAAAAATGTATGGCAACGAGCCAATTTATATATATATATATATATATATATATATATATATATATATATATATATATATATATATAGCGAAATATGAGTGCTAAACCAAATACAAGACGAAAAAATAAATATATGGGAAAGGAAAATATCGATAAGAATTTTTTGTGGTATTTAAAAGGGGGAGATATATAGAAGAAGAATCAATGCCGGGATCATGAGTCTTTTTAAAGAGCCTGTGATATCAGAACTTGGTTAAGACATCAAGAAAGAATGAAAAAAGAAAGAATACTAAATACATTAAAAAAATACAGAGGTGGGTGACAAAAGAAGAGTTGGTCGACCAAGAATGAGATGGTTAGATGAAGCAGAAAAGGACCTTACAAGGGAAACGTGAAATTGAATTAAATATAATTTGAATGATTTAATTTTAAAATTAGGTAAATCTTTTAACGTGATATAACAAAAAGAGGAAGTATAATTCTCTTTATATTTCTTTTGCAATATTTTTAATACAGCTTGGATCATTACACAATCCACAATCCTTTTACATAGACGGTTAAGCTTTATCTACGTTAGTACCCTATGTTTATATAAGAACAATAAAAAATAATAATACGGCCTATTTATATATTTCACAGTAAACATTTAGTGCCTGGTAAAGTAATAAGTGCTAGTGTATTACTTTATGATATTAGATAATTCACTCATTCATTCAGGAAATTCGTAAACGTAATAGTAAATACAATATTAGATATGAAAAAAACGAAGCTAGAAGGTCTGAAAGAAAGAATAAATAAAAAACTTACAAAACAGTAAAAACTTCTGGTGTATGATGGTATATTATTTTATTAAAGATAATTAAAATGTATCCAAAAGAACTACAATTATTCCAAAACGTTTTTGGTTCTGTCGGACTATCATGAGTAAAACTATTAAAAAAATCATATTTATTATTATTTAGGTGATGCCACAGGGTCGATGTTATGAGATGATATCTAAAGGGAACATAATTTTTCCCTGCTCGAAAAACGGGGACAACTTTGCCCACTGCGTGAAATGAGTCAAGTGAAAAAATCAAGAAAAAAAAAAGGAACTTCAAGATATAGAAAACCTCAACAGAGAGAAAGAATTCAGAACATTCTATAAGAAAGTTAACATCAACAGAAAAGAATTTAAGGCAAACACAAATCAATGTAGAAGTTTAAATGGCGATCTCTTAACAACAAGAACAGACGTACTAAACCGATGGACGGAATATTTTAACCAGATACTTAATATAGAGGAAGAAGAAAACCCGGAAGACGAAAGCTGCGAGGTAAGCGGAGCAGACGAGAGGGAGGAGGATCCACCAACGATCCTGGAAGTTAAAGACGCTGTAAACAAACTAGCCAGAAACAAATCACCCGGAATAGATAATCTCCCAGCGGAATTATATAAAGAAGGTGGCCACGATATCATAATAGCCCTACAGCAGCTTATAAAAGAAATATGGATACAGAAGTCCCTTCCCAATGATTGGAATATTGGAATACTTTGCACCATACACAAAAAGGGTGATATCTTTGAATGCTCTAACTATCGAGGAATTACGCTCCTAAATGCAGCGTATAAAATATTCTCCAATATACTATACCATCGTATGGCACCATATGCAGATCGAATAATAGGACAATACCAGGCTGGTTTCAGAGGTGGTAAATCAACAATTCATCAGATTTCAACCCTAAGACAAATTCTAGAGAAAATACCGAAATACGGTGTAGACACGCACCACATATTTATAGACTACAAGGCAGCCTACGACTCTGTAAATAGAAGAGAATTGTTTAGAGCAATGATAGACCTAGGAGTACCAAATCAGTTGGTAAGTTTAACCAAACTAACCCTTGAAAAAGTTGAATTCAAAGTACGAATCCAGGGGCAACTCTCTGAACCTTTTAAAACAAATAACGGGCTACGTCAGGGAGACCCACTCTCCTGTATACTATTCAATCTAGCTCTGGAAAAAGTAATACGTACGTCACAAATCACAACTACCGGTTCAATATATAACAAATCTGTGCAAATCTTAGCATATGCTGATGATATCAATATTGTTGGGAGAACGGAAAACGCAGCACGAGAGGCGTACGTAGCATTAAAGGAAGCGGCTACAAAAATGGGTTTAATAATAAACACCAACAAAACAAAATACATGAAAATAGGTACGCAACCACAAACACTACGGCCACTTGTTATAGAAAATGACGTCATCGAAGCAGTTAACGAATTTGTATACCTGGGAACGCTCGTCAATACTGAAAATGACACTACCGCAGAGATAAACCGCAGAATTTGCACGGCTAATAGATGCTATTTTGGGCTTAATCTCCTTTTAAATCTACAGTTATATCAAGAAATACAAAAGTAAAACTCTACAAAACAATAATACGCCCAGTCCTAACATATGGTTCAGAAACCTGGACTTTAACAAAAAGCAATGAAAACATGTTAGGATGTTTCGAAAGAAAAATACTAAGGCGCATCTATGGAGCGGTAAATGAAAATGGTGTCTGGAGAAGACGATACAACTTCGAACTCTATAGGATATACCAGGAACCAGATATCGTAAAACACATAAAGATAGGACGTCTGAGGTGGGTAGGCCATGTAATGCGGATGGAGCAAACCGACCCAGCTAGAAAAACGCTCCTTGATAGACCTATTGGTCAAAGAAGAAGAGGAAGACCCAGAACAAGATTCCTAGATAACATAGACCAAGATATGAGAAATATGGAAATACGTGCTTGGCGGAGGAAGGCGATGGATAGGGACGACTGGAGAAAAATTCTTGGGGAGGATAGGACCCACACAGGGTTGTAAAGCCAAAATGATGATGATGATGAAAAAATCAAGAAGGAAGTTAATTTAGTTGAAAAATGACGGTTCCTTAAGCCCGTGGATAGTGGATAAATTTGCCCTTTGGATAAATTTTAATTATTTTTTAATAAAATAAAATATACCATTATATAATAGAAGTCTTTAATTCTCTGTAAGTTTTTTTTTTAAATTATGATATACAGCCAACTACTGAGATTTTGACCTTTTACTTTGAACAATAAATAACAAAGTGGGGAAAATAAGAAAGGAGTGGAGAATAATCACAAAATCAAGTCATGAAAAAGTTCAGCATATAAAGAACAAGAAGACATCCGGAAAGCAGAAAGAAGTCTTTAAGGCTTTTAGTGCTATTATATATTAATTCTTTCAGTGTTTGAATAGACAGTGGAAAAGATCTTGTTTTATAACATGTTTTGTCGTATAACTGTTGGAATTTTGCTGAAAATTGCTCCTAGCTACGAGACGTACTCTTCTGTATAATTTACTAAAAGAACTAAAACAATATGATCAATTAAAAATAAAAATAGTTGTATTTCACGGTCAGTTTACTGTTCTCTGTGCACGACAATAGTAAAATGTGAAGTTGTGTAAATATCGAGAGACCAATTGTTGTACTTCACGTTCAATTGAACATAAATGGCTAATAATATTAATTAGAATCTATTGCAAAATAATTACTATATTTGTGTAGCATGCAACACACTTTTTTCACTTTTACAAACGCATTAAATGACTTTTAAACTATTTACGTGTTGATAGAAACTTCTAGGAAGTGCTTAGATAAAAAGACTTTTAAAACTCTAGCAAACTATAAAGTAGGTGGTGACCAAACAAGAAAATACAACAATAGATTAGAATAAAATATGATTTTATTTTTGCTAAATAACAAAAACTAAATTTTTGTATTTGACGAATAGATTTAGAAATAAATTAAAGAAGTTAAAGTAAAGAAATTTCAAATGTCCTACGGTCGGTTCATCCTACACAGTATCTTGGATTCCTGGATGATTACCAGCCGCCGCTCGAGAAGTAGAACGAAGACTATTCAGTTCCATGTTCTTATTATTTGAGAATTTGATATAGTTCGGATTATCACTAATCGGAGGCTGACTGGGGCCTCTGCTGTCAACGGGGTGCTACTGATATATAGAGTACTTTAGCAGTTTGAAATTTCTTACATTTTAATATATATCTTACATAACAAAGATTCAAGAGTACTGTATGCACAGAAGGTACTTCGATTGTTAAGCAGAGATGTCAGTTCCTCCAGTCTCGATTTTTATTTATTTAGCGTATGGTATTTAGACACATCTACAATATTACATTAAATGTTAAAATTGACTTGATATAAAAATACTTAAATTACGCCCAGTTTATAGGCAAACGTCAAGGTTGTTTATATAGTTAATCGACTCGATCGTCGCAAACAGGAAGTCTTGTGAACTGCCCTCGTAGGCTCGCTGGTGGCACTCCTCCGTTATGTGCTTGATAGATTGGACCTCGCCTCAGCTGTATGACGATAATGGTAGCTTGCTCCATTTGTGCAACATGTCTGTACATCAACCATGTTGAGTTCTGATGCGGTTAAGTGTACACCAGATCGTACGTGATAGGTCAAATCCAGGAGGTGTGTCTGTGATGCAAGGTGTGACTGTATTTGGTTGAGCTGCCGACCATTCATGGATCCATTTGGTGAACATGTTGAACTGTGTGGCTGCGGCTGATTCTGCAGTTTGTATTGGAGATTTTCTGGAGCGCAATCGACTTTTGGTTAAATATTCTATATAGTTATGAATCGGCAGCGCCGTGTTGCTAAGGATCTTATTATATTCTTTGGTAAGCAGATTGAGTCGGCGAAGATGTGGTGGTGAAAGGTCGGTCAGCACTGGTAGCCAATGTGTTGGTGTAGATTTGATTACTCCAGCGATCATTCTCAGGTCTTCCGTAAGAATCTCTTCAGCTTCTTCTAGTGACGTTGTTTGGGTTAATAAAGCCCAGTCATCAGCATAGCCAAACTTTGTTGGTGTTATGGTCGGCATGTCTGCGATGTAAAGGCTTAAAAGCAGTGGTGCGAGTACCAAGACTTGTGGCAGACCATTTTTGAGTTTTCTGTGGGTGCTTACTTCGGATCCTATAGTTACTTGAAATAGTGAGCATATAAATCATTCCTTCTCGCCAGATGGTTTCGAAAGCTGCTGACAGATCTATGAACGCAGCAGAATTCTTTAGTTTTGTTTGAAAGCCGGCTTCTATGGAAGTACAGAGATATAACACCTGGTCTGTGCAACCTCGATTTGGTCTAAAACCTGCTTGCTCAATTGGTATAGTTTTGAGTATTGTTGGGCTTATTTGTTTAAAAGTGTTTCGAGTAGTTTACGCATTATAGACAGTAGAGCAATTGGTCGATAGCTTTTTGGTTGGTCAGTTGGTTTACCCGGTTTTAGTATTGCTATGACTTTTGAGTGTTGGAATGATGGATGAATTTTGAGTGTTGGAATTTTGGTGTCTCGATGAGCAGTCGATACTATCTTCCTCAATGCGTAGAAATATCGGCAAAGTGTTAAACTGTGATTGTTTCACGATTTGCGAAATAATTCTAAGTTCTTTCTAGACTTTTATTTATTTTAAACAATTACGATTCAAGAACAAAGTGCTCACGTCGGCTTGTTACCCTTCACGAAATAATTCTAAGCCCTTTCAGACCTTTATTTATTCCTAACTATTATTATACAGCGGCGTCCTTCGCCCGTTCGATAATTTGTGAAATAATTTCAAGTCTTTTCAAATATTTATTCATTTCAAACAAATGGTATGTAACTGAACAGCGAAGTGCTTACTTCTGGCTGTTTGTTATTTGTGAAATAATTCCAAGTCCCTTTCAGACTTTACTTTATTTCCAGCAAATAATATCTTGACAGCAAAGTGCAGAATTCCTTCAGTTGTTACTTGCGAAATAATTCCGAAGTCGTTAGAGTTTTTATTTATTTCCAGCAAATTTCTAAGTATCGAGAATTTCGTTGATGGAGTCCAGAAGTTCGATGATTGGAATACATGAGAAAATAAAACGCAGAGTTTCTTTGAAATGGGCTACTCAACCAAAATAAAATAGGTCTTGCTTTGAGATTAAGAATGCATCAAGATCACTGCATGTGCAGAGATTTTTCCGTCGAAGAACAAATGAAATCGAAGGTAATAATCTTTGTTTTAATTGGGCAAAGTGACAATCTTTACTCTGATTGGTCCAATCTGGCGACAGCCTATACTGGTGTAAATTCTTGATTTTTTCGAAAAATTTAAAAACTGTTGTTTGCCTCGATTAAAGATTGCTGAGGTTGTATCACCACCAGTTAAAGCTTGCGAAAAGAGGATGTTCGACTATATGCATTCTGATTGAGACAATAAATTTTTTCAAGAATATACAGCTTTCACTTTTTTTGGCGTAGCTGGTTTCAACATGTAAATTTCTAAATTTTCGGGAGTCAGAGCGACAAGGAGAACGAAGATGTCTACAAACTTAGAGACAATTACAACTTTGTTGCAAGCAGTAGCAGTATCTACTGCTTTTAAAACTATATCAACATCTGCATCCCCTTTCGCTCTGACACGAAGAAATTCCAGTGGTTTCAAACGTTTCTCGGAGCATATTAATGAGTCTATATTTATTTTCAGCATTGTTATTTTCAGCATTGAAATTTTTTTCTGACTGATGTGAATTTCGTAGCAGAATTCTTATGCAAAATTCTTCGATTTCTCTCAGTGGCTTTGTCGAAATTTTCTTCACAGCACAATAAAATAATATTTCCAAGTGGTTCGCAAAAGGAAACTAACACTATGAACATTGATTGAACGAGCAGCTGGTTACACTGGCTTTCGCGCCTGTTTCTTTAGTCTCTTCTTCAAGTTATTAAAGTTTTTTTATATTATTTATAATTATAAACTCAATTTATAATACTATATTCTAATTTGATCGTGATTATTAGTCATTGACGTTGTTATTCGCCACTTTGGACAGCAGATACTCCAGAGACCTTCACCTAAAACCCCCGATTACTCTGTTTGCATCAATTTAGTGTCGGAAAGGCGTTGAAATTCCAGAAGATGACGTGCATATCAGTCAACCTGGGCACTAGGTGCTCTGAGAGTCGGTTCTGATGACATATTCGTATTCAGCGACCCCAAAAATCCCCGAGTACTCTGTTTGCATCAATTTAGTGCCGAAAACACTCGAAACTAAGCTAAGCTAAGACGTGTCTTACCAGTAGCCTTGAGCACAGGTGATCCGGGGGGTCGGTTCTGATGGCGTATTTGCGTTCGGGGACCCCAAAAACCCCTGACTACCAAAATGTGTAAAATGCGATATTGCCTTAAAAATTGCATGCACTTTTAGATGCATTTTATGCAGTGTAAATGCAATTATGAATTTCCACCCATTTTTCTATTGTAGACTTTTTTCAGACGTCATCCCGAAAGCAAAAAGTTTTAAGTCAATAGGTGCTGTTTAAAAATATATTTATTTCGGTGTTTTTTATTCTAAATGCACTGGGTCAACATTAATAAGGTTACAACAACTATTTCTACGTGTTTAAATATTTTTATCTTTGCCCCAAGACGTCGCGGCGCTTACTTCAAAAATCGCTGTTGGTCTTTGTTATCGTTGCAAAAGATATTCTAATTACTTTCCGGTTCATTGACTTTCTTGAACGAAGTAAAAAGTTAATGGATTTGTCAGTGCATCAATTCCATGAATATTTTATGAGGTTAGGCAAAAACATTGACAATTATTCTGTTCTACTAACACTGCGCTATTCTGCTAAATAATTCGGTTTCTAAAAAATTATGAAATTATTATATAAGACGATACACCTTATCTGGTGCGTTACTAGATTTTTATGACTGGGTCTACGGTGTTGGCACACTATTAATAACGAATTACGGTGGACCAGATTCTTCACGTGGCATGTAGGCGGGCTCTTAGCGTTTTAATACGTTCATTTGAAAGTAAAATAAATTTCTAAATAGTTTTTGTTTGTGAAGTAATTGGAGCTTATTGTTTACGCTTCAAGCGAGACGTCGATGCATTTATTAATGGTTTTCAAGGTCGTCTAGAAATATGCCGTTAGAAGTTCTATATTTGTGTACAATTTTAGAGAATATATTTTTTATTATATTTATATAAACTCCTAATAGAGTTGTCACGAGGGGCAGCCAGCAACACGCACCATTTTATGGTAATAGCGTATAAAACAAGAAGTTTCAAAATAACCTAAGCAAAAACTAAATTCAACGAAGCGTTATAATGTAAAAAAGCTAAAAAATGCATAGGTCAAAAACCAGTTAAAAATGAAAAATAACAAAAAGATTAGAAAACACATTTCCAAATGAAGATACTAACCAAGAATTAACAAAAAAAAGAGAAGGTAATAACGAAAGCGAGATAGAAAAGACTGTTCTTCTTCTTTAGGTGCCGTCTTCTTAGCGAAGGTTGGCGATGACCTCTGCAAAGTCTTCCCTATTTTAGGCTTTCCTTATTAAACTTTGAAAGTCTAATTCTGTCCAATCTTTGATGTTGGACAGCCAGGTCATTTGTCGTCTACCCGGGCCGCGTCTGCCTTCTATTTTCCCTTCTATAATAAGCTGAAGGAAGTTATACCTGTCGTGTCTAAATATGTGTCCAAGATAAGACGTTTTACGCTTCTTGACAATTTCTGTGAGTTCACGTTCTCTATTCATACGCCTTAAAACATCGACAAACCGGACTATTCAGAATAGCAGTAAGCAAAATTAGGATAGCCATGTTGATCACCAACATCCGGAACGGATAGGCATCGTAAGAAGAAGAATAAAACTTCTTCATTTCTAACGCAGTCAGTCCATGGAATTTTCAGCATACGACGAAATACCCACATCTCAAAGCTCTCTAAACATCGTAACGAGCTGACTGTTAACGTCCAAGCTTCCACGCCGTGTAATAGAAAAGACTGTAGGAAAAATAAACAAAGCAAACAGTAAAGATTGGTTTGATACAACATGTACAATGGGACTAGAAGCCAGAAAAAAGCTAAAATACAAATGAATATACTGAATATAACAGAAACGAAGTAGAGTTACGAAGCAGCAAAGAAAAAGCAAAACAGAGCTGTACAAAAAAGAAATAAGAATACTGCGTTTTTAGACATATTTCAAATGCCTCATATTTGTTGCCAAACTCAAAATCGAAATTTGATGCTACAGGTTTTAAAAATTAGGCTCTAAAAAAATTCTATAGTGACTGGTCAATGGAAGTGATAAATTTTATTGATATGAGAATCGTAAAAATGGTAAAAATTGCGCAACGTTTATTTGTTTAACATCTTGATAGAAACTGGCATAAGTTGCGACAGAATGCAAATTGCATACGAAAGCTGCACTCTTCACCTTTAAAACGCATTTCGATTATTGTTGATAGGACACTCTGATCAAATCCGAGGAGAGTTGTCTGTTTCTCATCAGATGCTTCCCCAGATGGTGGATAGGGTAACGCCCTAAGCGGTCATAAGACCGGTGGGTAGTTGGGAAATAAAAATACCAACCGCAAACCAAAACAGACTAAGGTATTGCAAACCTAACAGAAGAGTCCCTGGCCCTCCAGGTTGGGGTTGGGCTAGAGGCTGACAACCTCTTCCTGTAAAAAAACATATGTTATGGAACCTCAGGAACTATTAGCTGGACGGAACTCACGACGAAAAATGGAATTGAGATTAGGAACATGGAATACCCGAACCCTGTACCGAACTGGAGCACTCACATCTTTACTAGACATAGTGAACACGTACAAAGTAGATGTTTTAGTACTGCAGGAAATGAGGTGGACGGGAACTGGCACTCATGACAAGAGAACCCATTCTATCATAGCTGCAATGATAGCCAACACAGATGGGGTGGGATTTATTGTAAACCGAAGAATAAAAGGCCTTATTATTGAATTTAAAGCCTACAGTCAAAGAATGTGCTATTTGCGCTTAAAAGAGAAATTCTTTAATCACAGTTTGATCAATGCACATGCCCCAACTGATGAAAAACCAGATCAAATCAAAAACAGTTCTTCGAAGACCTAGAGCAAGCCTATAGGAGATATCCTAGAAATGACATTAAGATTGTATTAGGTGACATAAATGCAAGAATAGGACGAGAGCGAGTTTTCATGCCCACGATAGGAAAGCAACAGCACTCAATATGACAGTTACTAGCACCTATTTTGAACACAAGAGCATACACAAGGTAACCTGAATCTCTAATAATAGAAGAAAAACGATTCAGATTGATCACATCTTAATAGATTCAAGGCATGGAACAGACGTAATAAACTGCAAAAGTTATAGAGGCGCAAACATAGACTCAGATCATTGCCTAGTCATCTCAACATTGAGGGCTAGAATTTTAAACACCAGTAAATAAAATAAAATGGATACAAAAAAAATCGGTTGCCTGTAAAGTCGGTTTTACGGGCGAAGATTTTACGTGACAACGTCTTTTTCTCGGTAGAATATTTATTGATATGAATATTATTAAATTGCACAATAGTTGTTTGCAGTTGAAACGCGCTGTTTCTTCTCAATCGACTGAATTACGATTGATTGCAGAGTAATTTAAACTAATAATTTACTTAACACTATCAACATTTGTCAATAGTATGACATAACCTATAAACTCAGTTTCTCAACTTTTGTGTCAATCTAACAATTAATCAATCAATCATAGTTTACGATAATGAAATATTAGTGTACAGTTATTTACCTTTATTGTTGTAGTTGTAAATGACGAATCTAAGCACTCCACATTTTCACTACAGACACAGCTGACGATACTTTAACCACACGTGTGAACTTGTATTATGACGCTTTCTCGGTTTTCCAACGCCAAGAACGCTCGAGAAAGACAGAGACACAAGCACGCACCGATTCAACGCGCCTAATTCTCTAGTGCTGCGCGCGCAGCGGACCGATCATGTTTGAGTGGGAGAGAGACGCAAGGCATTCGCTGGTCCGGCGGGCCTCTCTCTCGTTCGATGACTCATCGTAACAGACGTGAGCGGGCATTACACTTTTTCATGAGTGACTCCGAGCCACAACCTAATTTAAGACGTTGTCACGTCAAAAATGAGATGTGCAAAAGCTGAGAGATGCGACAATTGAAAAATGGTACTCGGAAAACATCACCAAAAGGCTAAGGAATCAGAATGTAAATGAAGAAGGCCAGACAGATATAGACTCCTACTGGACCAGAATAAAGGAAGATATTGAAGCAGCAGCGAAAGATGAAATAGGAACAGAAATTTATGCTCACAAAATTCATTGCTGATGAAAAATTGGTTTATTAATAAGCACCAACAAAATGAAGTATATGAAAATAAGCTCCCAACCACAAATCCCACGACCACTTCTTATAGAAAACGACGTCATCGAAGAAGTGAACGAATTTGCATACCTGGGAGTGCTCCTTAACACTGAAAATAATGCTACCGCCAAATTTGCACGGCCAACAAATGCTATTTTGGGGTCAATCTCTTCCTTAAATCCACAATTATACCGAGAAATACAAAAAAAAATCTACAAAACAATAATACGCCCAGTCCTAACATATGGTTTAGAGACCTAGACTCTAACAAAAAATAATGAAAACATGTTAGGATGTTTCGAAAGAAAAGTACTAAGGCGAATCTATGGAGCAGTGAATGACAATAGAGTGTGGAGAAGACGATACAACTTCGAACTTTATAGAATTTACCAGGAATCTGATATCGTCAAACATATTAAGATAGGACGTCTGAGGTGGATAGGGCATGTAATGCGGATGTAACAAAATGACCCAGCTTGAAAAATGCTCCTTGATAGACCCATTGAACCAATAGAACTTTTCAGAACTTTCATATCTTTTCATTAACAAATATTAATTACAAACATTCATTATTTAAATAAAAACTGTGGCTTCTTGTAAACCAAGTGCGGTTCGGTCCTTATTTTAATTTTTATCGAGATAGGTCCAGGTATCTCGAGATAAGCCTAAAATATTAAGGAGAGATCTTTGTATGATCTACTCTGTAACGCTTCCGTATTACAATAATATATACAAGGCCTGAATCGCTCACTGTCGGAAGAGAATTGGGCGGGGTTTTCATAAACATATAGAAACTATATCGTATTTTAAATCCAAGCACAATTAGATAATATGAAGTTATAATTTATTATTGGACGCCACCCCTGGTTTATCCTCGAAGGGGAAGAGAAAAAAAAATTAAGATTTATTGAAAGTTTACAAGAAAACTATTCTTTATTATTTCTTAGTAATGAACAAAAAGAAAACATTAAAAGTTACGTCATCCCAAAGGGATTCCAAAATATTATTTTATGTTAACATTATCATAAACAAAAAATCTTTGTATCGTATTAAATTAAGAATTGGTTATAAAGAAAATGAATGTATATATACATATATATATATTAACCCCAAATTTCGAAATTTGTTTACATTGAAAATAATATAGTTATTTATCAACTAGCAACAATGAAGAAAATAAACCTTTAAATTAAATTAGAACACTTCACTATATTTTCATTTTTTTTGAGTTCATAATCATTTCTGTTGTCTTGAAAGTAGGTATAATAAAAATTGGTACAACCTTAATCTGCTCTGTTTCTCTTCTTATTTAATCGGTCACCAAATAAACCATTGATTCAGCTACGTACTATATAAAATCACCACCATCCTAGATAAGAGGGGTTAGGGATTCCAAAAAAAGATACTGCTACTGGGCCATGATCTGGAATAACTCCATAGCAATACTATCTTGCGACGAGTATTAGAAATATAATAGCAGCATTATAGCCTCTCCAATAAGGGTCTCTGAATTGAGACCCACTTTGGAAACACGTCTTAACGGTTGGACGGTCTTAACAGAAAAAGAGCGAAGCGCTGTCATGGCGCCTGAATCTGGAAATTGGGCGTGAGTGACAAGTTGAAAAATATGCTCATCTACCGGATATATTTGGGAATTACAGAAGAATCCTTGAGTCGGCTACAGGTAGGTACTTGACAGATAGATGGGGCTATTAGTTTTATTTAAAAAAAATTATTGAAATTTATAATGATTTTCTTTTATCTTTTGAAACGGTTACACAGCCCTCCCCACGATTTCAACTGGGTACCAGCGTGGAATCGGACTAGGCATGGTGGCACACCATACTAACCTTTTCAAAAGTGGAAATAGATATACGGAGAGGTAAGACAAACAGAATGGACAAATGTAGCTACAATCTGGACTCACAGAATCCTTCTTTCACAACTCACGTGGTAACAACTCAAAGATTTCAGAACAAAGCGAAACAGAACGCATAGAAATGACTCAACTATAAAAATGTAAACAAAAAAAAATTGCATGCTCACTCTCAAAATGCATAGGGTATTTCACCTATAACCAATATCATGAACAAAGCGGAATAAAACAAAACATATCTACAAATCATTATTTGAGACCAAATGCTCGCATTCAATCGAAACAATATAATTAAGATATTATTATTTGAAATTTCATAAGTAATATAAAGCAAAACATACTAGTGTTGTCACCAAGATACAAAACAGATAATTTACTGCGTAGTCGTTATGAGACCTAACACAATAAAACACAAAAAAAAATAATGTTATCGTTTGTTCGGAAGCGTAGAGTCTTTCATCTATGACTTAATCCACGAATAACATAAGAATAATAATACAATCGTATCATTAACGCCATAAAATACAAAATACAAATGTGTCATCGTTTGTTCGGAAGCATAGAGTCTTTCATCTATGACTTAATCCACGAATAACATAAGGTAATAACGCAGCGCGTCATTATAGACACATTTAGAAATACACAAATAAAAGGAAAGAGTTACTAATAGTTCAAAATTGGGTACATTAAAGTTCTACAAAGACAAGCCTTAATAAGTTTACTGGGAAAGGTAGACATCAGAATTTCTGTAAGACACATCTATATTTAGAAACAAAAAAAAAGGCTGATGTTTAGTTATTAGTATGACAACTAGAATTTGTGATAACTAACGTGTATCATCCGCCTATAATAGGGACAACATTGGTAGGTCAACTTCGGGTAGGGTCAACTTCGGGTAGGGTCAACTCCGGGTAGGGTCTAAATAATTCTAGATTACATAACTAAACAGGTATTGGAGAACTAAAAAAAGTTTCCTGACGCGGGAGGCTGTTATTCTAGATTTATTACTGAAATACAATTATGAACGGCTTATCATTCCGACGAGTCAACTAGCGGGAATCCGCTTACTTCATCCCTAGCCTTCCTCAGTGTCTGGCCATTCAGAATATAGGATGTTAGACAGCAATAATCTTTTCAAACATTATTTTGGGGGGTTTCGAATAGAGAGTCGAAATTCGAAGGTCTTCACACTAAGAGTAAAACTTAGGCAAAATGAACAGATACTATAATGAACTATCATTGGTAACTAGACAGAGGAATCTTGATATCTTTGGTATAGATACCAAAAAAATTAATTGGATTTATAAATCCGTAAAATAAGATAAATTTAATTTTGTATCCACTTGAAGACAACTAAAGGTATGTACAATTCATTGTAATATAAACTACCATAAGCATAAAAATATCACATTCTACCAAGGCATTCTAAAAATAAAATGAGATTAAATTTTGCAAACACCCTTAAAATCAATATAGGTTCTTGGTCGGGGTAGCACAAACTTAAGATCTCGATCAATACAAACTAGAGAGAGAATAATACCGAAGTAGAATAAGATAAGATAAAAATAAAATTTATGTCGAAAAGAAATACGACATATATACATATATATAGACATATTGAACACAATAAATGATCAATATTATAATAATAAAAAGTAAAACAGTTCAACGAACTGGGGTGCGAGCCAAACTGAGTTGCTCTGGAGATCGACGTGCGGAGTCTCCTACACTACTTCCAGAGGCTCGTCTCTTTGCGACAACATCTGAGATACACAAAATTATTAATTGGAATAGGGATAGGTCCACTAATCCACTTGACTATAGCAGGATGCTCCCTGACTAATAGTCAACACCACCGACATAAAACAAGGGTTGTCGAGACAGCTCAAAAAAAAATTGAAACGTGTCAACTTCCTGAAGGGAAAGAAGCACTAAGGGACAGATTTGCCGAAGCAAAGTGGTATTCAATGTACTAAATACTAGGGTATCAGTGCTGTACTGACCCCACGCCAAAAAAATTTGGAAAGGAAACGAATCCTCTCCAGGATAAAGTTCGCGTTAGCGCAACTCTTCCTGTACACGGGCCACGGAGGGATTGAATAGTCGCTGGAGAAGGTAGCAAAGATTAAGTACGCAAAGGCGTAAAGGGAATCAACAAAAAAATTAAAAATTAAGAATGGACTGAACATTTTAGAAGAAAGGTATTAAAATTTTAAGAAAACTGATTTATTCGGTTTCAGACAAATCTGAATTATCCGTCGAAACACTGACTGGTTGATAAGCTTTTAGGTCTAAATAAAACAATAAAAAATAAACAAAAATCACGACATATTTACATGCAAAATTAAACTGGATGCTCGATTTGATGAATCGACATCAGGTACAGTTCGTTGGCTATTAGGCACAACGACCAATGGTAGATTTCTATAAATATGGCTCTAACCTAACCAAAAGTGTGGAACAGACCAGTGTTAAAGTTTCTGGGAGCGAAAAGAGGGATGCTTCCAGCTTAACAAAGGCGGGTGGCCAACAACACAGCTTAAACAAGCTTCGCTATGGTTATCCACTAGGTAGACAACCTAAATAGCATCAAACAATAATAAAGTTGACTATGACAGTCAAGCAATGAATGAATTTCCAACCACTGGTTGAAAATTGAACTAACGCAAAAGAAGAAAGACAGGATGGCCAATAGTTCCATAAGAATATCCTCTGGGATTGATCACAGTGGAAAATTTCCAAGCAAGAAGACTTCCAGAAGGACAAAAGAAGAAAATAAATCCAAACCGTTAATACACAATCTTGGAGAAGAAGAAAGAAAATGGGTTTATGGCATACAAACCATAATCGATACACAAACAGTTTAGTCTAAAACTGTTGTTTCCAAAAGAAACAAAAAAAATCATAAGAGTCTTCCACGAAACAAAAACTTACGATAAGACTTAAAAGGAACGGAAGAATCATTACAATCTTCCTAAGAAATAGAAAAATATTACAATCCATCGTCAATAAAAAAAAAGTCGTGATGTTGGATGTAACACACCACAACAATAAAAAAAAGTTGAACAGTAAAACATTTTTGACACCTAATTGAATCCAATATGGTCGTCATACAAATCACAAAGAAATGTTTACCATTCTTTAGAAGAACTCTAACAGAGTCAAAATAATATTAACTTTTAATTCTCAGTGGGTCATTTACGGTAGCACCAGAACTATTTCAATTGTTAAACAAACGTGGTCTTAACGTCGACATAAAGATAAAAGATAAATTCACAATAGGCGGCAGCGGGTTGTTTCACCTCTGTTTATACAAAGAGTCACAATAGACAACAGCAAACTACTTCAACCTCACTTGTACCATATCATGAACACAAGATAATAAATGAAAGCTTTTGAGCCTTAGCCAAAAGTTTCAAAGCAAAAAGATATACGTGGTCTAGTAAACTATATTAGAAGACCACAAAAATGTCAACGACAAAAAAAAAAAAAAAAAGAAAGCTGCTGCGTATACAACAGTCTGACATCCACACAAATAACTCAAGATACAATAATACAGGTCACGTGCCTGTACGTCCTACAGGACATCTCGAGAAAAAAAAGGTAAAACCACAAATAACAATAAATTCCAGTACCAAAAACATACTTCTACTACATCTGACCACACAAAGACATAAAATTAACATAACAGAAGGAGAATAACAATATTTCCGCTCTATATTCTCAACAAAGACGCCTTAGGCAGAGAGAAACGAAGTTATATCATTACTTCCTTATACATACAAAACAAAAGAACCATGGACTGTAAATTATAGAAAGCATTTTCCTCTTCAGGAAATAAAATTTTCTTTTCACAGTACGAAAAAGTTAAACTATGAAAAAATAAATTTTTAAGATAAACGAAAGACAAATTAAAAAGAAAATTTAACAGATAACAGACCAAACATTTTAAAAACATCCAAGATCAAGGAACTCAACTAAATCCTCGCAAAAAAATATTTCGCGTAAGTATTCTACACGAATCCAGATAACACATTTTAGAATTAGGTAGATCGGGACAGCCTGTATATAGGTATAATTCCCAACTGATTGCCGTAAATAGAAACCATGAATCAAGGTCAAGAAATAAAATTCACTTAATTGATTTTTCAAATAACAAACCCTAAGAGCCATTTAGTTTATTTAAAATAAACACATTGAGGAATATAATTATTATGGTTCTATCAACAAATAAGACTGAACTGTAAAGAAAGCCATCGTTTAGATACGAATTAATTTATGGACATAAACAAAATTCATTTTTCACTTATGGAATGTTTACTTTAAATAGACGAGTCTGTAAATACACAAATTAATATCGTTCGCATTAAGAATACCGACAAAAAGAAATTAAGCAGTGAATGTTTACATCACATCATTCCAAATACGTTTTATTTTGATCTCAGAAAGTAGACGGAAATATTTCTACGTAATTTTATGAAGATTAAAAACGAATACATATAAATACTTTACAGAAAAAATTCTAAACTGATTAAACAAAAATTGGGTAAAAGCAAATACACAAACAACTTGAGTCTAAAATACGAAATGTAAACAGAAATCATAAACATATTACGTTGTTTTTATAATGAAGATACACGCTCCACGATTGGCGCGCCATTTATGTAACGCTTCCGTATTACAATAATATATACAAGGCCTGAATCGCTCACTGTCGGAAGAGAATTGGGCGGGGTTTTCATAAACATATAGAAACTATATCGTATTTTAAATCCAAGCACAATTAGATAATATGAAGTTATAATTTATTATTGGACGCCACCCCTGGTTTATCCTCGAAGGGGAAGAGAAAAAAAAATTAAGATTTATTGAAAGTTTACAAGAAAACTATTCTTTATTATTTCTTAGTAATGAACAAAAAGAAAACATTAAAAGTTACGTCATCCCAAAGGGATTCCAAAATATTATTTTATGTTAACATTATCATAAACAAAAAATCTTTGTATCGTATTAAATTAAGAATTGGTTATAAAGAAAATGAATGTATATATACATATATATATATTAACCCCAAATTTCGAAATTTGTTTACATTGAAAATAATATAGTTATTTATCAACTAGCAACAATGAAGAAAATAAACCTTTAAATTAAATTAGAACACTTCACTATATTTTCATTTTTTTTGAGTTCATAATCATTTCTGTTGTCTTGAAAGTAGGTATAATAAAAATTGGTACAACCTTAATCTGCTCTGTTTCTCTTCTTATTTAATCGGTCACCAAATAAACCATTGATTCAGCTACGTACTATATAAAATCACCACCATCCTAGATAAGAGGGGTTAGGGATTCCAAAAAAAGATACTGCTACTGGGCCATGATCTGGAATAACTCCATAGCAATACTATCTTGCGACGAGTATTAGAAATATAATAGCAGCATTATAGCCTCTCCAATAAGGGTCTCTGAATTGAGACCCACTTTGGAAACACGTCTTAACGGTTGGACGGTCTTAACAGAAAAAGAGCGAAGCGCTGTCATGGCGCCTGAATCTGGAAATTGGGCGTGAGTGACAAGTTGAAAAATATGCTCATCTACCGGATATATTTGGGAATTACAGAAGAATCCTTGAGTCGGCTACAGGTAGGTACTTGACAGATAGATGGGGCTATTAGTTTTATTTAAAAAAAATTATTGAAATTTATAATGATTTTCTTTTATCTTTTGAAACGGTTACAACTCTTTTGGAATTTTTTTAAAACATCAAGTTCTCCTTAATGTTATATTTTATTGATATGTGCATGTGTCTATGTCTATTATATTGAAAGATTTCGCATTTTGTACAGCTTACGGTAGACTTATTTATATTTCTTGTTTTTGGAACTCACCCGTCTGGTTATTCAGTTATTTAATACAAATATTTAACTATCACGATATCTTCGACCAGGAGAAAGATCAGGCTGTATCTATATGTTTGTAGGTAAGTAGATGGACGAATTCCACCGAACATATTATTATTATTTGTTTATGTAATGTGTTGACCACATTTATTTAATAATTAACTGTTAATATATTTTCTTGTTTTTGCTCTCAGAACCTTATTATCTTTCCTTATCTATTTTCGTTTCTAAGGTTTCTTAATTTTCCCTTTGTAACCCCAAAAAGTTAAGTGGCGCCCTTTTTCTTATCTTCTCTAATCTTTGGTAATTTTACCAATCTGTCTTGTTATCTATTTCTCTGTCTTTTCTAATCTATCTTATCTTGTCTTATCTTTATTATTTTTTCTGTTAGATCCATTCCCTGTTTTAAAAGCTAGTTTCGAACTCCCGACTCGCTCTCCACCAACCATCTAGCTGCCGTTCGCAGTGTCTCCATTGGTGACCCTTCTAGCACCATCCAAAATAGGTTTACGAGGTTACAATCTTAGTACAATCTCTAATGTTTCCTAAAATGTTTGTTCTATTTAAGTGAAATAGACATGTTTGTCATCTCCTTTCAGCACATTTGCATAATTCTACTGATCAAGTTTCGTAATAAATAAATCCAATATAAAAAATACAATAAATTAAATTTTTGTCTCATTTATCAACAAATATATTTACACAAGCATGTGTATAAATAGAGGAACTTCAAATTATGACCATAATAGTTTGGTGACCTCGGACTGTGTTTTTACATCGACGTAAAAATTTACCACACCGGCTACACAATGTAAGTTAACCATTTTTAATGAATATTTTTGTTTTTTTCCTATTAATGTTAACTACTTTGTATTCTCTAAGGCATAATTAAGTTAAGATAGCAGGTGTTTATCAAAAAAAAAAAAAAAATCAATTTTCAGCTTTTGTTCTACTTAAAATCCACACATTTTTCAGAATTTGTTTCACTCAGGTAAAATTGTAGTTTTTTTATACATTATTGTCTTATTTTGTGCTTTTATTCTCTACTTAAGTTATGTTACATACTATCATCATCATAAAACGGGGGTCCTACGGCGATTGCCGCTTCCCGCATTTCAGCCTCCATCTTTTCCTATCTCTCCAATCTCCCTCTTCTAAGCCTCTAGATTGCATTGTTTTTGTAATTTCTCTTCTCCAGGAATTTGTTGGTCTTCCCCTTTTCCTTCTTTCTGGCGGAACATACATTAAGGCTTTCTTTGGCCACCGCTCCTCCTCCATTCTCATCACGTGACCATACCATTGTAATTGCCTTCCTTGTATTCTATCTGAAAGAGTATCTCTAATTCTTGTACGGTTTCGTATTTCCTCATTCCTGATTCTTTCCATTCTCGATACTCGACATGACCTTCTAAGATAATCCATTTCCACAACGTCTACTTTATCTCGTTCATTCTTTGTCATCGTCCAACATTCGGCACCATATGTGGTAATTGGTTCTACAATTGCTCTGTATACGCGAAGTTTGGTATGCATCTTTATTTTATTAGACCACAGTTATGGATTCAGTATTCGGATGCATTTTTTCCCTTGGGTTATTCGGTTTTGTACATCTATCTTAACTCTGCCATCTGCTGATATGATGCTTCCTAGATATTTATACTGGTTGCAGCCTTTTATGACTGCGTTTTCAAGCCTCAGATCTGTGGTATTTCCTCCAATTTTTAAATATTCTGTTTTGCTTATGTTTACAGTAAGCCCCCATTTGGCATATTTCTCAAATAATTTTCGATTCATATAATTTATATCTTCCTCATCGGTTGCAACCACCACCTGATCATCTGCAAACAACAATGTATACAGAGTTTCTTGTCCCACTTCGATGCCCATAAATCTACATTTATTTCTCCAATTCCTCAATGCTTCTTGGACGTATATTTTAAAGAGTGTCGGTGACAAACAGCATCCTTGCTTTAGGCCTTTAGTGACTTTAAATTCATTTGAGGTTCTGGTTCCAATTTTTACACAACTAACTGCATTTTCGTACAATTTATATATCGCTCGGATATACGTCGAATCCAATCCGGACCTTTCGAGGACCTCAAACATTTTCTTTAACGGGACACTATCATATGCTTTCTCAAGGTCTATAAATACCAAATGGGTCTCTCTACTTCTTTCGACACGCTTTTCAATTATTTGTCGTAGGATAAATATATTATCAAGGCAGGATCTCCCGGTACGAAAGCCGCTTCGTTCTTCAATATCTTGTATCTGTCTTTCAACCCTCTTCTTTAATATTCTGCCGTACAACCGGCCCACAGAGCTCTTCACACTAATACCTCTATAATTGGAACAGTCTCTTTTATTCCCTCTGTTATATATGGAGCTTATATAAGATTTATTCCAATCTTTATGAATTTCCTGGTCTCCACACATACATTTATTGAAAAGGTCTACTATTAATTCTAAAAGTGCAGTCGGCCCATATTTAACCAGCTCTATGAGAATGTCTCCAGGCCCTGCGGCTTTTCCGTTTTTAACCTCTTTTAAGGTTTCCGTCAATTCAGATAATGTTATTAAAGGGATTTCCTGTCTTTCGTCTCTGTTGTCTATTAATTCCCTTATCTTTTCCCATCTGTACTCTAGTCTATCCTCTTTCAGCAGTTTCGTATAATATTCTTCCCATTCATTTAACTTAATTTAACATTAACATTAATGAGAGAAATGTTTTCTTCATTTTTCTCATTTTTCCTAAACTGCTTTAATGTTTTCCAAGCTTGTGCCACTTTTGTTCCACCCATAAATCTGTCCAGTTCATCACACTTAGCCTCCCAGTTTATATTTTTCGCCTTATCCACGTCTTTTTTAACTTCTCTATTCCATTTAGCGTATATTTCTCTGTCTTGAGGATCTTTGGATTGAAGCCATATGTGATATGCTTGTTTTTTCTTGAGAACTATCTCTTCTAGTTCCGTTGACAACCATTTAGGTTTTCCTTTTTTCCGATTTTCAACTTTTCCCAGTGCTTCATGAATTTGCCGCTTCATGAATATATTTTTTAATTTACATACTATAACATTTGATTAAATACCTGTTTTAGGTTATTGAGTTTAATATTTGTAACTTTTCTCATGAGTACTAAAGCCGAAGATGACAAGAACTGTATAGTTCGTAGACATGAGGACTCTGATGTTCATATTTACTGCTATCCACAGCAAATGCAACTGGACGGAGGGGAAATACCTCTAGCTGAAGACGTAACAGCTGAGAAAATATTTCTACATCTCGTAGAAGTTGAAGGAAAGATTGTGGAGACCTCATTTTCCAACTTAAAAGAAGTTACACACATTTTGTTATGTAAGTCACAGTTTTTTGTTTTGATACAGACGAAATCATCGTTTTTGAGCTTCTTTCCTCATGTTTATATTTTACGAGATAGCTACGTCGCACAGCACGGATTCAGCGAAATTCCTTTTATAATATATAACCCATAAGTTATTTTATAAACCATAAAAAAATTAGTTTCAACACTAAAAATCCGATTAATCGTCTTCAACGGTTAAAAACTGGGTTTGATTAGAATACTCGTAGGAATATATATATTATGAATCCCTTAGGTATCCCTGGAATGATTTTTGTTTTAGAAATGTCATTCAACATTATATTTCTTTCTAGTATCTAGTTGTCTAACGTATGTTTTCAAGTTTTCAGCTCTTCTTTAGTCTTTGTACATTTTTGGTAATATAGTTAATCTGTTTTTTTAGTTGGTTGCAATTTGACTGAAGCCGTTTTTCCGGAGCTTCCAAAAATTTACTACTTAGAGATGATTCGCACAGTCCAACCAACTATAACAAAAGAAACTTTTAAAAGTTTAAAGAGCATAAAACGAATCGCGATCGATGATAATGAAGTTGAAATCCAAGATGGTGCCTTTGATGGACTGGAAAATCTTGAGGTTCTAACATTATTTAAGCAAAATATAACTTTTTCGAAACATTTCCTAAAAGGTTTAAAGAATCTTAAAGAACTAAGTATGGAGTTTACTGGAATAGAAACTGTTCCAGAAGATTCTTTTAAGGAGACTCCAGGTACTGTTTAATGTTATACAATAAATTAAATGCAGGGTAGGTTAACTCTTTTATATGCCTTATATCATCATCATCATCATTGGTGCTACAGCCCTATAAAAGAGCCTCGACCTTCTCAAGTCTATTACGCCAGTCAGTTCTATCCATTGCCAACTGTTGCCAGTTTGCTGCGCCTATTTGTCTACCATCCTCATCTACACCATCCCTGCATCTGAGTTTTGGTCTACCCCTACTTCTACTTCCCACAGGTTGTGGCATAAGGATTCTTCTAGGAGGGTTGTTCTGCTGTGATCTTGTCAGATGTCCTGCCCATCTTAGTCTTCCTATTTTTATAAAGGATACTACGTCTTTACCACCAAATATATGTTTATATCTGTGATATATCTCGTAGTTGTACCTCCTTCTCCAAACACCATTTTCACAGATGCCACCAAATATTCTTCTCAGGATCCTTCGTTCAAATATAAGCAGGAGATTTTCATCTGCCTTGGAAATGGTCCATGTCTCCGACCCATATGTCAACACTGGTTGTATAAGGGTTTTGTATATGGTTATGTTTGTTTTTTGGCTTAAGTTTCTGCTTCTCATATGTCTACTCAGTCCAAAATAGCATTTGTTTGCTAGGATTATTAGGAAAAAAAAGTCGAAATACAGGGCGAACAACCACAGGCATTTGAAACGCATGTTGGGCTGCGACAGGGAGATGCGCTGGCGTGTCTCCTTTTCAAGATAGCTTTGGAAAAAGCGGTCAGGGATGCCCAAATAGACAGCAGAGGAAACATTTTTAATAAATCATCCCAAATTTTGGCATATGCAGATGATGTTGATCTAGTTGCCCGCACAACACGCAAGCTAGAAAAAATGTATACCACCTTGTCAAACGCCTCAAAAAATATGGGCCTGCAGGTAAATGAAAATAAAACTAAGATAATGGCATCAACACCCAACAATAGAGCCAGAAACATCGGCCACCAATTCACGGCTGATAATTCTACCTTTGAAGTGGTGGACAAATTCACATACTTAGGCTCCCTGATCACCAAGGAGAACGTCATGACGGAAGAAATCAAGCGAAGAATAATCCTAGCAAACAAATATGCCTTATATACCTGATTTTTATATGTCTTATACCATCAGAGAATTAAAGTGCACCCGATACGAAGAATTACCGAGCTCTGTAGAAAAATACCAAAGAAAACCTGGTGGGAGGTGCTTAGGCACGATGTTCCTGAGAATGGGATAGATACTAATATGACCCAATATCTACAGATACAAATAGATATGAACAAAAACCTAAAAGGAACTGTTATTAAAAAAAAACGATACAACAAAGGGATAAAAGTAATGAATATTATGAAGAAGGAACTTAATAAATAATCATTGACAAAAAGAGATAGAACCACTGATAGCAACAAAACGATAGAATGATTTAGGAAAGAGTTATAAAGTGATCTAAATGGATTAAGACTGTTCATAGAATATCAAAGAAAACAGCTGGATGATTTCAGAAATGCCTATTTAACAACTAGAGAAGAAAATACAACAAAGAGGATGGGTATATCTAAAGAAAATAGAAAACTGAAATATCAATAAATGTGTGAGAAATCAATTCCAATTACTTAATATTCTTTTTAGATTGTTACGAACTTTTAACTAAACAATTTTAATCTTCTTCTTTAGATGCAAATCCACTAATGGATGTTATCGATCACATTTTCCATTAATTCTCTATTTCTTGCAATATGTATCAGAGATTGTATGTCGTTAATCCCTGTCCATTGCCTTATGTTTCGGAGCCAGGACATTTTCTTGCGTCCCATTCCTCTCTTGCCTTCAATTTTACCCTCGATTATAAGTTGGAGGAACTGGTATTTTTCATTTCGCATGATGTGACCTAGATACGCCGTTTTCCTTTTCTTGATGGTTTCGAAAAGTTGGCGTTCTTGGTTTATTCTTTTAAGGACATCTATATTTGTGATTTTCGCTGTCCATGGTATTTTTAGGATACGGCGATAGAGCCACATTTCGAAAGCTTCTAATCTGTTTATATCCCTCGTTTTGAGTGTCCAGCCCTCTACGCCATATAGCAGCACTGACCACACGTAGCACTTAGTAACACTTAGTAATTTTAATACAGTAACACAATTTTAATACTTTTATAAAAATATATTTAATGCTTTGTTTGTTATTTCAGAAATAAAAATCTTAAACCTAGATGGAAACTCCATAGAATCTCTAGCACCTGGAACTCTGGAACCTCTACAGAATCTAGAAGAATTTTATGTAACGTTGACAAATTTAAAAAGCTTTGATATAAACTTATTGAAAGACCAAAAAAATCTAAATGCTTTAGGAATTCCAGTAAGGACATTAAAGAGTGTCAATTTTAAGAAACTGTTGGAGATGTGTCCAAAATTGGACACTCTACGTTTTATGAGCAACGATGTTGAATGTCCTGAAATAAAAGTTCTCGAGGAGCAGTTTAAAAAAGATAATATACAGATGAAATTAACCTATATAGGTACTACCGATTTAAAAACTTGTTAAATTATAATATTGTTAAATTTGGTAAATAAACATTTATGCGTAAAGAAAAGTTTTTTGTTTATAATAGTAATATTCTGGCATCTGTGAAAATGGTGTTTGGAGAAGGAGGTACAAGTAGAAGTAGGGGTAGACCAAAACTCAGATGGAGGGATGGTGTAGATGAGGATGGTAGACAAATAGGCGCAGCAAACTGGCAACAGTTGGCAATGGATAGAACTGACTGGCGTAATAGACTTGGGAAGGTCGAGGCTCTTTTATAGGGCTGTAGCACCAATGATGATGATGAATATGTCCTGTATGGATGTGTATATATAAGGTGTAGAAGGTTTTACTTCTCTGGATAGACATCACGTGCCCAAACCGTTCCAGCTTTCCAATATTTGTTGTTTTGGAATTTGGTTATTTTTATTTTCTTTTTCATTCTATTTTTTTCTAGCAAATCATTCTAAACAAATGCTAAATACTTTCTTAAGTTAATTTTCCAAATACCGTTCTTTAATCAGCCTTTTAAAAAACTTGCTATATAATGCGTGAATTAAATCTGAAATCTGTTACAATTCTGTGGAGAGATTTTGACGAACACCCAAACAACCTGCGGACGATTCAGAATTTATGAAAACAGAAATGAAACACGTGATAAAAAATGCAAAAACTGGGAATACTGTAGACTCGCATGGAACACTGACCGAGTTAACAAAACTTTTGAACGAAAAAGATATGACAGTATTAGTAAACATGTTTAATGTTGTATGTTATACTTGTTGTAAAAACAACCTGTGTAATATTGTAATCGTAGTATAGTTATTTTATCAAATTGTACGCTCACATCGTCAGCTATCGTGTTAACGTGTGTGCGACTGACTCCCTATATAAGGGACCCGTCCTCCCCTCGTTATGTAACTTAAGACAGTCAGTGCCAATTTGCCTCTCGGCAAGTGAAGGCCGGGTGTTGTGTGTGATCCCGAAAAGTGCGTGGTGCGTAAGAGATAAATGCGCTTGTAAACCCGGTGTTTTGTGTTAAAACGTATATAGTTGGTCTCTCTCAATTTTATCATTTCATGTATATCTGTTACTGCCTCCCCGCACTCACTGTAAAGCTAATATTTGTATAACTCTTTATGTAACTATCAGAATTGCGATAATTGTCAATGTTTGAACCAGCCCTTAAGTCTATTGTGTAAATAAATCGAAGGAAAATACCTCTTAATTGTTTTATTGCTTCAGTGGTCCTTTATAAATATTTTGAAGCAATTAGGTGTTCAAATACGCCTCTCTTAAATGTGGATAGTTTGGCAACAAAGTTTACCCTTTCCATCCAATACTATATAATTCTTCAAGACTGTCTACGTCTACATTTATAGCCATCCCTTGTAGCGTTTTATGTTTAATATCTATATAACAGTATAAATTCTGTTTTAAGTTTTGTATTCAGTTGTTTTAAAATATAGATGTTTTGTCTCCGTTACATTGTCAGGTATAAAATTATTCCGGTTAAAACTAGGAAACGAGGACATTTAAAATAATCAATATTATACGTGTTATGTGTTATTTCGACGAATTTAAGAGTTGTTTTTGTCGTTGAAAACGATTTGTTTACATTCGAGTCCCCTAATATTCCGGTTGAAAAAGAAGTTCTTAGAAAAAATATTGCAAGTCAGGTATTCAATTTTTCTAAAACGTAATAAGCTGGGAATATTTCAAGGTTGTTACGAACGAGTGTCGAGGGGTATTTTGTTTGTTAAGGTTCGTAGGCCACAAACTGGCTGGAGACGTGAAGGGAAATTATTTGGGTTGAATTTGTAAAATCTAACGCAAGGGAGTGAAGCAAAAGATTTTAAACGGAGAAGACGTTTTGCGGAATTTGAATCAAGGGTCGATTCAATGTTCTTGGTGGTAATGTCTTAAGACCGGTTAAGGTGATTAATTTACTCTTTGCAAATAATTGCAGTTTAGAAAAGAGTAACCACCAAAAGATTTGTGTAGATACCGGAAACTGATGAAATTATTATATAGGATGTCCCCGTCGTCAGCTTGCTTCCTCCACCGAACCTAATTTACATCTCTTGATTGTTCGTCCCTGAGTATAGAAATGGTTGCCTTGTCCCTGTTGGAGAATATGTCCAGATAGATGTCCCATAGATGTTTAACAAGTTTTTTCAAAGTTAAGTGCGAAACAGTGAAATTCAGGTAACTTTTTAAGCGATTAAATTTTAAAGTAAAGACAGACATTTTTTGCTAGAGTAATAATTGCTTTCATAACAATTTAAAAATTGTAATATTTAACAATTTTAATTTGATTATTATATAGAAAAGATATTTCATATATAAGGTTAAATTTTAAGATATTTTCATAAACAAGGATATCTTTAATTTTTAATAATCTAATTTGGCCATATTAATAAATAACCTAGGAACCATTTCAAAAATTTTGTAGCAACCTCCTTTGTAAACAGATAGACACGTAAGTTTTATTTTATTCTGTATTTTGCAACTATTTATATCGTATATTTTTTGTGCCATTTGTATTTTTGATAACTGTTTGTGGTAAGACACAATAAATGTTAAATTTTGTTTCTTTTTTAACTAACCTTTTTTTGAGTTTCCGTTTGAAAAAGATATGTTTCTTTGTGTTTGATAATATTGCCCTAGTTGGCGCTCTTTATAAATTACTAGAGGTGTTTCCTGTTTCCTTTTGTTTTGTTTGTCCCAAGGGATTCATGACCCTTTATTTCATTGTGTAGTTACTCCAATCTGACACCCTTTTCGTTCACTTATCCACGACCTCAGCTCTCTAGCTAACCCCTGAGTGCCGTTCGCACATATAACGATTGTTTTGCTTGCCCTATCTTCGCCCCCATAGTTTCTGTCCCCAATTTTCTACCCCTATGTTCTTACCCTGAGGTAGGCAAAATATTTGGTTACACCCTAAATAACACGAAGTAAGAAGTGCTCAGAATATCAATAATTAGCCTGATGAGCCACTTATTCTCCTGTATTCTTCATAGAGTAGAAACAGACGCAAATGAAGGAAGTGACGCAAGAATGCACTTAGGACGAGACAAGTACTGTTTGCACTGTAATCAGTTTATGAGAATGAGAGTATTTTATACAGTTCGAAAGATCATATAAAGTCTGTAGGAAAAAACCACCCACACGAGACATGATCCTTATCAGCGACATAAAATACAGTTCTGTTTATTTTACATAATAGGAAAAACATTGTTTTAAAAAGCTTGTACGATGAACAGGTTGACAATAGCAAAGTATTGTATTATTCAAATAAACAATAAATAATATTTGCCCCTACAAAGCTTGTTTTATCTTTAAAACCGTATCTATCTATCTATCTATCTAATTAGCCTTCTTCAGTCCATCTTTGGACATCGGCCTCCCCAATTATTTTCCATTCTTTTCTATCTGTCGCTATAGTCATCCAACTAGTGGATGACCTAGTGGATGACTATAGCTTAAAACCGTAATTATATAGTTATTAGGGACAGACACAAATAATTAATGAGAATTATTTTCGAAAATTTCTAACCACTGAATTTGAAACGAATTTGTAATTTAGTCTTTTTACGTTCTCCAGTCTCGTACAGAAAAGTGCTAATACGAGTATTAGAAATTATTTATAGAATGAAGATGGTTAAGTCTAATACGAGGAAATGGGTTAGATTGGCACCGGAATCCAGAGGGATAGTTTACAAGTGTTCATACAGTATACTCCCTCTATAACGAACACGGTTATTACCAGTTTTCGCTTATAACGAGGTACATTAGATATAACGTGAAATTTCTATTGAACTATAACCCTCTATAGCGAGGTAAATTTGCTTATAACGAGAGGAAATAAGATTGAAAAACGTGTTTTTTTACGTTTTGGCCCGACCGTAGCTATAAATAAATACTGTTTTTAACTGCCGTCCGCAATAAACTTATTAAAATTTATGATTTTTAGTCGGAAATTTACAATTTATGATTCACAAAAGTGTCATTGTAGGGGGTTGACCATTCACACCTAATAATATAGGTCCTAATAGACAAGATGTGGAAAGTGTTTTAAAGGTTGTCAGAAACTTTATCCAAAGAAAAAACGCAAATGAAGAAGCATAAAACTGTTTCACATCTTTAGAAAATATGATAGATAGAATACTGGACAATTTAAAGCAGTCAAAAATGACAGACTTCTTCCAATTGCAGACGCAGTAGTTTATGTTATTCTTGAAACTACGCTTTATACAGACTTACAGAATACAGATTTTTTGTTTTAACGTATATTATTGACAATAAAAGTAAACAACTCTTTTTTGTTTTAATGTATTTCATTGACAATAAAAGTAAACAACTTTGTTTCAAAAATTATTAGCTATTTGTATTGCTCCGAATGGCTTCACTATAGAAAGTTAATGTTTTAGAAAACTACATATTCATTTGTATGCACAGTATTATTGTTATTGGAGACCGCACGTGTTGCACGAGATCCGCTTATAACGAGGTAATTAGTCTGCCATTTCAGTTCTCGTTATAGAGGGAGTCTACTATATAAACGATATTTCCTGAGTTTAATCTAATCAATAATAAACGTGTAAGCGAAGTTACTGGGAGTATCTACACGCACGTTAGAAATGATAATTCAATAAACAAATATGTTAACAAAGATAGACTCAAATATTTCACAAGAATTTCCAGCTACAACACCTGCTAAACGAAAATCAACCGTGACAGACTTGAGAGACTACCATAAACAGTTAATAAGAAATAAAATTTACCATTTTCATGAGACTGAAGGTTGTCGTGTATCAATAAAGCTTTTGCAGAAAAGGTTTGAAGAGGCGTACGAGTGGATTGGAAGTGTGAGTCCTCTCTACAGAATTATTGTAACAGATTTGAGATTTAAATGAAAGAAAACGAGGGATAATCGATGTTTATTAATTGAACTTAATGATATCCGTGGTCTACGTCTTAAGTATTTAGACAATACTAAATACTACAGAACTGAATATCAGGCAATTGTATATGTTAATGAAACTTATGTACATACAGGACACACTACGCCAAACAGCTGGTCAGACGATAGTGGTAAAGGATTGTTCAAAATATTTGAAAGGCAACTAGGATGATCATCATAAACGGTAGTGTGTTAATCGGTTTCATACCAAGTGCTCTTTTGGCTTTTAAAAGGTGTCAAGTCAGCAAATTATCATGATTTTTAACACTACATTTCAAACCAGCAATAATGGATTTGCCAATAAATATGTTTAATCATATGGTTCTAGTTATAGGGATAATTAAGATAAAAGAGAGATATCGACGAAGCAATGGCAACCAGAAACCTAATCACAAGATTGTTTGGATAGAAAACGCTGCAAGCTAGGATGCTAGAGGCGGCTTCTTCTTCTTGTAGTTCATTCTTCGATCGGAGGTTGGCTATCATCACAGCTATCCGTACCTTATTGGCGGCTGCTCTAAAAAGATCTACTGAGCTGCAACTATACCACTTTCTTAGGTTTCTCAGCCAGGAAATTCTTCGTTTTCCTATGGATCTTTTACCCTTGATTTTACCTTGCATTATGAGCCTTAATATCTCATATTTCGCACCTTTGGCAATGCGGCCTAAACATTCCAGCTTTATTGTTTTGATGTGCTTTATGACCTCGCAATTCTTTTGTAGCCTTCTTAACACTTCTGCGTTTGTAACTCGTTAGATCCATGGTATTTTCAAAATCCTTCTATAGCACCACATCTCAAATGATTCCAACTTCTTTATATTATCCACTTTTAGTGTCCAGCTTTCCATTCCATACAACAAAGTCGAGAACACGTAGTATCTTAAGGCTCTTATCCTCAGATCCAGAGGAAGGTCGCGAGAGGCAGCGCAAACC
This sequence comes from Diabrotica undecimpunctata, assembly GCF_040954645.1. NCBI lineage: Eukaryota > Metazoa > Arthropoda > Insecta > Coleoptera > Chrysomelidae > Diabrotica > Diabrotica undecimpunctata. The sequence continues at coordinate 156,939,469 of NC_092806.1, read as the reverse complement.
GTAAAATAAATCGTATGACGACGACGAAGACACATATTTTGAATTCGTTGTGTAGAAGTGATTAATTACCCAAAATAAAAAATAGGCTTGTTCTTCTTTTTTGTCGGCCCTGTAGTTAATATTTAATAGATATGTTTCTTCAAATCACATGTTCGACTTAAACTTAACTGTATGTTTTATTTTGGTATTACTGATGTATACCGTTTTTGACATTTTTAAACTTCTGGACGATTTGAAAGTAGTACTTTTTAGGCCTTCTTTGTGAAGCAATTTGCTTATTCACGCAATAACAACTTTACTTTAACCCCAGAAGACCCTCCATCAAGCCTAATAAAACACAGAAACCTACGCTTTTCTTTAAACTGTCAATTAGTCATTCTCGCAACCTTTAAAATACTCAGAATGAACTTAATCAGTTATAAAGTTAAGTTTTTCTTACATTTTTAATATTAACGTGTTTAAATATAATTGATTTAATTGAGAAATTGTTTATTTAATTTAGAAATGACGAGTTAAGATATAAATTGACATGACCTCCATGCAGAATAATGATCTCTGCTTTGATAATCCACTACTTAGTAATGTTACTTGACTAAAGTACTACATATATTTGGAGAAATATATAAATAAAGAAAAAAACGGCGTGCAAAGATTGTATTTGTAGTGTTTTAGTTTACTGATGCTGGAGGGTTAGTGGTTTAATACAAATACTGAGAACAAGAGGTTAAACTTCAAAATGAACTGCAATGTATCGATGTAAGTATTATTCATAATTATATATTATCGATATGTATGTGGTTTGAGTAATAATTGTGCGCAGAGCTCTGTTATTGCTATTACTTGATAGTAATAATGATTTTTTTCTCTCTTCTAATCTTTTCTCTCTGACTCGTAAGTCATATCTCAATAATATTTTAAGAAAAAAATGGCAGAATAATTAACCTAATATCCACCAGAATCAAAATTAATCGTTTTTCTTTTACATTACATTTTACTTTAGTGTTTTTCATTAGATTGCGGAATTTGACTAGCTTAAAATACATTATTTTTGAAAAATTTATATTAACTTGTGTCGTCTATTTTGAAAATTTCTAAAAAATTGTTATTTTTTTAAAAATAACTTAAAAACCTGTAATATATACATAAAAAATAATACAAAAATGAGTACAAAAATGTAGTTTTTTTTTTCAATAAATAATTTCGTTATTTATATACTTCTGTAACGTTAAAAACAATGGTGATATTAGGGATGATATTATATAGCCACTGGTGAACACCCCCTTCTCGAGTGGCTATATACATTCATACATACATACATACATACATCAAAACTAGAAAATTAACTAACTTATTGAAGAAAAACTCCTTCTTCTTCTTCCTTCTTGTATGTAGGCTTTAAAGCCTGTTTCTTCTTCAATATTAGCCTCCTAAATTGTTTAAATTATCGCACCTTTTTTTTCTTGGTCTGCCAATACTTCTTCGTCCATTTGGTGACTTATCTCGTGCTATTCGTACTATCATATCCTCTGCCATTCTACTAATGTGTTCGTTCCATTCCTGTTTCCGTTTTGTCACCCATCCATTTATGTCTTCTATATTGCATGCTCTTCTTATGTTTTCGCTTCTCTCTCTATCCTATAGAGTTTTCCCTGATATTCATCGAAATATTTTCATCTCTGTTGTTTCTAGTAGTCGTCCCGTTTTAGGTGTGTCAGGTCTTGTCTTCGCCGTGTATGTTAATATCTAATTAAATACCCCAAAATGATAACTCGGTAAAAACCAAAGAGGTAATTTTACAGAAGACGATAAAAACGATTTTAACGAAACTGGTTTAATTTTATCTGCACATTGTTATTTAAATGCTTTGCATTAAAATGCACTTCTTTGTCCAGGTCTTCATCAATTATGGCATCAGTATTGAACAAGTAATGGAAATAAAATACATACCTAGAAATTACATAGCATTTAAATAACAATGTGTAGGTAAAATTAAAACCAGATTCGGTAAAATCGTTTTTATTGTCTCATGTAAAATTACCTTTTTGGTTTTTACCGAATTATCATTTTAAGGTATTCAATTGCTGCTTTATAGATTCTTGTTTTTGCGTCTTGTCTTAGGTGTTTGTTCTTCCAGATTGTGTCATTAAGAGATCCCGCCGCTTTACTTGATCTTAAGCTTTGTTGTCGTACTTCTTCTTCAACATCTCCGTAACTAGTTATATCTATTCCCAGATATCTAAACCTTGCTTCCTGCTTTATTATTTTTTATTTTTTCGAAACAATATCGAATTCTACACGTAAACAACAATATAATTAAATGAACGGGTCCTGCATTATTATTAATTCATATACTCTCAGAAAGATTCATAAACATATCAATATTAAACTCTACACACTTGACCTCTACATAACAAATTTAATTAGTCGTTCATATGAATGTATATTTATAAACGGATCATTTTAATGAATGATCTGGAAGATCAGGGTCACCGAAACGAACCAGGTCTTCCTAACACTAATTTATAACTACTCCCAAGAAAAAGAATGCCAGACAGTGTAGCGACTACCGACTTATTAGTTTAATGAGTCATACGCTTAAAATTTTTATGAAAATATTGCATTTTCGCATATATAAACTTTGTGAGGGGATAACTGGAGATGATCAGTTAGGTTTTAGAAACGGTATGGGTACTCATGCATGAGAATACTCCTTCAAAAGAGTATTGAGTGTAGGAGAAATATTTACGTAGAAAAAAGTCTTTGGTACAGTACAACATACATTACTATTTCAATGCTTAGACTCAGTTGGTCTGGACACGTATCGCATTAGATTACTCAAAAATCTTTACTACAATCAGACCGCCTGTATCAAGGTGAATGAAGAGGTTTCAGCTAAAGTTTCTATTAAGCGAGTTGTCAGACAGGGATGTGTTATGTCACCGATGTTGTTTAATGCATACTGAACGAGTTTTTGAGATAGGGTTTAATAATAGTCGTGAAGATGACATCACCATAATGGTAGAGAAGATCTTCAAACCCTGTTGAACGATGTAAACAACGAATTCACTAAAAAGGGCTTAATAATCAACGCAAAGAAAACAAAATGGATGGTGGTATCGAAAGCCTTTATCAGGTCTATAAAATATAGATATGCTGGTTTATTGTACTCGATGGCCTTTTCTCTGATTTGTCTTAGTACAAATACGGCGTTTATGCAGGATTTTCCAGATCTGAATCTTTGTTGTCCTTCTGATAAAGTTGTTAGTTTATTGATTTTGTTGGTTAGTTTGAAGAAAAACCAATTTGTAGCGTAAAAACTTCCTCGTTTCATAAGTGAGGAATGAATTTTTAAATATCTCAATGGAAAATTAAAATTTCAAACAAGTATTTTTGCATAAAGGGATGCTTTCTAGGGGTTAAAAACTTGAAACTAATGAAACATCATGCTAATCAAACCAATGAGTTGCTATTGTTTTTAATTCATATAATATGTTAAGTATTTTACATCGTAAAAATTATTTATAAGCGGTGGTTTACAAGGGTTGAAAATTCGTACTAAACTACAAATTATCATTGTCATAAAACGTTTTCTATTTTTATGTTTTTCTATTTTTTCCACTTAGGGGTAGTTTTAACCCCTTAAAAACAAAAAGCACACTTTGTTCACATATAAATTTTGCAAAGGAGGGTAAGACAAGCTTAAATTCATATTTTCAGCTGAATCCAAAACAGTCTAACAGAATTAGGAGGTAAGATCCTATTTTCTGCCCGAGCTACTGGATTATTATTCAATTGTTGACGTACGGTCGGAGCATCCTCCGAGGTATTCGGAGATTCTTGATGCATCTCGACTGCCGCTCGAGAGGTGGAGCGATGGTTTTTCGCCTCCATCCTCTTCCTCGTGGAATTTATATGCACTTGTTTCCACACTCGGCGAGAAGCTCACCGGAGACTCTATAGTCAATAAGGGGCCACCGACAATGCAGAATACTTTGGGCAGTACGAATTTTGTTACGTGAATATTATTTGGTCTTACATGTATAATTTGTTCAGTATTCTGAGCACGGTGGATGCCTTAGATCTAACAGAGATGCCGGCCCTTCACGCTTCAACTTGTGAACAAGTACACACTCCACAAGGTGTATAGGTGTTGACTCTTCGCTGACCCTTCACTCCGTTTCGTCACCTTCCGTGAAAATAATCTTAAGTCACGTAGAGACTTTGACTTTAAAGATTTTAGCTACGAAGTGCTACTTTAGCTCGGCCACCGAGAGAGGAGTAATTCTAAGTCCACTTGGGCTTTTATTTACTCCTAACCGTCGGTGGTCTAGTGGAACGTTGTGTCAGTTCGACACGATTTGAAATAGCTATAAGACACCTGTCTTTCCGGACATACCTATTTCGAAGATCATGCCTATCCGGACAGGAAGCGTTCTCACCGAGCTGTTAGCTGGCTTTCGTAAGGTGATTATAAGTTCGTTGTCGGACTTTTCTCCCCTCGACGAAAGATGGACCAACAGTTCACAACACCGGTTCCTATACCTTTTGTTGGTTTGAATAATGTCCTAGCCATCAAGGATTCGTGTTTATTCACACACTAAAAGGCGATCGGACTCGTCTTCAAGCGAAGTCTTAATTGGAAAATATGTTCACTCAAGGAAATAATAAACGCAGAAAATAGTTGAAAAGGCACTCGACCAACAAGGTCTAGCTGGGGTCAAGATGTAGACCGACTTGATCCCGATCGGAAGATGCGCTGCATATTTATGTATTTTTTGTTTGCAACTCCGCAGCAATCTTCCGTCGGAAGGCCAATAACAATGAAGTTAATAAAACCGTTTGTTATTGGCCGGCCAGAGTGATAATCTTTGCTCTGATTGGCAATTCTGGCGACATTGTAAAAATTTTCTCCGGCATTGTTTGCCGTTCAGCAACGTTCACGAGTTGGAATACAATTTTTTATAAAATATACAATGTTAGTATCGGTATCACTATTTTTTCTTTATTTTAGATTATACATATTATTTTCTGGACTGTTGGTAGCTTTTGTCCATGGACAAATATGTCAAGTAAGTGGAAGTGACTCCATAACGGCAATTGATTGTAACACAGTGAGATTGGTAGGAAGAGATCTGCATCTGGATTCAAATATCCCCTCCACTAGTAAACTTGTGGTGCTAAATCTTAACAATTGTTCTGGAAGGATCGACGATCATTCATTTTCGAATATTAAACATCTAAGATCTTTAAATATAGGTAAGAAAACAATAAACTATATGAAAATCAGGTCTTTTAGACAAGTATTTGTAATTTAAATTTGTAGAACAGTCTATAATTATCAAACACAACGTTCTTTGGTTCTCTTTGTCCCAAATCCAGTTAAACATTACTATTTCGTTGTATTTTGGGATCCATCAATTAGGTAGACGTATATACAAACTTAAGAATTGTATACCCGATCGTAAATCGTCAAACGAGCCATAGAAAATTCAATGGGAAATTCTAAACTGTTGAATTCCTGCTTCCCTATTCAGTTTAGATCAAAAGTCATAAGATACTATTTATAGAGGACTCAAATCTCTATTGAAAACAAATATGTTAAAATTGTTCTACGAATTAAACACATTCCAAAATTTTTCAAAAATATAATACATTTGCTAGAGTATTGTTGTAAAAGTTAGGCCACACGTAGTGCAGAGTGTGTATAACGGGTTGCGTTTGGCCACAGACTTAAAAATTTTGGAAAGAAATAAATTTATTATGAAGAAGATGCTGAGGGGCGACCGGAATCTTTTTATGAAATTTTAGGGGGCTAATAGAGACAGACAATGTTTAAAAAACATTTTGCTTAGCGATGAATGTACATTTACATTAAATAATAAAACAAATGTTCAAAATTATAGGATTTCGTCGACACTTCACTCCATTTAATATCTGTATCTGTAGAGTAGGGACGCCGAGTTAAGTTGCACAGCATTTAGGCCATAATTGACCTATTGTGCATCCTCCCAGAGAGCTGTCATCCTTAGCTCATTGCCCATTCTGCCATTTCTAGGAAGGTGGAAGTCACCATAGGACATCTTCTTTATGTGGGCAGGTGTGGGCCAGAACTCGCCGAATGCATACTCTCGTATTAACGATAACTCCGGGCATTTACATAGGACATGCTCTACAGTTTCGTCTTCTTCTTCACACTACCTGCATAGAGGTGTGTCTACTAGTCCCAGTGTATGGAGGTGTTTGCTTAGTTGACAATAACCAGTTAAAAAATCAACTGTCAAGTGTAGGTTTTTCTGGTCATTTCCAAGTACTTTTTTGATGCTGACTTTTCAAGGTTACTTGGTGTATCCTGGCAAGTCTACATCCTTGCCCTTTTTCCTAGCTTTTCATGGTTTGCGTATGGGAGTGATATTTGACAATTTCCACAATTTGTTGTAGTTTACCAACCAAAAAGATCCCCAGGTTCTAAGAGTCTTGGGTCCTCCGCATCCCTTGCCAATTGGTCATCAATGCGGTAGCCTTTATTCCTATTGTGACCTTTAAACCACCTCAGGTTGATGGTATTACAATCCGAATCGAGGTAGTGACTCGTGAAACTACATTACTAACCTCTGATGTGACACGTAGTTTATTCAAGGTTAGTAGCACTACTACTACAGTAGTAGCATCTGCAGTAAAGGAACAACGGAACGAGATATAGACTATAGAGTGCAACAAGGCAGGAAGAGTGTTCAAATTCTGAATTCGATACTTTGGTCCAACAAAGCTACTATGAGAACTAAAATGACTATCTACAAAGTAATTGTAGAGCCCATTATTACATATGGAGCAGAATGTTGGCAAATGACAGTAAAAGGAAAGAAAAAAGTTGACACGGTTGAAATGGACTACCTAAGAAGAGCTTGCCGTATATCAAGAGTAGAACGTATACCTAATTCTGAAATTAGAAGAAAAACAGATAGAGTACATACAACTTCTGAAAGAATAGAAACTAGACAGTTAATATGGTATGGACACGTACAGAGGATGGACGACAACAGATGGCCAAAAAGAGCTATGGAATACAATCCAAGTAATAGAAGGAAACGAGGAAGACCAGCTAAGTCTTGGATACAAGGTGTTATGGAAACCATGAAAGATAGAGCCATTGATGAAGACACCTGGAGAGATAGAAAAAGATGGCGATCGAAATGCGGGAAGCGGCAGAAGCTGTAGGATCCCCGCTTATATATATATATATATATATATATATATATATATATATATATATATATATATATATATATAGTAGCACTACAAAATTAATATCACTGGTGTTAGTGTCTGACACTACTTGTTAGTTAGTATAGAGATAGTATAGTATAGAGATTTTCATATATCTTTCGTTGAAGGTTCTCCAGTATATTAAGTTTTTTCAAATTTTTTAATTCTAATCTTGGAGCTTTTGTGATATTTCTTAATTCGTTTAAGTGTAAATATACTTATATATACATACTTCTTATGCCCCATTTGTATATATTATATATACCTACCAATGAGTTGCTTTGATGGTATTTGCTTCCAATTAATTAAAGACTTATTAGTAAAGAATAAATGATATATTTTTAGATAATTGTGTACTGGAAAAATTTAAAGTACCAAATATACCAGACCTAAAAGATTTGGACATACGAAACTCATTTCTTCCAAGGATCACCAGAGCTTCGCTGAAGAATGGAAAAAATCTAAAACGAATCGCCCTGTCCGAAAATAGAGTAGATATAACCAGCGGGTCATTCCAGGATTTAACCGCACTTACTGCCTTAGATATAGAACACCAGAACATCACTTTGGATAAACATTTTTTGAGAGGACTTAGAAATTTGATTTTACTCAGTATAACAGATTCTACAGTAACACAACTTTCAAGCGATAGCTTTACGGAAGTACCAGGTAAGTCATCGATATTGATTCCTAACCAGCATCATTTCCTGTCATCCTTATTCTTCATACCACAAATTCTGATAGTGTTACATCCATTTTCTTTGCAAATTTCTTTCCGTAAGAACCATCTACAACGTATTAGAGCAACAAAGGGAGGAAAAACCTCTCTACAAAGGTTTTTTCTCTTTTTGTGATACAAATAAAATATTTACTAAATATTATTCAGTATAAAATTTTCTAATATTGGAAAATCATTATTCATCTAAAATACTTGACCTTTAATGAAATATTCACTTAATTTTTCCGTGTTTATATTTTGTAGAGCTTCTTGATCTCAACCTGGAGAGAAACCCGATACAGCACATAGAAAACGGAGCTTTGGATCCTTTAAAAAAACTGAAAAACCTAAATCTTCTCGATAACCAACTGGACAAACTCGAGGTAAGCCTCTTCAAAGAAACCAGAAATTTAGAATCTATACGAGTTCCTGCGAGAGTTGTAAAAAACTTCGATCTCAAGAAGTTTTTGGAGTACTGCCCACGTTTTAGTAACTTTGATTTCAGTTTATCGGATTGTGGTGAACCAGAAGCTAAAAGTTTGGGAAGACAAGCGGATAAATTAAATGCTTATATTTATATTTATTATGATGGTATTGATAGACCTGATCGTTGTTAATTATAGTTTTATATTATTGAAATATATGTAATAAATTATTCTTTTTACTAGAAAGTATTCATCCTATTCACAAGTCGTGGGAAAGTATGGAGTCGGTGATAGAAATGAGAGGGGAGAAAGACTGGTTCAGTTTGCACACTACCAAAACATGCCAATTGCAAATAGATTCTTTCAGAACGAATAAAATTAATCACAAAACCAAGAGTAACTGGTATAAATATCTACTGGTATAACTGTATATAACTGGTATAAATACAGTGTGTAAAAGCCAAATGGAATAAATTCATTATTTAGGTTACTGTACATATTTATAAAAAAATCCCGAAACACGTCAAATTTAAATTATAACTTGACATTCTTTAACGTAAAAATGCAACCCCTACCTTCAACCCCCTTAGAATGACAGGTACAACCCCCAATTTTTAAAATAGGAAGTATAGGCTTGTGATATATCGTTTGAAAGGTCTTTTCATTCTCCATCCAAAAATGTTGTCGCTTTCAAGTTTATTAAGATTAATTAAGATAAAATAAATTAAAATCATGTGGTTACTGAAATTCGCTATAATACAATCAAAAACTAAAATGTAATGAAAAACGTAATAAAATCTAGAACACGAAAAAGAACTATAAATGTTAATGAAGTAGATGTTCAAAATGTTCACCGCGAACGTCTTGGCAACATCCTAATCTCAAATAAAACTGTCTTCTAACATTATTTAACATAACAGGCGTGATCGACCTAATCGCAAGCGTTATTCGTTCTTTTAAGTCATTTAAATCAATAGGTTTAGTTTTGTACACATGGCTCTTCACATATCCCCATAAAAAGAAATCTAATAATGTAAGATCAGGTGATCGCGCTGGCCATTCAATCGATCCTCGCCTCCCTATCCACCGATTGGGAAATATTGTATCGAGGTACTGCCGGACATTAAGTTGGTAATGTGGTGGTGCTCCATCCTACTGAAACCATATCGTATTCGCTGGAACTTGAGGGTTTCCTGATCAGGATATAAATTTGTCAACGTTGGAATGATATCATTTTGAAGTAGTGCCAAATAATTGTTTTCATTCAAGTTGCCCTCAATGAAAAAGGGACCAATGATATTGTTTCCTACAATCCCTGCCCAAACATTAACTTTTTGAGGGTATTGAGTGTGTTCTTCTCTCATCCAGTGAGGATTTTCCGTGGCCCAGTAGCGGCAATTTTGCCGATTAGCATGACCGTTAAGTGAAAAAGTACACTCATCAGAAAACATAACGTCTTCTAATTGGATAATATTGTTATCCAACATGTCCATCATTTGCTCACAAAAAAAAGTTCTCCTATCAAAATCGTCTTCCATGAGCTCCTGAGTATTTATCATCTTATAGGGATGCAATTTATTGTCTTTTAATATGTTTACTATCGATGTATGGCTAGCATTGAATGTAGTGGATGCCTGTCTACTCGATGTATGTGGATTTTCCTGAAACTCAAGCAACACATCTAATTTGAGTTCATCACTCAGTGCATTGGCAGCTGCTTTTTTTATCTGCCTTAAATGAGCAAACTCGCGAAACTGCTTCTCTATTTTACTTATTGTTCCTTGGGATATAGGCGGTAAATTAGGAAATTTCTCATGAAATAGGCGAGTTACTTCCTGTTGTGTTCGGGTGTTATCTCCGTAACCAATCATTTGTAAAACTGTTATTTTATGCATTTCCGTTAATCTAACCATTTTTCAGAATTGAATTGAACGAACTTTTTACTTAAATTAAAATACTGACAACTTAAATAAAACAATTTACACATGCGTGTTAAAATAACGTTGCCACGGAAATTTTTTTAATGGTTTCCATCTAAAAACCACATTGCTATGGTTTTTGTTCACTTTCTCATTATCAAGACCTAAACGGGAAATAAGTATATTTTAGCGAATTTCGGTAACCACATGATTTTAATTTATTTTATCTTAATTAATCTTAATAAACTTGAAAGCGACAACATTTTTGAATGGAGAATGAAAAGACCTTTCAAACGATATATCACAAGCCTATACTTCCTATTTTAAAAATTGGGGGTTGTACCTGTCATTCTAAGGGGGTTGAAGGTAGGGGTTGCATTTTCACGTTAAAGAATGTCAAGTTATAATTTAAATTTGACGTGTTTCGGGATTTTTTATAAATATGTACAGTAACCTAAATAATGAATTTATTCCATTTGGCTTTTACACACTGTATAACAATCTAAAAGGAAACTCAGATCACTACCAAAGAACAATTGTTGGAAGAATACATGACCAAATCGACAGCTCTCAATTAATGGAAATGAAAAGCGGTAAAGCAGCTGGAATAGATGGTATAACAGTGGAACTGCTTAAATACGCTGGCAATAAAACCTGAAAAATCTTAGCAGGCTTATTTACGAACTGCCTAAGATCGAGATGCATACCACACCACTGGAATACAGCTAACATAATTCTCATTCATAAGAAAGGTAGCAAAGCGGATATCAAAAACTACAGACCTATAAGTCTACTATCAATCGTATACAAGATATTCACAAAGATCCTCAACAGATTAACAAACGCATTAGATGTTGCACAGCCGAGAGAACAAGCTGGCTTCAAAAGTGGATTCAGTACCATAGATCATATACAGACACTTCGAGAACTAATGAGTAGAGCTAAAGAATATATATCTCAAGGCAATAATAGAAGCTTTGACCAACCAAGGCATTGACAAACCGTACATAGAAACTTTAGCAAATATATACGGACAAGCAAAAGCTAAGGTAAAAATTTATGAAAACACTCCAGAATTTCCCACTACGAGAGGCACCCGTTAAGGAGACGCAATATCACCAAAGCTCTTCACTGCAACTCTAGAAAATATATTCAGCAAATTGAACTGGCAGAACAAAGGAATATACATTGATGGAGAATACCTCAGCCATCTAAGATTTGCAGACGACATCGTTCTGATTGCGTATAATCCTGCAGAACTACAAGAACTTATAAGCAACTAAAATGCAGTTAGCAACCTAACCTAACCTAACCTAAAAACGAACTTGACAAAAACAAAAACCATGTACCACGAGCTAGTGGATGTCCAAGATGTATTAATAAACAATACTGCACTTGAGACAGTAGACGAGTATGTATACCTGGGACAATTATTACATAAATTTGGCTCCTTACTTCCAAAAATCAACAGAAGAATGAAAATAGCTTGGACATCTTTTGGTAGAAATGCAGTTATATTGAAATCGAAGATGCCAATCCACCTAAAGATAAAAGCATTCGATCAGTGTATAGGTACTACCAATCATGACATACGGCTGCGAAATTTGAACATTAAAGAAAGAGATAATATCGAAACTCAAAGTCACTCAAAGGTAAATGGAGCGATGCATGCTAGGTATAACAAAGAGAGATCGAAAAAGAATAGAATGGATCAGACAGAAAACCAAGGTTATTGATGTAATCCATAGAATCAAATCTTTAAAATGGCAGTGGGCGGGATATTTAGCGAGAAGAATTGAGAATAGGTGGTCCACTAGAATTACACTGTAGTGTCAAAGAGGCGTCAAGAGACCAAGAAGACGTCCAAATTTAAGAAAGGACATAAGAAAACAAGCTGGTAAAACATGGCACAGAAAAGCGAATTTTAGACAATCGTGGGCAGATATGAAGAATGAATATGTAAGGGAGGCTACACTATAATCGGTTGAATATGCTGGAATGATGATGATGATGATATATAAATGAATCTCTATATATCTTTGTCACACCATAACACGAGAACGACTTTATCGATTTTATTCACTTTTTTTTTATTTTTTAAGTACTTTGTAGAAGTTTCTTACGGATTAAAGAAAATTGAGAAATTTTAGAAATCTTAAAGATTATTTAAATTTTGCACGTTTAACAATTTGAGAAAGGATGATGATGACAATCTTTTCATATTCCAACAAAGATAAGTCTGTATAAGTATTATGAAAAATAAAAATGAAAACATTTTTAATGACGTATTTGAACAATCATTGTTACGTACTTTGAAAAGAACATTACCGCTTTATTACTATGTGAAAAATTTCAGTCGAATTTTTTAAGTTCTTGGTGCGCTGCCTATTCAATCGCACCGTGTATCCAGCTTTTAGTTTGTTCAATGTTCAGTGAGTGTTAAGAAGAGTTAACAAGGGTCACAGTCAGTTCATCGTCATCACTTCTTATATTAAAAGTTTAATATCCACCATAAAATAGATCCCGCCTGGACTAATACTTGTATGTTACCAAGTTAACCAAAGTCAATATTTTCTGTAGATAAATACACCTCTTTCCTTTTAATTATTTAGTAACGATCACTTTACTAACAACAGTTTTTATCAGCACAACACGAACCTTATTATTGAAGGTCACGTAAGTAGCTATAATTTGAATTTTAACTGGTTAATGGCATATCTATTTACTACAATTATTTTACTTATTTGAACAATAGATCTATGTTATTAACAATCTAATATTTACTGCACGATACCCTGCTTAATAATATTTAAATTTAACTTTTAGCTTAACAGAAAGTCATATATTATACAAGATATACGCTCCCGAAGATCCTTTTTGTGTGGGGGCACCATCTTATTGTGACATTTGGTTTTACAGTTTATGGTGTGACTTCGCTGTTTCCAATACTTTTCTTCATTCTTCTCTTTCTTTTATTGTCCTTTCTATATTTCTAATTTCCACACTCCTTAAGTCTTCTTCCACTCTTTGTCTCCATTTCAGTTTAGGTCTTCCTCTGGTTCTTTTACCTGGTGGTATCCATTTCATTATAACACTTAACGGTTTGCTCTTTTCTCTTCTCATTATGTGTCCATACTATCTAATTCTTTGTGCTTTTATTGCTCTAACTATGTTTTCTTAGCCCATCCATTCTTGTATTTCGTGATTCATCCATTGTCTTGCATCCTCTTTGTTTTCCCTCTTTAGTCCCAGTATTTTTCTGATAATCTTCCTCTTAAAAACTTTCAATTGCTTTTCTTCTCTTGCTGTTAATGTAAATATATTACTATGGTCTTATGGTCGTTTTGTAGATTTTCATTTTTGTGTTTCGACTCTTCTTGTCTCTAAACATTTTTTTATTTCTATAAAACGCTGTATTTCCCGCTTGAATTCTTCTTTTCATGTCCACACTTTAATTTCTTCTGTTGACTAGTACTCCCAAATATTTGAATGTTTCAACCTCTTCGAAACTCTGTACATCTATTGTCAGTTCTGTCATTTGTGTCTTTTTTTTCTTGATTACGTTTATGTATTTTGTTTTATTTTTATTTATTATCAATTCTCTCAGTTTGGCTTCGTTTTCTATTTCTTGGAAGGTTTTTTTAATGCCCTTTTATAGAAGGTGTATGAGATATGGTTATATCGTCCGCATATCCTAATATTTGTACTGTATTCTTGTTTATAGTTCCTGCGATTGACAGCTTTTTTATTATCTTGTCTAGTGATAGAACAAATAATACCGTTGAGAGCGCATCTCCTTGTCTTACTCAATTTTTTATTTTTATTATTTCTGTTCTTTCTCTTCCGGTGTCTATTGCTGCTTGGTAATCTCGCATTATCATTTCTATCATTCTTATAATTTTATTTAGTATATCTTGTAAGTCTTGGATCATTTAACTTCTGTTTAGTTTATCAAACGTCTGTTTAAAGTCTAGGAAAAGTATATGTGTTTCTCCGTTCCTTTTCTAAAACCGCACTGGTAATCTCATATGCTTTGTTCTGTATATATTGTTAATCTGTTGTTGATTTCCATAGATTCTAACAAAGATAGCTTAAGGCCTTTATTTTGAATGTGAAGAATTTTAAATTCGTCATTAAAAGAATGATTATGATCTAGAAGGTGAAGTGCGAATGTAGAATCTGTTTTTCTATTATTGAAAGCCCTTTTATGTTCTGCTATTCGTTTATTAAAATTTCTACCAGTTTGACCGATGTAAGTTTTTGGGCAGTCGCCACATTTGCAAATCCAATCATTACATCTGAAATTTTACATCTTCTTGAAGTTTACATAAACCAGGACTACTTTGAATTTATTAATGAAATATATACAAATAACAGTGCAGGACTTATAATGGGCAATCCTCTAAGCCCATTGCTATCAGATATTTTTATGGATCATCTAGAGACAAAGATTTCAAAACATCCCATATTCAAACAGTTTTTATATTGGTGGAGATACGTAGACGACGTACTGGTATGTTTCACAGGAACTAACAGGCAACTCGATCAATTTTTATCGTATATTAATTCACTTCATAGTCATATTGAATTTACAATAGAAACAGAACAAAATCAATCCATAAATTTTTTAGATTTAAAAATTATCAGACTTAAAAACAACTACCCATACTGACACGACTATTCACAATTCATCATCCCATCCCACACAACATAAACTGGCAGCCTATCATAGTATGTTACATAGATTAACAGAAATTCCGATGTCAAAATACAATTTTGAGACAGAATTAAATATCATTAAGCAAATAGCAGTAAACAATGGGTACAACGAACAAACAATTAATAAAATGTTAAATCAAAAACTACACAAGAAAGCCCTGAAATTAGTATTTCAACCACCAGAGAAAAAACTCAGTACCTTCTGCTCGATTACATATACAGGCAAAATATCAACAAAAATAGCCAAACACATAAAAAAGAAAGGAATAAGACCAGCTTTCAGAACAAATAACAACCTAGGCAAATATATTAAAAACAACAAGAGCCAAAATAAAAAACACTTACACAGTGGTGTGTACAAACTTAAATGTGGCGACTGCCCAAAAACTTACATTGGTCAAACTGGTAGAAATTTTAATAAACGAATAGCAGAACATAAAAGGGCTTTCAATAATAGAAAAACAGATTCTACATACGCACTTCACCTTCTAGATTACAATCATTCTTTTAATGACGAATTTAAAATTCTTCACATTCAAAATAAAGGCCTTAAGCTATCTTTGTTAGAATCTATGGAAATCAACAAATTAAAAAACACAGATATAATTCTGAATGACCAGCTTGAGACAAACAGTTCTCCCCTCCTCAACCTATTTCATTAGAGACTATAAAGTGTAAAGGCATGCCAAAAATAGATCACTTGAGAAAGGCAATCAGCCGAAACAGCTGTAGTGATAAGAGTTTAAAATAAATTTTGTGGAAGTTTTGAAAACAAAGTTTTCAGTGTTTTATTGTTACATAAAATGAATTTCCATCAAGTAACGGTCGAATCCATCAATTATTACTTTATATGTTACATTCAGTAAATTAATTGCTCGGTAGTTTTTGCATATTCTATAGTCTCCTTGTTTTGGTATTGTCACTATAATTCCCTTCTTCCATTCTTCGGGCATTAACAGAAAGTCAATACTGAGTAAATTAAGGTTTTTAAAGACAATTAAGAAGTTTGCAACGACAACGATACAGTGGCTTCTCCTGCTGACCAAGCTGTGTCCTTCAGTCTTTCCAAGCTACGTATATACCGAAAGCATGGAGACAAGCCAACGTTGTTGCCCTCCTCAAACCTTGCATATAGGATCCAGCTCACTGGATATAGTAAGCTTCCTCACTATACATGCGCCAGTCAAGGGATACCTGCATACAATGGAGCGGTTTCATGGAGACCCAGATTAAAAAAAAAACATCTAAATTGGTTGAATAGAAGCGGAGATATCTTGAACTAGTAAAATCACTTTCAGCAATAACGACTGCTCTCTCACTTACCCCCCATTACTATCTCCCATCAATTTTTTGACGGACGGACTACTTTTAATTGATATTTTAACAAACTTGTAGTGGTCTGTATTAACCGATCATAACTCCGGAACTGATAAACCGATCATCTTTTTTTTTTCTTTTTTTGAAGCGTCTTTCGAAGCACATATCGGTTTTGAAATTAAAATCGATCAACAATTGATAAAGTTTTTCAAATTGTTTATAAGCCTAAAATTAAAACAATTTTTATAAAAATTCCCCAGGCTCGATCAGTGTATAGTAAAATAAATTTTAGTGTAAATACCGTTAATCATGTGTTGTTTAATACAATTTATTTTCCAATATCAGAAATTATTCAGTTTGAACGTACATAATATTTTTATTTGCATTCAAAGCAAGAAAAAGCTTGTGCTTCAGGTTGGACTCCTGCACAAAGTTCGTGGCTTCATAAACGGCATTTGGTGCATTGGATCATGTCTTCAATTCTTTTTTCCTCGCAAATTAAACAGAACCACTCATAAACACACATCTCTGTAATAACGTCAGGTGGATTTGAACTTGACGCGACATTTAGAAGAACAGACTATGTAGGATTTTCACATTTCTTTTTTGTTAAGTTTTTCTTGGCAGCTTCTTTGTTCTTTTTTAAAACTAGTTTTACCATCTAGTTTTATTTTTGGAGCACTTAAAAGTTTTTTGTACGATTTCGGTTTAACCTTTTCCAATTTCATTTTTATTTGTTTTATCTATTCCTGCGCTACTATTTCTAATTCATTTTTATAGGAACATCCCGTCAAAACCATTGCCTTTTGTGCTGTTCCCTTCTTGGATTTTGGATGAGACTTCGGTATCGGGGAACTTAAATCAACTGAAATGTTAAGTTTTGAACTTGTTTAACGAGTTTTATTAGTAGGCCTAGTAGATGTAGTAGTCGTAGCTAAGCTTTTTTTAGGACTAGGTAGTTCAGGTAGGGATAGATTATTTCATACTCTACATTAGCTCCTGTTGTAGACTTAAGTGGTTCCTTGTTTGTCTCATTAGATTCTCCATTTTCACCATCTTCCCGAGTTTCACTGCCTTCATGGTCATTTAAATTTTCAGCCACACAAAAGTCATGATCTTTAAAAACCATGCAATCAACAGGCCATACTTCACTAGTTCCGAAACCGTTGACTGCAATTCCAATGCTTGCTGCTTTCCCATAAGCCTCAGAAGTCAAGCTAGCTACGTGAAGTTGTGTAACACATAATCCGGGGTTAGAACGAAGTAACTCTTTAACTGATTGAGTGTAGTAGCCTTTGAAAGGCTTAAAGAATGATCTATCCAAAGGCTGCATACGATGGTAGGATTTATTATTAAAATCCTAAAACTCCTCAGAATCCCGTTTATGAAACGTTTATGGGCAATAGACGATACGATGCGCAAACTAAAGTGGTCAAGAGGCGCTAGTCTAAAGTCAGTTTTGGCCAACAACTCACACAGCGAGGTGTATTTCTCCAAGACTTAACCGGCATTTTTTGTCTTAAAATTGGGTAGAAAATCTGGGATTGGATTTAATATTTTCCCTGAACATCAAGGGAGGAATTGGAACAACATAATATGATAAAGAATCTTGATTAAAAAACCCGGCTTCCAAATCTGCCGAAATGATTATTTAAAACCCGGTTTCCAAATCTGCCGAAATGATTATTTAAAACCCAGGTGAGCAATTAAATCATTTAATTTTATAGGCCTATCATTTTATTGATATTTTCATTTTCTTTTGAAATATTAACAGTGTAAAATCCGAGTTTTCTCATATGTATCATGTGGCCTTGAGCTTAGATCGTAAATTTATCGGACACCTAATTAGGGTTTTTCTGTTTTTTTTTTGTATACCTACTCGGTATAAAAACTTTCATGCCTAATTTACTAGATATTCTTTAAATGCGCAGACGCAATAAATAGACAGGATGACAGTAAGCTGATGAAATAAAATGTTTGTTTATTGTGGTAATTCGATGTAAGAGTATGTGTTGACAGTCATCTTTGGGTGCCTTGATGTTTCTCTAAATGCTATTTTTTTGTAGATTTCACCCGATTAGGATAACGATTAATATTAGGATTAGTTTAACCAAACACCTACTTCAACCCATTGGTAACCAGGAAACATATGTCTCCAGAACCACAGCGTTCTCCTTCATTCGCCTTTTTCGGAGCCCCAAGGACCGCCAGAGTCTTAAGGGGACTTAACCAGGACAGCTGTAGTGTTGTGACAGACATTAACATCAAGTTTCATAGGGTTAAGGTTTTTTCTTGTAACTTACAACTTTGTATATGCATATACCAAGGTTAGTACTTATTACAGTTTTTGTATCATCCATAAGAAGTTAGGAAAATGGTTATTAATTAATTAAATTAGATTCATTGTTAGGGAAGGGGTTCATGATTTTTTATAGCGGTTTTTAAAAGGGAAGGGAAGAAATTTATGTATCAGGGTTTTAAAAATTATATATATATATATATATATATATATATATATATATATATATATATATATATATATATATATATATATATATATATCTTTCCGAGTCTGTTGGCCATACTCATCACACTTGATCACTTTAGATATCTCCCAGCATCTATGTGTAAGCATAACACTTACACATAGATCTGGTGTTTAGCTGCTTCGACACATATTAGTCGTATATTTGTTAGGTAAGGTAGTTTCTTTTGTATAACCGTCACGGTTTTTTTTTAGTATTTATATTCCCTACCTTACCTATCTAGGATTTAACTTTAGTAACTAACCTTAGTGTTAAGATTTCGCTTCTCCCATGGACTTAGATTATATATTTACTAATACATTGTTTTCGTTTGTCCAAGTAGTGGGGATATTTCATTTTGTCGTGGCTTTTTGGTCCTCGTATACCGTAGCCCCACTACTGTAATTATACTTTCTATATATATATATATATATATATATATATATATATATATATATATATATATATATATATATATATATATAGGTGTGAGTTTTGTTAGTTGTCAATATTATAAATATATTTGTTACAAGTAGTTTTGCTTTTATTTCAGTTCCTGCTTACAGTTATAATATAGCAGAACAAGGTCAATAGTGTCTTTTTCGGTTTTTAAAAATTATTACAGGTTATTATATCAATAGTACTTTATTCCTTGTTGTTCATAATTTCATTTATTTTTTTTTTTTCGTTAATTTTCTTCAGAAATCAGCTGGCGCCCATTTCAGTATTTTCCTAGGCATTTCCGTATATTCTCTTATCTTACCCTTTTAATAGTTCCAGATTTTCAGTTGCCTTATTATATTGTATTCTTTTGGTTAAAAGATCTCTTTTTCCCTTATCTCAAAGCCAAATTCTAGTGTAGTGAGGCTAGCCCGAATTCTCACTTGAGGTTTTGTGTCTCTGTGTTCTTTTGAGCTAAGCCATTCTTTATATAATAACCAATTGTGGAAGAACATATTCTTGTGACCACGTTTAAGTGACTGAAAATAACAGAAACCGCCATCAAATAACAAAAGTTTGTTATACAAATGTTGTGTATATAGTTCAGCTCAACAGGCCTCAAAGGCCTAAGACTTCAACGGTTTTCTTCCATTTCTTTCTATCTTGTGCTAAGTTTTTCCAATCTTGTACCCGCAGCGACTTCAGATCTTCTTTTGCCGACTCCAGCCATTTTCTTCGGGGGCGGCCTCTTTTTCTTTTGGTACCAGCCTCCGTATTTATTAATTCATTGGGAACTCTTCCTTCCTTGATTCTTGCTATATGTCCGAGCCATCTTAATCTTTGAATTTTAGCGAGTCTTGTTATTTTTTTTGACCAAAAATTTTTGGTCAAAATGTCAGATGACACCAAACACACTCAATATTACCACATTTTTTGACATTTTCTGATTTTATACACTAAATTCAACATAGAGTTCGTTAACCTTATCTGCTATTACGTAAAAATTAAAGAATACTTACAGCTTATATTTATGAGTAAGAATGCATGAGGAACTCACCTGAAAACAAAAAAAAATCGTAAGTTTCACAGTACATTACAGACAATTGACCGAGAATTTAAAATTATACGAATTGTTTTAGAACACTTTAATTAATATTCCGTGTGAATAAAACTAAAAAATCTTTTTAAAACTCCTGAGATTTTATGGTAGCATTGTGTTCAGATATTTATTAACAAGTTTAAATTATTTCTACCTTGATACTTTTCATCAGATATGTTTATAATTAAATTTTCAGTTACTTTTGTAAGGTGGTGAAAGTAAGTCTATTCTAAAAATGGAAAAGAATAAGTTCTATTCTAAAAATAGAAAAAGAACTGTAACAAATGTAATTAATATTAAATAATCTTTTGTTCATGTTTTCCGCCTTTAATGGATGTCGCAGAAGCGACGTTATTAAAATTATAAAGTTGATGGACATATACACTGCTCAACGATTGAAGTGGATATTCTTCGTAATTTTGTGTTAACCCTTTCATGGGCAATGAGATGTATAACTATATAATATCACGTCTACAGGCAGTGTACATCGATTTTCCCACCGTTTGAGGTTGCTGCCACCTAATAGCGATATCAGTAAACCTATAAAAAATGACTTTTTAAGCTGAGGTAGAGATATTTACATTATCATTCATACTTATGTTTGAATATACGCTGTTTTGACGGTTTTTTGTGTGCTGCAAAGCAACAGCTTGTGCTACTTCTTCTGGTGTCATTTTTTTAATGCAAGTTTTAAAAAGGAGTCAATACAAAAACCTACAGCCGAACTTATAATCAGGTACAGTACCACTATAAACTTAAATTACATAATACTAAGCCACTATTTCACATTAATAATAAAACGTATGTGTAAAAGTGTTGTTGTTCGCACAAAACATCTAAACAAGTTCAAACAAGAGAAAAACGTTATCACTAATAAGACATAATGTACAATTCAAACAAATTAAACAATTTTTGATCTAAACCCCAACAAAAAACAAAAAAATCTGAGTGTCCGGTTAATTTTTTACTCCAGTGTAGATTGGAGGAATACGTAAACATTTACTGAAACAATAATTATTGTAGAAACTTAAATCAAAAGTTGGAGTATAAAAAAATGATCAAATATAACAAAAATAAGGGGCGTAAAAAACTGTATAATATAATCAAGTAAGTTATTTGGTGTTTGATTTAATAAGAATATCAACAATCTGTTTATGAAGTAAATTGAAAGTAAACCAGAAACATTAAAAGCTAAATAATTGTTTTTAATTGAATTATAAACATTTCGTTTTACGAATTTTTCGCTGCTGTTTATTTTGTCGAATAGAAACATAAAACATGACATTGTGAAGGATACGCTCAAATTGCTTACAATACCATCTTCCTAATTCTATTGGCGTTTTGTTTTATTTAGTTCTGTGAGAATATAAAAAAATATAATATTAGATATATAGTGTCAACGAACTCGGTTATTTTCTTCACTAAGGTTTATTTGTTGACAGTTCGTGCATAGATATAATTTCTAATTAAAGGAAGTACATCATTTAAGATACTTAATTCGTAGTAAAAAACATTTAATAGGCAAAATACCATTCGAATTAATCTTGCAGAATAATTTAGCGGTCACGCTATGTTCTAGGTGGACAGCATCTTTGTAGATGTACATTGATATACATTATTGATGTAATTTAATTTTTTCTTGGCTTAAGTACGTTGATGACAGATTTATTATCTGGACATATGAAAGAGAAAAACTAAACCATAACCATGCAACATATCGACAATATCCACCCCAAAATACAGTTTACCATGGAACGGAAGAAGAATCAATAACTTCCATTTTTAGATTCGATAGTTAGATAGTTATAAAGAAGGAAGACGAAAGCATAGACAATATACCTAAAACCAACCCATACCAACGGACATTTACACGTCGATTCACATCAACATCCTGTACAATTACATTCATCATCATCATCATAAGGGCTCCACAATCCGTTGCGGATCTTGGCCTGCTCACAAAGAAGTCGCCACTCCTCTCGGTTCCTGGCAACTTCCCTCCATCTTCTGACCCTTAGAATCTGTAGGTCTTCTTCCACACATTATCAATCCATCTCCTTCGTGGTCGTCCTCTACTTCTTGTGCCCTCTGGTTTTGAAAATGTTAATCTCTTCGTGTATTCGTGATCTGACATCCTAGCACTGTATGCAGTCCATCTAAGTCTCTGCACTTTAACGAATTTTACAATATCTGGATCGGTGTATAACTGATATAGCTCAAAGTTGTATCTTCGACGCCATAGCCCATTTTCATTTACGGCTCCAAAAATCTTTCTAAGAATTTTTCTCTCAAAAATACCAAGAAGGCTTTCATCATTTTGAGATAAGGTCCACGTTTCAGCCCCATATATCAAAACCGGTCTTATTAAGGTCTTGTATATATTGAGTTTTACTGCACGTTTTATATTTTTATTTTTTAAATGTTTCTGGAGACCTTGAACAGTTCTGTTTGCTATTGCTATGCGTCTTTTTATTTCGTCGCTTGTCGTGTTTGTTGCGTTTACTAGCGATCCAAGATATGTGAATTGTGTGACTTGCTCAAAGGTATGGTTGTTAATTTGAATTATCTGTTGGATCTTTCTGGGGTTTTTAGAAACTAACATATATTTGTTTTTTCCTCATTTATCACAAGTCCTAATTCACTTGCCGCGTCCGCAAGCCTTGTAAAACACTGCACCATGTCTCTCATACTTCTGCCCACTATAACTATATCGTCAGCCAATGCGAGAATTTGCGTCGATTTATTAAAAATAGTTCCATTCATTCTAATATTTAATTGTCTGATTGTCTTTTCCAAGGCAATATTAAAGAGGAGAGGAGCCAGCGCATCCTTCTCTTTTAGACCATTATCAATGTCAAAGAACGTAGGAGTTTTCTCCTTCAATTCTAACGCATGAGCTTACGTTTTGAATTGTTAGTCATTGAATACCTAACTTAGGTGGGATCCCAAAGTTTATCATTGCATTATATAATGCAGTTCTTTTCACACTGTCATAGGCTGCTTTGAAGTCGACGAAGAGATGGTGTGTATCTATGTTATATTCTAGTGGTTTTTTTAGAATCTGCCTATGTGCTTGAATTTGATGTGTAGTTGACTTTCCAGCAGTAAATCCGCATTGATATTGACCAACAATATCCTTTGTAAAATGTTTAAGTCTTTCAAACAATACATTGCCGAAGATTTTATACGCAGATGCTAACATAGTAATGCCTCTATAGTTCTTACACTCCGTATACACTGTACACTATAGCACAATTACATTTGGCTGTCAAAATCTTGATCACAAGATCTGAAAAACTGATAGAGGAGGAAATGTACAATTTCAAAACTGTGGTAGGAAAAAATGGCTTCTTCACGTCTACAATTGAAAAGGCACACATATTCTAAAACAGAAAGACAGTAGAAGAACCAAATGGTAAATTTATCCTGACTTATATAAACGGCACAGCTAATAAAATCAGCAGAGTTCTAAGGAAAAACAAAATAGAAACTATGTTTAACACCGACAAAAAAATTTCAAATGATATTACCATCCGCAAAAACAAAAATTGCATTGGAAAATTAAGGAGCATACGAGATCCCTTGTGAGAACAACTTCAAATCGTAAGTCGAACAGACTGATCGAAGAATACAGGTAAAAATAGAAGAACATCGAATTGCCATCAAAAGAAAAGAAAAGACATCATCACTAGCACATGTCATGAGCATAGGAGGTAAAATAAACTTAAATAAAACAATTCTGGTAGAAAACATTCAAAATAGAACCAAATGATGGATGAATATAATAGATAATGCTCAAAGACTTCCAACTGCACGGAAACTAACTTTACACAAAAAACGTAGATATCAAATACTCAAAAAAACTGGCGAATAAGACTCCTCCCTCTAGCATGCTCACATGACCAATCACAAGAAGCGCAGCAAAATATTTAAGCGAAACACAAAGCGGTCTACATATCGCGTAACAGTAAAGTTAGTAAAAATAATCAAAACAAACAGGAAAAAATATCTGAAAAGAACCGTTATCCAAGCCTTTTTTTCTCTGGTCGACATCCTCCTTCGCAAAATACCAGATCATCCACATTCCGGTTATAATTCCTTTGTTCCAATTTTCATGATTCAGATTTCTAATTGGCAGTTTATCTGTCGCACACCCTGTATATATAATCTCCTACATGTGATTCGAGGTTTCCCCTTATCAGAAAGACTTAAAGCGCGAATTAAATAATAAAAATAGAAATAAAAACGTTTATTGCCTTAATAATATTTTTAACAGGCCACACTTAAGATATTTCACACTTAAATATACTTTAGCCTTCTTCCTTCTGATGTTCCGCTTCTGCACCACCTACTGTCTGAACCGCATCCTCTTCGGGTACCTTGGCCTCCTTGGCTTCTTTTTCTATAGGTACTTTTTTTTCTGCATCGTTCCTACTTTTCTCATTGGCTGTCTTCGGCAACCACCTGATCTACAGTTTACCCTTGCAAAACACTATCTTTTGCATTCTTTGGTAGAGAAAATACGGTAAAATGAAAGTAGACGATTGCATTTCTTTTCAACAATCACGATTGCTAACAATATCACGATAGTTTGTTGGTTCTTTAGGGTTTGTAAAATTCTTATAATTAAAATCAAATCGACAACATTTGTTTTATTTCTTTTCATTTGGTTCTAGTCCTTTGTTTATATTCTAAGGATTCTAATGCTAGGATTCGTTCTTTTCCTATTTTAAATTGCTTTTTTGAAATTAAATTATCTTATTACTATTAATGGACAGTGGAAGTGTGACGTCACAACTGTCAATTACTTTCCAAACAAAAGTTTAAATGTCCAATCTCAAGACTTTTTAATTTCTATAAAGTTAACATTTTGCTTCCTCTGCTGCTTTTTCTTTTAAGTATAGTGCTTTTTACGATAATACCATCATAATTCAGTGTTCTATTTCTATGAAATATAGTTTAAAAGTTTAAATTAAAGACATTCTAACCTTACTTTATTGATACATGCATTTTATTGCTATTTTTATAAAACAACATGCTTTATTATTTACACA
The DNA here is from genome assembly GCF_040954645.1 of Diabrotica undecimpunctata. Classification (NCBI taxonomy): domain Eukaryota; kingdom Metazoa; phylum Arthropoda; class Insecta; order Coleoptera; family Chrysomelidae; genus Diabrotica; species Diabrotica undecimpunctata. Next base: position 156,913,989 of record NC_092806.1, on the reverse strand, counting down.
ACCTTGTAAAATTGTTGTAGTAACTATTAGAATACTTAGATATTGCAAAAAGCGGAAAGATTCTGTAAAAAAAATGAAAAAATAACGAAAAATACAAATTATCCACACTAAACAAGGTTTGTTTGGAAAGTGAAACTGACATATGTCAATAAAATCTACGTCATCACTTCCACGGTCCATTAAAATCAAAATGTTGGTAGCGAATCTTTCGATCATTGCTAACGTCAACTGCCATAAACTCTCATCATGTCCCAACACACAGCATAAGACACAAAAACTAGCTTCTTTACACTCCTCCAAACCACAAGCTAATAAAGGTACCTGCTTTGCGAAATGTACTTCTTTCTTCGGTACGTTATATAAACAAATTTGTAAGTGTACCAGTTTTCGCAAGAGCAAATTGTCGCTATTGCATATATTCACTCGCATTATTTACATTATAAGGTTAATTGCAAAATTTTGACTGTTTATTCGAGGAAATTAGTAACAGCCAAAGCATAAATGTTCACAATTATTTGGCATAATTAATCTAGATTTTTTAAGTTTACCGAAGTGGAAAACATTCGATCATGTTTAGGAAATTTGTAATTTTTAGTGCATATACAGTCACATTATTAATTTTGTAGGCAAACACTTTGCTTCATGTTTAAGTAATTATTCCGGAATCCTTCGAATTCATTCGTTATTACGAATTTTAAATATGCGATTGTTTTGTAGATTAAAATTAGAAAATTTTATTTGCTACAAATAATGTTTTATAAAATTTTTTGTAGGATCGCTTATTTACTAGATACAGCGCGAAAGCCCTTTAGAAACCCGAGAAGCCTTTATTCCAAGACGGTGAGTATTCAAGAACCTAGTCAACTTCGGAGAGCTGTAAAATCCAGAGAAATTATTAAAATTAAACAAATTTGTAGTGAAAATTACTCTATGAAAAGCCCTCTGTATTATTTCTTTTCAGAAAAAGGTTATAAGACCCAAAAGAAAATTTATTCAAAAGTTTTTGGTTATTTTTGTTAATATTTTTTTTCAATTTAACGATAAAAAGTAATAGAAATAAATTTATAGAAAATTTTATTTGGTACAAATAATGTTTTATAAAATTTTCTACAAGATCGCTAATTTACTAGATACAGGGCGAAAACCCTTTACCCCCTTTTTCCAAGATGTTGGTCGAATGACAAGAGTGGCGACCCCAGAAACTTGAACTTAAGCTTATAATACCCACCCCCATACATCAAAAAAATTAAATTGCGTCCTCTCAAAAATGTAATCTCTATGTAACTGTTCAATGGACTATTTGTAATAACTAGACTTCGGCAAATATGCAAATAAAAATGTAGAAAATATGCGCATAAATATGCACGTGTTTACCCGAAAATATGCAAATATTTTACAAAATATGCATACAAACAAATAAAAAAATCGTAAAATAGTAACAATTTTATTTAAAAAAAAAGTGTACATAACTAAATATTTCCTACTATTCATTAAGATTTACATTTATTTTAAGTAACTACATCATTTTTAAGTATGAATAAACTTATTTAGAATTATGGTAACAATAAATGACCAAGTGGTGTTCAAAATTTTCTAACAAAAACTTGTGGCTTCTGTCTGAGTATAATACATATATTTATATATGGAAAAACTTCGTTCAACATCAACTGATGTAACGGGAGCATTTTTCAAACTAACCAAAACATTTGGTTCTAAATTAATTGTTTCCGAAATATTTCCAGCTAGAACACTGACTACTTCAGAAAGAATATGGTAACCTTTATTTTTTTCCATAGTAGCTTCAAATTTTTTTAAAATATCTTTTCCAATATTACCTCTAACGTTCCGACAACATGACGCAAATTCTTTTATTAATGCTGTACTTTCGAACAATGACAGTTTTGGTGATTCTAACTGAGTAATTGTTTTTTGAACAAAACTAAAATTTGATTTTATAAATGAAAGTTCTTGTTGAAGCAAGTTACTCTCAAAAAATTTGTTTAGAATCCAAAAGAGATTGGGAACTTTCATCTGTTAACGTATCAATTATGTTCTTTATTTTAACAAAATGATCTGCATAAAAATTAGCTGCTTCTAACCATGTTCCCCATCGCGTTAAAATAGGTTGTGGTGGAAGAGGAATGTTAGGTAGCATTTCTTTATAAAGTTGAATTCTTATAGGAGATTTAAGAAATACTTTTTTGACACTGGATATCATTGTATTTACAAGAGGAAACTTTTTTCGTATTTCCTCTGCAACTCTGTTTAATCCATGCGCTACACAAGTAACATGTATTAAATCTGGGAAAAATATTTTTAAATTTTGTCCTGCTTTCACCATATAAGGAGCAGCATCCGATAAAATAAGCAGTAATTTATTAGAAGGAATAGTTGTCGGAAGAAAAAAAGTTGCTAATGTTTCTTGTATAAAACGCGAAATTGTTAAAGCATTTGTTTTCTCAAGTTGCTGGCATGAAATAAGATGAGATTTTGGTAAGGTATCTTCTTTAAGAACACCAATCAATAAATGAGCAATATACTTTCCTGAGGAATCAGTGGTTTCGTCTACAGATATGTAAAAATAATTATCTGCAATTTCTTCCTTAATATTAATTAACACCGACGAGTATAGCCCGTTCACATTATTTCTTCTTAGAGACATCTTCTTGGAACATTAAGTTTGCAATATTTTTTTAGAAACGAACTAAAATTTACATATGCTAATTTTGAAAGCGGTATGTTTGCAGACACTAATGCGCGACACAAGTCTTCATTAAAAGTTTCTTGCTCATCTAATTTTTTTGAAGTAGATTGGAAAAATTTAGCCATTGAAGTTTGATGTTTTCCTCCTATTTTTCCTTTTTTTGCAATGTGTGAAGCAGTTCTCACATGTTGGTCTATCTGAAATTTCTTCTCACATGCTATCTATAAATAAAAATAAAAACCTTTATTTTAACCCAACCTTTAAAATATAAAAATATACAAGGTGTTTTTGGTTAATCAAATAACTGGTTTGGAAAAAAAAACACTCGCTAAGTGTTTTAAATGCAGTATTAATCCACAAATTAGTTTTTGTTACTAACCATTAGTACATCATATAACTTATTTTAAAATTCAACAAAAGTTTTTTTTTTTTTTGTTAATTCAATTACAATAAAAATAATTGTGTTTTAGAATAGCTGACTTCATAAAAAAAAGTAAAGGTGAAAAATTTTTCTAAATACACACCATTGTATTGTACCATCGACAATTTTTTCTCACTAAAGGAAGCTATTTTTCATTTAAAAACAACCTACGAGTACTAAATTTCAAGTAAATACGTTTATTGGTTTTAAAGTTATTGTTGTTATTAACTAAAAGAATTTAATTTTAACACCCTGTATCTCGAAAAGTAAATAAGTTTGACCCCTCATTAACTATATCATTTTGTTCAATTTTTCGAGAAGTATCTACAGTCAAACGTTGTAAGTGTCATTTGGAAACACCCTGTATGTATGAAATATTAGATATTTAATAGAAAATATTAGATACTTACAATTTTGCCACAGACTGAACAGTAGATTTTTCCCATATCCATAGACAGCTCTTTATAAGGTTTAATTAAAGTTGAAGCACTGGTTGTTTTAGGCATTATAAAATCACAATCTTCCTTTTTGTTACGCACAACGAGTGTTTACGCTTTGAATATCAAAACAAAAATGATTTACAAATCTGAGCATCAAATTAGAAATGTTTAGGTACCTAATTCAATAAACTGGGAGATTTTGGAAAATCCCTAAATTAGGAACAAAACTATTAGCCGTTTACCTGCTGTTAAGATACAATAAATTGTAGATAGATTTGGGGATTAGATCATAAAATGCAAATGAGCGAACCCTTAGCGATTATCCAATAACTGAATGCCTCAGTGACCGAGACTTTCTAAGAATGTTGAGGGCTACTTAAATTGATCTTCTTTGAAATTGTAAATGTTTTGTACCTGTAGAGATTACGTACTTAGATCATTTCTTGATTAAAATGACTACAAAATTTTATACAAGAATTGAAATAAATTGGTATGTTTAAAAATTTTCAAATACAGTATAAAAATCTGAACTTTTATGCACTTTATGCAAACTTTTATACAAATATGCCAAAATATGAAATATTTGCATAAAATATGCACAATATGCAAAATATGCAATATGCATATTTGCCGAAGTCTAGTAATAACTAAATACTGGTATTTAACTCCAGACTTCATCATCCAGTTTTATTATAAATTAACAATGGGTTTTCCTGTTTTAAATATTAATGGATGAATATTTTTAATCACCCTTTAACGACTAGACCTACCTGAAATTGTAATTTACCCTAAGAGGATTTGACTAGTTTATTAAAATGGTAACATAAGCAAAACATTTGTAAAATAAGCATTTTTACTAAATACATAAGGTAAAACATTTTTTTCTTTTTATTATATTTATCGATAAGCAGTAAAATTATATCTTAAGGACAAAATAAAAAACAAATTATTTGAGTCTATCACGGATCCCACGCTGGAATAACACATTGCGTCAGTAGTTTTTTGCACATCCCGAGCTTAAAAACACGTGGAGACTTTCTGTGCTAAATTGTCGTGCAAAAATCGTTCTCGCCATATCTGAGAAAACCATTCCTTAAGTAATAATGATAACGGAAGTCTTCTTTATGTCCCAAATGGAATAAACTCAGACTTTAGACATTCTGTTGGTATTTCAGGAGTTGTATATGTTCTTCTTTATAAACTTCAATACTTCGATGGACTGGTTAGGTAGTTAGAATGGAGACAGAAAGATTGCCAAAAAGAGCCCTGGATAGTAAAATTCAGGGAGCAAGAGCAAAAGGAAGGCCACAGAAAAGGTGGGAGGATCAAATGGCAGCAGACGCGCAAAATTTACTAGACGTACGAAGCCGCAGAAAATCGGCGCGGGACCGGCAAGGTTAGAGGCATAGTTTGGATAAGGTCATGGCTCGATTTGGGCTGTAGCGTCATTCAAAAGAGAGATAGAGATAGAGAGAGAGAGAGTGTGTGTGAGAGAGAGAGTATATTATGTTGGTAAGTATTTTTGTGATTATCGCTATTAATTCGTTGTCAATTAGTTTAAGTAGTTTTACTTGTATATTATCGGGATCTGCTGCTTAACCATAATTTGCTTTATTATTGCAGAATAAACTTCTTCTTAAGGTGCCTTCTCCATTACTGAAGGTTGTCTATAACTACAGCAAATTGCTATCTATCTTGACAGAATACTACCTGCTGCAATATTCTTGATCCATCATGTACCTCCTCTTCTAGCTCAAAGATGTTATCTCTTTGGTTTTCGACTAGTTTCTCTAGGTATTCTTTTTACGTTCTTATTTTACTCTGTTTGTCCAAGATGATGTTTCCTTCAGTAATGCATACTGCCGGCAATAGCACATGCTTACGAAACATTAACATTGACTAAAAAATCTGCCAGTAAATTAATAGTAACCCAAAGAGCAATGGAAAGAGCAATGCTGGGGATAAGAAGAAAAACTATAATACCAAACATGATAAGTAAGAGAGAGGAATAAAACAACAGATGCCTTAGAAGAGATTGATCAAGCCAATTGCAGATGGACTGGTCATATAGTATGTTTAAATAATAATAGGTGGACCAAAAGGCTCATTGAGTTTATTCAGGCTATATACTGGAACCAGAAAGCAGTGGTAAAGGTGAACGATATAGAAACAAAACAAATAATATACCGATTGCGAGAGGGGTTAGGCAAGGATGCGTCTTGTCTCCGACGCTTTTCAACGTGTACTGACAGGTCATATTCAGAAAAGCCTTATGGGAAAGAAAAGAGGGAATAAGAATTGGTGGAGAAATCATAAACACCATGAGATTTGCAGATGACACGGTAATTATGGCTGAGAGTATAGAAGAACTACAAACTTTACTAGATGCAATAAATAGTGAATGCATTCAAATGGGACTTGACATCAACACAGATAAGACCAAATTTATGATAGTATCAAGGAGTCCAATAAATAATGAACAACTAACTCTTGGTGGACAGCAAATAGAGAGAGAGTGACCAAATATAAATATCTGGGAGCTTACATCAACACAGAATTAGATCCAGACCAAGAGATCCGGGTACGAATAGAAATGTCAAGGGCAGCGTTCTTAAAATTCAAGCAATTGTTCTGTGACAAAAATCTGAATACTGCGCTGAGACTGAGGTTTGTTGAATGTTACGTCTGGTCGCAACTATTGTACGGGGTAGAAACATGGACACTAAAAGCGCAAATAGTTAGGAAGATTGAAGCCTTTGAACTTTGGATATACCGGAGAATGTTGAGAATTCAATGGACTGCCAGGGTCACCAATGAGGAAGTGCTGAGAAGGATGGGTCGAGACAAAAAATTGTTGAGAACGATAAAAGTACGCAAGACTGTATACCTTGGACACATACTGAGAAATAATAAATATAGTCTTCTGCAGGTCATCATGCAGGGTAGAGTCGATGGCAAAAAGGGAATAGGTAGAAAGAGGAAGTCATGGCTGCGAAATATTCGAGACTGGACAAACATGACTGTAGACGAATTATTCCACGTTGCAAAAGAGAGAAAAGCTTTTAAAAATGTGGTCGCCAACCTCCGTTAATGGGGACGGCATAGGAAGAAGAAAAAAAGGCTAATAGAATAGAGACCTAGAGAAAACAAGAGACCGATGTAGGCAACCAAGTTGAAGAACGACTTACGAAAAACAGCAGGAAATTTAATGCAGAAATATATATGCATATAAATAAAAATAATTAGCATTACCACTTATCAAATAATTATTGTTTTCGCTGAAAATGAGTTATTGTCTTCGTGGGTACTCTGATAAAAATAATTTCTTTCGCATGCAACTTATCACAGTTATTTTTGTCGAAAAATTATTAAGAGTTATTGTCTTCTGTGCACCAGCGATATATATGTAATATATATTAAAATACTAATTAAAATAAATAGCTTTTAGATTAAAAATTTTGCACATCATCCTCCGTAGATGAGCAGTTAGTAGTAATTATCCAGAGCCGAGGTCGAGAAATTGTTTATAATATAGTTGTTAGACTATTTTTCGTGGGAAGTAACACAGGTGACTACTACGATGAAATGAATTGTAAAAATTTTAAACTATGTTCGCAGAACAAATTTAATCACAACGCTTAAAAAATACCACAGACAACAACAATTTCATAAAGTTTCAATTAAAAATTAGCAAAACACTTGCGTCCATGTAGAAAAAATTCATGTATTGATGAAGTAAAAGCGTTAATAATAAATGGTGGAGGAGATACGAGTATTACTGAAAGTAATTTAGAACTGCATAAAAATGAAATTGACAACGATGGTATATGTCGCCTTTTTATCATTTTTACTTTAATTTAAATTATACATCTATTAAGCTTAAGTGGGTGGAGTATTAAATTATTACTCACGGACAATATTGAAACCATCTAAGATATGCAGACGATATAAGCATTTGGCATACGAAGGGCAATGAACAGCTGGAAAGAATGGTTTAACAACTGGATAACGAAGCCAAAAAGTTAGATTACATTTAGATTAAAGCCCAAAATAAAAATAAATCGGTGAAATTGTAACGATTATTTTGCCTACCACATAGGGTATTACTATGGGGGTTGAAAATTGGGGACAGAAATTATTGAGGTGGAGATAGGGCAAGCAAAACTTAGAAATAGATAGATAGAGCAAGCAAAAAGACTGAAATGAAACAAAAGGGGTACTTACATGAGTCTCCTGGACAAACAAAAACACAAGAAGGTTCTCAAAGCTATTTAAAATGGACGCCGCTTCGAAGAATCTTCCTGCTGGATGAAAGAAAAGGTTCTTCCTAAAGCTAAAGTAACTAATATTTTAACCTCAACTAAGAAAGTTTGTAGCATTTTTAAATTTTTTGGTATATATTGGAATTACCCCGTACGTATTAGAACACCGAAATATTCTTTCAATCCTTTTTGTGTCGACGAGTTGATAATAAACACATTTTTAAAGTTTGTATATATATCACAGATGCATCTTTCCTCGGTATTCTTTGATCGTTAAGCCGCCTAATATTGCGCGTTAAATAAATATTCCCGTTTATATGTTTTGTTTATACCAAGTTGGGCGAATAAAATTTAAACAGAATTACATCACTCTCCATAAAGCCGCTGTCAAGAGCAGTTGGTTTCGTTGTAGTCCGAATTTAGCCTTAAATTCGTATTGGATTTTCGTTTTTGGCCTTTTTTTATGGAAAAATGTGTAGCAGTGTAAAGCTTTATGTGCAATTAATAAGGTTTGAAAGATTGGTCATTGAGAACAGACGCGGTATGAGAAAGTGATTTATACTCAATGTAATGTGTCAGTTCAGATAAGAGTAATCACTGTTTTTGTTTTATGTCGTCTCTCACCTAAGAGATTTGTGACGTTTCCAACAAATTTCAAAATTACAAACATGGTTCCGGTTTTTTAAAGAAGCAGATTTTCGAAGTTTGTGTCCAGTGCCAACTTTCAGCCTTAATTGTTTGCCTAAGAAGCCGTTTCAGAATATTTTTCGCAGCTTAGAGATAAATTTGTTCGTGTGGCAGAGAGTGTAAGTCCAGTTCCTAACCCCAGAAATTTTAGTGAAATCCAGATAACTTTTGTGTTTGATTTTTAAAGGAAAAATAAACATTTTCTAATAATAATTGCTTTCATAACAATTTAAGAAATTGTGATAATTAAAATTGTAGATCTTAGGATGTAGCCTAGGTGTAGCTGCCATATTTGTTCTCAGTTTTCAGATTAAGTATTGACATAATATGACAGTTAGCACTATTTTTGACATTTGGTAAATACCTAATTATATTTGAGATTTTCTTTTTATTTTTTAAAAAAGGTTAACCTCTATGCATAGTTTCATTTAAAAAGATTTTTTTTTTATTTGTAATAATTTATTTCTGATACAAATTGTCGCTCATTAACAATTGTAAGTTTTGTAGTATCTCCAACTTCAAGAGTTTGTAAACGGATAGAATACAGTAAGTTTGTCTTTGATATTTTGTATTTTATTGTTAATATCTATATTTGTAACTGTTTGTAGTGAGAAAACAATAAATATTTAATTTTTTTCCTAAACCAATTTATTTATTTCTTTTAAAAAAGTTTCTAATCCCTTTGCCGTACTGCTCCCTATGGTGGAGCAGTACGGCAAGAGATAAGGGCTTGCGGCTTGGTGATACTCCTCCATAGATCCCTACCGGAAGGGCGTGTGCCGCCTAAATACCGGGTATATATATATATATATATATATATATATATATATATATATATATATATATATATATATATATATATATATATATATATATATATATATATATTCTAATCCCTTTTTTGGGTTTTTAGGAAGGAAGAGCCTTTTCTTTCATCCAGCAGGGAGATTCTTCAAAGCGGCGTCCATTTTAAATAGCTTGAGAACCTTCTTGTATTGTTTTTTGTTCCAGGAGATTCAGTAAGTACCCTTTTGTTTCATTTTTGGTAGTTACCCCATTTCAGTTTCCTTGTCATTCACTTATCCACGACCCAGTTCTCCAAATAAAGCCCGAGTGGCCGTTCACAATGTTTCGGTTTGTTTTGCTTGCCCTATCTCCACCCCAATGATTTCTGTCCCCAACTTTCAACCCCCTATAGTAATACCGTATGTGGTAGGCAAAATAATCGTTACAAGTTCTTGGTGAAAGAAATATAAATAAAAATTAAACGTTCCCAAGGCAAAGAACTTCATGGTTTTATACAGAAGTAGAGGAAAAATGCAAAGAAAAGAAAAAAGCTTACCTGAAATACATGTCAACCAAAACACACGAGGCATACGATAATTACAAGACAATTAGAAACGAAATACATGCACTTGCAATAAAAATAAAAAAATAATCAGATTTTCGTAAGTAATGGAACATGATTTTTATGGTCTGCAAAAAGAAATATGGCGGTTTATAAGAGATTAAAGAACGGAGATAAAGGAACTAATACATCCCAAAACACATATAAAAAGATACATGGATTGACTATCTAAAAAAGCTCTATGCAACAGAAGAACAAATGACGCTAGAAGCAGAAACACCAGAAATTACCACAAATCAAGAAGTTTATATAACGACAGTTCGAAGAATACTTAAAAAACTAAAGAAGAGAAAAGCTGCCGGTAAAGACACTAGCAGGCAAAGCTGCAGGTAAGAATACCAAACGAATTACTAAAATATTGTAGAGCAGCAACCACACAACAATTAACAACATTTATTAATAAAATTATAAATCACAAAATACCGAAAAAGTAGAGAACTAACGAACTAATTCTACAATTAAAAAAGGAGATAAAAAACAGTCAGAAAACTACAGAGGTATAAACTGGTTAATTACTACCATATAACTTACAACTAAAATTTTATAAGTGCTAATAAATCAGAAAATAAGTTTAGCAGATGAACAACAGGGTTTTCGTAGTGGAATATCGTGTATAGATGCAATATTCGTCATAAAGCAAATTCCTGAGAAATCACTAGAGCATAATAGATTAGCATTTCTGTGTCTGATTGACTTGTTGTAGAAGCAACTTCTACAATCTCCTAATTAAAATTTTTTTAAGTGTATAAATTGTCGTTATAAAAAAGAAGATGAAATTAAGAATTTTGTTTGTGAGAAATTTGTATAATTTTTCAAAGCTTCCTATTTTGAAGTCAAATTCCGAATTGGAAATCCAAACGTCAAATAAATAAAGTATTTACAATTGCATTTTTGTGATTATGTCTCAAAAAATGTTATTCAAAAAAGTGTTCTTATAAGTGAAGCAGTTATTAATAAGTGATGGATTCGACCGTTACTTGATGGAAGTTCATTTTATCTAAAAATAAAAACACTGAAAATTTTTGTTTTCAACCTCCTCCTCCTCTATTCTTTATCCTTCGTAAGGATGTGGTGACGTTATGGTATTTGACGAATAGTTGCTATTCATTCTTCTCTCTCCTGGGCGCGGTGTGCTACCTCAGACAGAGAGTAACCGGTAGCGCACTTTATTTGGTCTGACCATCGGAGTGGCGATCTTCCTCGAGTTCTTTTACCATCTACCTTGCCTTCAACTACCAACCTCTCCATGCCTTCCATTTATCTAGTAATGTATCCAAAGTACCTAAATATATTTTGGTTGATGATTGTGGTAAGCCTAGTATTGATGTCGAGTTTTATCAATAATGAGACATTTGTGCGATATGCTGTCCAGGGTATGCGCATCATTCTACGGTATACCCACATTTCAAAGGTCAATATACGTAGTGAGTCGGACTTTTTATTGGTCCAAGTTTCTGACGCATAGGTAGCGATAGGAAAGATAAGATTTCGTACTAGGCGCAGTTTCATGTTCCTGGTTATGTCCGTACCTTTCCAGATTTTAGTAAGTTTGACCTTGCTGATCTGGCCATTGTAAGGCGTCGACGTATCTCTTCTTCGCATCCACCAGTGTTTGAAATAACAGAATCTAAGTTGTTTTCAGCACTTCCACATTATTATCACTACAGTTGTTTCGGTAGAGTGGTTTTTTCAAGTGATGTATTTTTACTATGCAATTACACTTTATAGTCTTTTATAGTCTTTACAGTCTGTTTGTCTCACCATGGTAATTCAGAATTATATCTGTATTTTTTAATTTATTAATTTTTACAGATTCTAATAAGATAGATTAAAGTTTTTATTTTGAATATGTAGAATTTGAATTTGGTCATTAAAAGAATGATTATGTTCTAGAAGGTGAGGTGCGTACCTACGTAGATTGTTTTTCTATTATTGAAAGCCCGTTTGTGTTCTGCTATACGTTTGTGAAAGGTTCTATCAGTGTGACCGATGTAAGTTTTTTGGAAGTCACCACATTTAAGTTTGTATACACCGCTGGTTAACTGATTTTTCTTTTGAGAAAGGTACTCTGCTTAAACAGCTGTAGTGTTGAAAACAAAATTTTTAGTGTTTTTATTGTTAGAAGCAGTTATTGTCAAATCGTAAGCTATTTGATAAGAATTAATTTGTTTGCAATAAAACGAAACAATATAGTAAATTAGAAGTTGTATTTAAAAAATAACTTATGCACTCAATTGACCGAAAGGTCAATTAAACATTTATTTTATAATGCTTGGTTTATTCTCAACAAAATATTTGATAAAAACCTAAATACCACAATTAAATAATTAAAAATAAGTATTAAAAGATAACTCTCTTGATGTACGATAATATTAAAGATATCAGCTTGTTGAAATGTTTATATTGATTGTTGGCAAATTGTTGATAAGAATTTATTTTTATTTTTTAGGTGAAATATGTAACGATTCAAGCCACTAAGTTAGCTCCTTATAGCTGTAATGATCTCGACTAATATATCACAAAATTTGCAAAAAAGTGTATATAAATTTTATTAATGGTATTATACATATAAAATTTAATGGCCATCGTATCGAAGGAACTGATAATACCCTTCTTCTTATTGCGCCGTCCCCTTTCGAAGGTTGGCGATACAAATGGCAATTGTAGCTTTGGAAACTACCGCACGAAAGATTTCTGTGGATGAGTGTCGCCACGAGTTCTGGCGTCTTCCAATTGATCTTTTGCCCTGCACTTTACCTTCCAAAATGATTTGGAGTAAATCATATCTTTCACCTCTCAACACATGATCCAAGTATTGTATTTTTCTCTCTCTGATTATTCTTAGTAATTCTTTTTGTTTACACATGCGACGAAGTACCTCACCTTTCTGTAGTTCGCTGCGTAATTAACATATTTTTTAAACAATATTATTTGTCTTATGTTGAGTTACTACAGTTTTCTTTACAAAATGTCTAGATAGTGCTGTGTCTTCATCGAGTTACTATTGACTTGTTTGCATTTTCGTGAATAACTTTTTGAGATTATGCACCTACATAAATATTTGCTTGAGCTTTGTGAGAAGAGTGTTTGAAGTTTAAAATATGAATAGAATTAAACGTATATTGGGGTTACGTAAGAAAATTAGTGAACAACCTGACCCTGGTAAGTATTGATACAAAAGCAATAATATTATTACTTTGGTAACACTTCAAATTTCTTTTTGCCAGTTTAAAAGCTATTAATACCTAGTAGGTATTGTTCATATCTGAATTCTTCTGACTATTAGAAATATCATAAAATATAGTTCAGGAGCCATATAGTTTTAACTCTTGTTTTAATTGTTACAGAACTGTCTTCACTAACACCCGCAAAACCAACAGGAAAGATAAAAAGTGATTCTATCGTGATAATTGAGGTGTTGATTATTATTATACAGAGATTATTAATTATACAGAGAAGCAATGTTCTTTCAACTATCATGATATTGAAAACTCCGACTGTTCTGATGAGTATCCACAATATGTTCCTACTGATGATAATGCTGAATCAGAAGGTGAAAAACATAGTATTAATAAACCTAAACTAAAAAGAAAAATGCCAATGACAAACGCGAAAGGAAGAAACCGTGTAAGAAATCAACAGGAGTGGAAATACAAGAAGGTTAAAAAAGAACTTAATGCAGGAAATAAACATGAAAATAGAGCAGGCAAAGTAATTCCATCTAGGATCTAGGATCATGAAAGCACCATGCAACGAGAATTGCAGAAATGGATGCACGGAAAAAATTTCGGACAATAAGAGGCAAAACTATTTGAAAAGTATTAGGCACTAGCAGATCATACCAGACAATGGGATTTCATCACAAAATCACGCCAAGGCGCAATTTTTCCCGACAACATAATTTTCTGCTTGATAATAAAAGAATAAAAATTTGTAAAACGATGTTTTTAAACATGCTGGGTATATCGGAAACCTGGGTTACAACTGCCCTGAAAAAAATTGTTGAAGGTGGCACTTTAGGAAAGGATATGCAGGGACGCCATACTGTGAGATCTAATAAAATTGCAGAAGATATTAAGGAAAGTGTGAGAACTCATATTAAATTGTTTCCATTAGTTCCTTCCCATTATAATAGAAAACATTCAAAGAAAATATATTTGGAAAATGGTTTAAATATTAGTAAAATGTACAGAATGTACAAATAAATTATTTGAACCAATTCAATACAGATTGCAAGTGAACGGCAATATCGTGAAATTTTCAAATCAGAATTCAATATAGCATTCTTTAAACCAAAAAATGATCAGTGTCAACTATGCACGGGTTATACAGATGCTGATGATGACATAAAATTGAAATTGCAAGAAAAATATGATCAACACTTAGCTAACAAAGTTGCAGTCCAAAAATTGAAAGATGTGGATAAAGAACTAGCTACTGAGGATAAAACTTTATGTGTTGCGTGTTTTGACCTGCAAAAGGTATAAGTTACCCCTCAATCAGAAGTAACTACAATTTATTATATAAGTAAAATTGCAACCTATAATTTTACAGTTTACGACATAGGTAACAATAAAGGGTTTTGTTATGTTTGGTATGAAGAGGTGACGAAACAGGGACCAAATGAAATTAGTAGTCGCTTGTTAGACTTTCTGAGGACACAAAAAACTAAAGGGGTTGAAAGTGTCATCTTATACTCCGACAATTGTGGGGGGCAAAATAGAAACCGTTTTATTTTCTCCATGATTACATATGCTTCTAAAATTCTCAACATAAAGATAACACACAGGTTTTTGGAGAAGGGGCATCTTCATTCTGAGTAGGCATGCAGTAATAGAGACAGCTAAAGAGCGACAGGGTGCTATTTATACTTCTAGTCAACGGATCACATTAATAAAAATGGCGAAAGTAACTGGCAACCCCTACACAGTAAAATAAATGTCCCAAGCAGACTATGTAAAATTTTCTGACATGGTAAAAAAATCAGAACTGGAGAATGGACGAAACTTTTAATCCAGTAAAAATTAATAAAATGCGGGAATTGTCGTGGCTAGCAGAAGGACCTAATACTGTTCAATTTAAATACGATTTTGCTGAAACCCCAAAAATTCTAGGTCTGAAAAAAAGTAGGCGTAGTCAACTTCAAACTCATTTCACTGAGTTGCTGAAACTTTATACTTCTCCTCTACCTGTTGATAGTAAGAAATTGAAAGGTTTATTAGAGCTTTGCAGAGGTGATCCACCTTCAATACCGCGTTAGTACCATAACTTCTCTTTTCTTTACGGTAAAAGAAGGAACACAGAAAAAAAGTTCTAGTAGCAGCGAATCTGACTTTGAGTTGAAATAAATGTAACCTATTTTGTGAAATTTAAAATATAATTATAAAGTTCGTATTAAAATATTTCTTTCAAAATAATCGTATGTCATTTTTTCTCTAAATTGTTTCGACGAAAAATGTAGTAACTAATATAAAAAAAAAGCAGAATATATTAAGAAAAAAAATAATTTTTTGGTGATAAATTTGGGAACTGCATTTAAATGAACATACCTACAAAAGTTTTGTTTTCAACAGTTTATTTTTTTATAATTTAGAAACTGCTAACCAGTGTTTATACTTGTAATTAATATTCTCAAAACTATCTAAAATGACTTACTACAGTCTTCGTTGCATGAGTCGATATATCATGTCATGTTCAAATTATCAATAAAGACATAAATAAAACTGAAGCTAAAACAAGTTTTTTGGCTCCAACTTAACAAAGATATATTATTGTGTTGTAATACAAAAAATTGTATTTTCAAAATGACCTTCAATTTGGAATCCGAAACGTCAAATAAAAAATTATTTTATATTCTCTCGTTTCTGGAGGATTATTTTGAATCAATTTTCATTTTTAATACATTTAATATAAATTTGTATCGTGAAAATGTTTTATACTTTTACATAAATGATGTAGCTCTAAAAGCCTATGAGAATAAAAAGGTCCAAACCTTGATTCCCTTGCAGACACTCAAGCTCGATCGTGTAATCCCAGAAGTCCAAAGAACTCATAGTATTAGAGCTATCTGGTTCGACATTCATTTTGAACAAAAAGGCAGTCTCACTCACAAAAACCAAACAGTTAGCTCATCTCACTCAAAGTTCAAAGTACTTCACGAAACTAGTCATTTAATAGTAACCGAAAATAAATTTACTGTTTTCTGACATTAAAAAAATTTGGGTACTACCACTATATAAGTACATATTAATGAAGACCGTCTTGGACGACTGAGTACCATTTAACACGGTTCCAAAGCGATGTTCATTGATCAATCTTATTCAGAGTACGATCACCTGCGGACTGCTGTGTTGCTACTCTCAACGCGGTTGCGGCGACAGTACTGTTACCGAGGGTACCACTGCGCGACTGTTTGTAGACAAGCCTAGAGATAAACAAACACGAGAGTGCAGTGGAGGGTTCATTGAATATGTTTAAGGTTCGGTACTTCAGTGGGAATCGAGTAGGTAGTTTCTCTTTCCAATTGGGCTTTTTGTTTATTTTTTTATTTGTTTTGTGTTAGTTTTGTGGTGCTCCTAACAATGAAATACACATTTTCTAATCTCAATGACAGGAATAGGTACTATAGAGTACTAAAGGTATAGTTTATCTGGTTCAGTCGATATTTATTTCATTCTTCCTATTATTAACTATTGTAATCTGTGTAGCAAACAAAACTTATTCTGGCACTATTTATAATATATCATTAAGTTTATAGAGAATATAAATAATATTATCAAAAAGGATTTAGACCTGAAACCATATAGTAGATTAAATATATTTGAATCCTCAATACTCGGGGGTATTATAATTTAGGAATAAGAATTTACAAGAAGGAGAATTGGGAGTGAAGTTATTGAATGTACTAATAAAGAATGGCTTAGCTCAGAGGAATAAATTTAAAGAGCCAGAGAGACACCAAATCTCAAGGGAGAATTCGGGCTAGCTTTTCTACACTTAGGATTGGCTTTGGGGTAAAAGGTAACAGACCAATATATGGGATGTAAAATTATATAAACAAGGAAGAAAATGAGACCTTGTAACATAAACAATGAAATTGGATAGGACAACTTGGAATTCAATCTTGTATTGAAGGCACTATAAGTAAATATACGAAGTTGCCTAAGGTACTGAATGTAGGCGCCACTCAAGATTAGTTTGAGAATTTAGAAATGAGGAAAAAACAAGAAACAGGTATACCTAATACAATAATCTGGAATTACTTTAAAAAAAAACCACTATTTACCTTGTATTGCTATAATATACTGGTTAGTAGAAACTGAAATAAAAAGCTAACTACTAATGACAACTATATTTATAATTTTTTATTAAACACAGTTTAAATAATTTACTTACATGTAAAAGAAAGGCTAAAATAACAGTAGTGGTGGGGGTGTAAGGGTAAGATGGGGCCTAATAGCCACGAACAAATAAAAATACCATCACTACTGTGCCAATTAACAAGGGTATTTGTAAAAACAATAATCTAAAGTCCGGGAGCAAAGCGAAATAACTTAACACTAAAGGTTAGTATTAGAATACAAAGTAATCCTAGACTAGGTAAGGTATTAAAGGCGAAAAAGATATTTATATGAGATATGTAATAGAATAAGTCGGGTTTGAGACTCTTCGAATAGAAACCTATTTTAAAAATAAACAAAACAAGTATCAACAATTTAGAGATATAAAACGATTTACAGTTATTTATATGAATTTAAAATTATCAAAAGCTTATCTGTTCCAACAGCTGGTTCCACAGACAACAGGTCACATGGGGTTTGACCCTTTCGGGTCTACAAAAACCAACGACGATGAACGGCTGATTGAAATAAGCCAAGCTGATTTCTCCAAGTGATGCTCGTCAAATAATGTGCAACTATACGGGTGTATAGGTATATGGGCACAGTATATTGCTTAAAAAGAATTCTTTTTAGCAATATACTGTGATATGGGTCTATGAGTGAATGGGTGGCGAATCTACAAAATAACATCAAGAAAATTTTAATTTTTTCCAAGAATGGTTATAACAGTATATATTTCACATCGGATCCTTCGATAAACGATCTACGCAGCTAGGACTTTTTACCGTATTGGAAAAAACGAATAAAAAAACTAATGAGGAACGATACATGTTACAATAAAAATGAAGGCCGTATGAAATTATAACATAAAAAACGTTGACTCTATTTTGTTTCTTACAAAATGAATAACGATATACAGGGTGGCGCACCGAAAACGAAACAGATGCATTTACTGGCAGATGATTCCTTTTAAAAAAAAACGCTTGGACCCGTCGATTTTGTTATCGAGGGGGAAACAAAATTGGCATAAAATCACATTAACATTTGCAGCCCCCTAAGCGGGGGTGGCACCATCCCAAAAATCTTAAATGGAAAGGAGGGTCGAATGATCCATCATTTAAAAGGTCTTTCAACTCCCTTTACAATGATGTAAAATTCATGTACTTCAATTCAGTAGTTTTGGAGATTTATTGATTTAAAGTTTAAATACATCATCGTAAGAGGAGATCAATACATAGCAGCAAGGTTGATAAAAAATAAAGAATGAACTGACCTGTCAGCCGAGTAAATATTGAAAATGACCACCATTACTTTCCATGCAATAATAAAGATTTTGCTGAAAACGTTGCCGGACATTTTGCAATATTTGAGGAGTAATTTGATGGCACTCATTCACAATTCTTTGTCGTAAATCTTCTAAGGATGTTGGCTGAGTAGCATAGATTTTGCTTTTTAAATAACCCCACAAAAAGAAATCCAAAGGTGATAAATCTGGCGATCTTGGGGGCCATTCAACGGCACCTCTTCTACCAATCCATTGACCTGGAAAGGTCTGATCTAAATAATGCCGAACTCTTAATGAGTAATGTGGTGGGGCACCATCCTGTTGGAACATCAACATATTCTCAACGTATCGACCATCATTCTGATTTTCAATTATATCTGTTAGCGCAGGATCTATGGCATTTTGCAGTAATTCCAAATACATTTCACCAGTCAAATTTCCAGGTAAGAAAAAAGGACCAACCAAATGATCGCCAAAAATGCCAGCCCAAACATTTAATTTTTGTGGCGGCTGCTGTGTGTGTACCTCATGAGAAATTCTGGGATTAGAGTCCGACCAATATCGACAATTATGACGATATACTTCGCCATTTAAAAAAAAGAAACATTCGTCGGAAAAGCAAATGTTAAATAAAAATTGTTCATCGTTTGTAATTCGTTCACTCATAACTTCACAAAATTCTAATCGCTTATCAAAATCGTCTTCATTAAGTTTTTGTACAAGGTGAATTTTATACGGATGAAAATTATGGGCCTTTAGAATCCGTTGGATAGTACGTCGACTAACACCACACGAAGTTTGCAATTTGCGGGTACTTAATGTAGGATCTACAATAACTTGCCCTAAAACCCCCACTTCTGTTGCTTCGTTCCTTATAGGATTTTCAATATTACGTTTTTTATTGGCGACTGATCCAGTTTCCCGAAATTTAGCTACAAGTTCTAGAACATATTTTCGGTGCACATTATTGTTCTCATGTCGCTCATTAAAAATTTGTGCTGTTCTATTAGCGCACTGATTATTTCCGAAAAATATTTCAATAATTTCAACCCTTTCTGCCGTGGAGTATACCATGGTTAATTTATGTATAAAGCAATAAATGATATTTTAACAAAAAAGGTTGGTCAAATCAATCGCAAACTATGTACTATTTCCTATTTAAAATAAGTACGTGGCATTCTCTACTTATCTTTCTTCAAGAAACAACTTTTTTTGTCACAAAGGACACTTCAATTGCTATTTTTATTATTTATAAACCATGGGCGTAGTAAATAAAAGCATTTACTTATCAAGAAAATGCTTTTACTCAAATTTCTTCTGAAAGAAGTACAAACTAATTTGATGTACCTATTAAAGTCTACTTTAAACTTTAAATCAATAAATCTCCAAAACTACTGAATTGAATACATGAATTTTACATCATTATAAAGGGAGTTGAAAGACCTTTCAAATAATGGATCATTCGACCCCCCTTTTCATTTAAGATTTTAGGGATGATGCCACCCCTGCTTAAGGGGCTGCAAATGTTAAAGTGATTTTATGCCAATTTTGTGTCCCCCTCGAAAACAAAATCGACGGGTCCGAGCGTTTTTTCAAAAAAGGAATCATCTGCCAGTAAATGCCTCTGTCTCGTTTTCGGTGCGCCACACTGTATATATGGATACTAAAGGAACCGATTTTATAAAATAAATAATTGAGATTGCTTACCTGAGACGAGTGCACAGCGTTAGGACTTTGGAGCGATTGTCATTATGGCATAGTTTGATATCTAATTTACTAATATTTAAGTTTATTTTTAAGTAATTTTACTAATATTTAACTCTTAATGAGAGTATTAACTAGAATTTCGACAAATGTAAACGACGCCCACTTCTCAAATCAGTCCCAATATAGATAACGAATTTTGCATAAAGCAGATCATAAAAAAAAAACGGCAAAAAGTCATGACTTTTGCACTCAAAACAAACACTCTTTAACAATATATTAAATTAACTTGCATACTTGGTAAAGAAATTTCCATGGAGACTTCAAAATTCAAAATATCTGCCTATGTTATATATTCTCCACATTTGCAGATGACCACGCAGAGAGAACAAATCAGTTTGTGAATCAATGGTTGAAATGATAACAACTCTAACAATTATAAAGAATAATAAACTTTCAAGTTCTAGGAGCTTTTCTATTGAGCCTCTATAACAGTTATAAAAACTAAAAAATGTATTTAATTAAAGTTTACGAGAAGCTCCTCTGCCTCTCGGGAGAAACTTCCAAAGTAGTGGAAACAGAAAAACAAAAGAAAATGTTGGAAATCTATATGAAGATGAAAGAGAGGAAGATCGAGAATAAAATGGTTTAACGATGCAGAGAAACGTTTGAGGATAAAGGTAAAAGAGAGCTAGAGGTTCGAAGGAAGGCAAATAGCCAGAGAGCCACTCAGGGTTATAAAATAAAAAGAAGAACATCTTGCTTTCTTACAAATAAATCTTTAAATAATTAAGATTGATTAGTAAAGTAGCAAAGGAAGAGAAATACAATCAAATAAAAGTACTGTTTTTATCTTAGAAACCCACAAAAATATCCACAGTAACTAGAATGATAAATGAGGCAATACAAAAAAAAAGAGCACAAAGCAAAATTAATCTTCGAGAGCAAATAATATAAAATAACGAAAGAGGAAAAGGAATCATATAGAAAACAGCGAATTTGAAATGTGTAGCAACAATCAGAGTAACATACGATATTTTTTATTTAATTTTTACTTAGAATAATATATTCAAGAAAAGACCTACAGGAGAAATACTCCAGGATTAGGAGCTCTGAGAATCTGGTTCTAATAAGTACTACAAAAGTCGATTTTACTTATAGCTTTCAGCAGATCAGTCCAATAAGGTGCACGGTCCATTTATCTAAAACTTTATTTTATCTGGCCTTTGCAAAATTAAATCTACGTTAGGAATGATAAATATCACCTAGAATTTGGCAAGGAATACTTACCAAATATGAACTTCAAGAGGAATATAGAATATTGGGGTTGGAAATTAATACAGAAAAAAATAAATATCTGCCAACAGGAACCGAGATGACCAACAGAGATGACCAACAGACATTATAAAATAATGAGATAATTATGCCCTGTGACCAATATAGGTACCTTGGAGAGACTTTTGACTCGACAGGATAAGATGATCAAGAAATAAAAAGAAGAATAATGCAAGCCAGCAACGACAAAAATTGTTAATTCTACATGTAAAAAAATTTAAGAATGAAATTATATTCATATAAGGTTTTATTTGTGTTGGAAGTGAAATGGAATTATTTTTAACGTACCTATGGTGAATTGTGAAATTTTAAATATTAGGTAGAATTAGGTGAATGTTGTATGAATGGAAAGTATTTCGTTTCAAAATTCAGAGAAAAACCATTTGAGATTGTTTTCTTAACGATGATGATTATAAAACAGCGTTTAACCATTTTAAGCTATTTTCTTGTCAAAATGGGAAATTTTAGAATGGTAATTTATGCAGATTCTATTGTTGGGTGTGTATTGAAAACAAGTACAATATAAATTTGATATATTTCGTGGAAACTGGTAATTCTGTGTATTTGCTCGAAATAATGGCATTGGACTTAGATGCAAGTGAGCTCTAAAGTGTCATACTTGATACATGACTCACACGATCAAAATAAGCAAAAAAAATCAAACGGTATAGACTATATCACTAGAAGAATGCTAATGACTTACGCAGCAGTACGAAAACTCAGTGTTATGTTGAAAAATAAAAAGAGACCAATAAATT
The DNA here is from genome assembly GCF_040954645.1 of Diabrotica undecimpunctata. Lineage (NCBI taxonomy): Eukaryota > Metazoa > Arthropoda > Insecta > Coleoptera > Chrysomelidae > Diabrotica > Diabrotica undecimpunctata. Next base: position 156,891,645 of record NC_092806.1, on the reverse strand, counting down.
TAAATAAAAGAACCTATTTAATGGAGACACACAGGAGCCACCGTGCAAGCTATGTTAGGAGTTTCTCTTAATAGAAGAGATCATATACGGAAGGTGGAGGATGAAATTGGAAGCATTGCGCAAATGAAACGGAGCTGGATAGAACACGTAGCACAACAGGACAACGAAAGATGGACGAGGAACAATATAAATTGGACACCAAAAATAATCACAGTGGTATAGTCGCAGTAGAGGAAGGCGACCAAAACGGTGGCTAGATGATATCAAAACAAAAGTGCAGAAAAATTGGCATCAAATAGCAAAAAAACGGAGAAAAGTTGAGAACTCATTGGGGAGGCCTTTGTAAAGAAGTGGAGGAAAACAGGCGGAACAAGAAGAAGATGATGATGATATGAAGGTGTTAATGTACTCGGTGAAGATAAGTTGTGTTATCTGAAAGGTGGGTTTCTCAAGTAGTTTCCCTACTACTATGTGACCGGTATGTGATTACAGACTACATTATTGGGTCTCCAGTTATGGATTATTTTTTTTGTCAGACTTTTTGCTGTATACGGGTATTTCGCTTACTCCTTTAATATGCTTCTTACTGCTTCTAATTGTTTATTGTAAAAACTCTTCTACTGCAGACATTTTCAAAGTATTCTATACACACTTTTTTATATATATTTTTCTATTGTGTCTTTAATTTCGCTACATATTTAACTTTACATTTAATATACTTCGATATAATTTCTGCGTTTTTTTAATTGTAAATATTGACACTTTCATTATTTGCCAATGTAGGAGCATTTATTCCGAATTTCACACTTCAAACAAAAAACATGAACTCAAATATCACGTTTATAATGATAACACATTTTTTATCAAGGCCATCAAGTAGTAGCCATATGTCATATGTAGATTCTTATCTACATAAAAGGGTACTTTATGAACAAAAACCAACATCAGTTGCCTTATATAAAATTAAGTAATTATACAAAAAAAATCGAAGCAGGTGTTTCACTTTCTCTCAGATTTAAAGTAATTCATCCGCATTTCAGCGACCCAGTGGGTGGTATTGTCGAGGATCAGATTGTATCACTCTTAGTCTTTTGTATAAAAAAAAACTTTTCATTGTTAAACCGTTACAATTTCGCTGGGGATTAAATTTTAAGTATTACATCGATATAAATCTATATATACGAAAATATTTAGAAGTAGATGTTTAATTAGCGTAAGATAAAATACTTAATTAGAAGACAAAATACACTTTTCTTATCTACTGTCATTTTTCTTTTTCTTTTTCCTCTCTATAAGCAATTCTCCTTATTTATTTGCGGATTGTTACTTCTATGAAAGGTTGTCACTCTATCTTTTGTCACTCTCTATCTCTATCTCACGGGCTGAGAGCTGAAATAGGATTTTGGCTTTTATATAAGTTAGCTCTAAGCTAATTCATTTTTTGGGAAAGGAAATGTAGTTTTGTTTAAAATATTTGTCCCCTGGAGAAAATAATAACGCTTAAACTAAATTATAGGCCAAAACTAATAAAATTTTGAGAGTTTATGTGAGATTAATATTTGAATGTAGTAGTTTAAGAAAGAAAACGTGTTCGTTTATGGGAACGTATGAATAATCTAACCCCAAACACAATTTATTACGGAAAGGGAACTGTTAAGTACACACAATTGAAAAAACAATCTCTAGACAGAGTTAACTGAAAATACAGTGTCGTCAAAAGTTTTAAATTCAACAGAACTTGACATGCTACAATGTCATATAAGAAATTTTGTTATAAATTAATGGAATTTTTTACAACTGTAGTAGTCTCTCCGTCCCCAGTTTCCATTCTTTTCTATTTAGGTCATTTATTGTTATTACTATTTTTAAATGACTCTTTTGATGAATATTTTGATTTTTATAATTTTTGAATGGATATATTTTTTGGCCAATTTGGTCAATATTCTTCGAACTTTTATCACACTACGTGGGACTATTAAATTCGTGTTTTCGTTCCTAAATGTCTAACAGTTGGGAGAATTTTTTCAGACATTTTGACACCATTATGCAAGATATATCTAAACAAGGCAAGGGGATGATGAGAAAAGAATTACCTAAAAGCAAGGATATAAAGATTGAGGTTCCTACTCTCATAACTCAACAGATTAATGAAAATATAAAGGAAGAACAAAGCGATACAAAGCAAGAAAAAACCATGGCTCTTAGCTCATCATAGGGTTCAGCTAATTATGCATTTATAGTACTTCCATCTATTACTACCATGTATCGTACTATGATATACTATTACAAGAACCCTAAGAATGAGATTGGTCAACTCCAAGTCCCAAGTCTCCATTGGCCAACCTATAAGACACATCTTTTGAGGACAGAGAAACAAGTACAGAAATTACAAAGAAAGAAACACTGTATGCACTAAAGAACACCAGAAACGGAAGAAGACCGGGGCCAAATTAACTGTCTATTGATATCTTTAAAATAATAGAAAACGAGTACATAGATGTCCTCTTAAAGCTCTTTAATAAAATTTATCAGTCGGGTGACATACCCAATGAATGGTTGACCTCAACATTTATTTGTCTCCCAAAAAAGAAAAATGCTACAGAATGCACTGACCACCGCACCATAAGCCTGACGTCTCACACAGTTAAAATGTTTTTGAAGATAATCCATAAACGCATTTACCAAATACTTGATATGTACTAACCTAGAGATGCTTGAATGTAAACCAAGATATGTTCGTCTGTTTTATAGATTATAACAAGGCTTTCGATAAAGTCCACAACAAGGAGCTAATGGACATCCCCAAAGCAAAACAATTACAATACAATGACCTTCGAATTATAACAAATCTATACTATAAACAGCAGGCATATATACGCATTAATGAACACAGATCAGAAGAGTTAAAAATTAAAAGCGTAGTGCGACAGAGGTGTGTATTGTCACCACTACTATTTAATGCATACTCTGAAGAAATTATGAAAAGAGTTCTTGAGGGAGAAACAGCAGGAATAAAGGTCAATGGACACCAATTAACAACATTAGATATGCTGACGATACTATCATAATAGCAGACAACCCCCAAGACCTCCAAAAGCTAATAAACAAGATAGTTTAGTATGGAGAAGAATATGTATCATCAATAAACATCAAGAAAACTAAATTTATGAGGATATTAAAAACCCAAAATAATGATGAAAGCCTGACAATTAACGGTAAAACTTTAGAACAAGTTGAAAACTACAATTATCTTGGCACAATAATTAATCACACAAACGATTACTCAAAAGAAATCAAAGTTCGAATAAAATAAGCACGAACAAACTTCAATAAAATGAGAAAGTTACTTTGTACAAGAGAACTGAAATTAGACTTGAGAGTTAGGCTGGCAAGGTGCTATATTTTCTCGACTCTGCTTTACGAAATAGAAGCATGGACATTTAAAGCGTCAACTACTAAAAATTTGGAAGCATTTGAACTGTAGGTGTATAGAAAAATCCAGAAGATATAATGGACCGAGCATGTAACAAACAACGAAGTGATGAGAAGAGTCAACAAAATATGGAAATATTGGAAACCATCATTACACGAAAGCTGTAATACCTGGGGCATGTTATGCGTAATGAAAGATACAACATACTTCAATTAATTATACAAGGGAAAATCCAGGGCAAGAGAAGTTTAGGAAGGAGAAGAATCTCATGGTTGCGTAACTTGAGGGAATGGTACGGATGCACATCAATAGAACTATTCAGAGCGGCATCATCTAAGATCAGAATAGCCATGATGATTGCCAACCTCCGTCGCGGAGATGGCACTTAAAGAAGAAAAAGAACTCATTAATATTTCAGTACGGACATATAGATGCGAATCATGGATATTAAGGCCATCAGAAAGGAGACGCCATTGAAATGTTATGTTGGAGAAGAATGATACGAATTCCATGTAGAACAAATAATATTATTCTAAAAGAATTGAAGATCTGTAAGAGGCTCTCCAACTAAAACAGTATGCAAAGACTTATCATTCAAGGAAAGGTAGAAGACCGAAGAGGATGGTGAAGATCTACAATAACATGAATTGACCAGATCACAGGAAGTTGCAAAAGACCTATCCATGATGGAATAGAAATGACGAGAGACAGAAATGTATGGAGACAGATCATACACTATATCACCATTAGTTTTACAAATGTATTCCATTGTACTATATTGTTGTGTGACATAATATTACGTGTGATCTATTGTGTTGTATGGAGTGGAAACTTGGTCACCTAAAGTAAAAACTTTAAATGGATCGAAGTCTTCGAACTGTGAAATCTTCGTCGGTTGTTGCGTATATATTCAGTGGACTACTCTCCTCACAAATGAGGAAGTTTTGTAAAGGCGTGGCGTAGAAAGACATGTTGAATACGGTAAAACATCGTAAAATATTTAACCTGGGACAAGTGTTAAGGGGACACCGATAGTAAATACCAAAACTAATATTACAAGGAAAAATTGAAGGATAACAAGGACTTGGTAGAAAACAACATTTCCGGCTAAGAAATATAAGGGACTTTTGTGGAATACCAGACGCCGCCACTATATTTAGAGACGCCGATTAGCGTGTTATGGTCGTCTTACTACCAAATGAAAGAATTAGGTAATTGATCGTCGCAGCATCGCACATGTTACCCGACGAAGGGTAGATAGTAAACACCAAAGTCAAAATTTTCTTGAAATTTCGATAACATTTTTTCATTATCTACGACAAATTTGTTATAAAATCAAATATAAACCACCTTGTGTAAATAAAACAAGAATATTAACCAACTGGAAATATAATTTACTTTAATTTTTATCTATTAAATCAACGAATTAACTGCATTGTCTACGGTTATGCTATAAATAAAACAAGAGATGTACAAAACCTAATTACACAGACTTGATTAGCCTTGAACTTGAAGAAGGCAAACGTACTTTTGTATACAAGTCGACAACTACGTTGAGTCTATTTTATCGAATCGACAAAACATTGTGTAAGGTTTATCAACACTGCTCGAAAAAAAGAACATCAAAGACCTTAATATTTTTACCTTTAAATAAATTTCATTTAAGAATGTTTCTCTACAACTTTCCTTCTAAATTCAGTATCGTGTCGCTAAGAGATGACATCACAAAATAGATAGATATATAGTTTATAGGTAACAATAATATGAAAAGTACTTTTACAATTTAAATATAAATATAAAGATACAGTAAGTAGTAACAACAAGTAAATATAAATAATAAAGGAGCCATTTGTCAAATATATATAGAGCAAAACGTCAAATAACGTTTCACTGAATGTCGCTGTCTATAAATATACCCAAATACTGTTCACTGGAAACTGACGTGCAATGCTGTGTAGGAACCATTTATTACGATTTTTATGTTTACTAATCATGACTTCATTTTTAGACGACCTACAAAAATAATTACAAAAAACGGTTTCGGCCACAAAAAAAATCAAAAAAACACTAACTAAAAAGCAGCGTACTCGTCAAAAAAATTAACATAACCTAAAAACCCGAGCACATACTCGAAAGTCTCCGAACTAGGCAGAACAGAGCGGTGGCTTGAGGCCCAAACAGGCAATTTCAGTTTCGCGGACAAGCCACAAAAGGATAACAAGAATAAAGTGCTTAACGCTGGGCTGAATTGGAATCGGTTACTAATTCTATTACTCAGGACTCCCACATAAAGAGCATTTGGCTGACAGTTGTGAATTGGAGCGCATTGGAGTGATAATACACCTCGCTAAAATGAATTGTTACACCCGAGCGTAATTTCAAGGGGCGAACAAGTCTCTCAGACTGGGTTCAAATAAATTGCTTGCGTATTGGACTGGAAATTGCTAATATTTCTAGAATAAGATTGCCGGATTATATCGCTATATTTTTTAATTTTGGTAAATTTCTAATGTGACTAGTTCTATCTATGTTAGCCTTCTTCGGTCCATCTTTGGACATAGGCCTCCTCAATCCTTTTCCATTCTTCTCTGTCTGTCGCTACAGTCATCCACCTAGAGCCCACGTGCTTCTTGATATCATCTGCCCATCTCATTTGGGGCCTTCCTCAGCTTCGTTTATATTCCCACGGTCTCCAACTAAAAAGAATTTTGTTCCATCAGTCTTCTTTTTGTCTTATATTGTGTCCGGCAAATCTCCATTTCAATTTTGCAACTTCTTGTCTAACATCCCTCACTTTTATTTTCTCTCTTATCCACTCGTTTCTTTTTTTATCCATCAGTCGTATGTACAACATTTGTCTTTCCAAATGATCTTTGGGTTTTTATGATTTTGTCCATGTTTGCTTTTGTAAATGTCCACGTTTGGGAACCCTAAGTGAGAACAGGGAGTACGCATTGATTGTATACTTTGGTCTTAAGATGCTGTGGATATCTTTTGTTTTTAAGAATGTAACTTAGTTTGCCAAATGCCGCCCATGCCAGTCTAACTCGTCTTTTTATCTCTGCTGTTTTATTTTCTTTGTTAAGTTTTATAGTTTGACCCAGATATTTATATATATATATATATATATATATATATATATATATATATATATATATATATATAATCCTGAACTTGTTCTATTTGATCTTGTCCGATCCTCATTGTGATGTCTTCATCTGTATTTGTTATGATTTTGGTCTTGCTGTAATTCATATTAAGGCCTATCTTTCCAGCTTCTACGTCCAGTTCTTTCATCAGTTCAAATAATTCTTCTTTTTTATCGGTTATCAATTCGATGTCATCAGCGTACCTTAGATGGTTCAAGCGTGTCCACCAATTTCTATACATTTTTCTTCCCGTTCTAATCTTTTAAAAATATTTTCGAGAGGCTGAGCTGTGTCACTCTGTCTCAGGACTATTTATTTGTATTGATTTTGTTCCTTCATATACTTTAATTGTTGTTTTGTGACTATTTAAAAAATTATTTTTAATATATTTGTCGGCAAAAGTTTACTTTTAAAGAAATCTATTATTAGAGGAAAGTCAAATTCAACTTTATTTTACTTTACTTTTTACATTGAGTTCTGTTTTGAAGATAATATCGCATAAGTCTTAGTGCAGTTCCTTTAAATCCAATTCTCTCCAGTGTTGCAAGAAGGTTTGTGTGGCTAACTGGATCGAAGACTTTAGTAAATCAACAAAGATACACAAAGCAGGATTTTTTGATAAATTGCTCTTGATAATTTAATATAAATAAGTAATTTCACAAAATAGAAGAAATAAAACGACATACTATTAAAAAAGATCGTGAAACAGTTACAAGAAATAACTCAAAGATAACAATGGATACCATACATAAAAAGCTAATCAATAACTTTAAGGAGAGGATTTTTATTTGGGTGAAACTTCAAGGTTAAGCTTAACCATCTCCGTTTCGCAGATGACATTGTCCTGATCACAGATAATTTAGGAGAAGCCACAGATATATTCAATGAATTGGACGTTGCATGTTAGGAAGGTGGGCATGAACTTGATCAAAACTAAGTTTATGGCAAATATGGTCCTCAATAACCATTTAACTATTCAAGACAAAGTGGTAGAACTGGTGGAGAAATATACGTATTTGGGTCATGAAATTAGAATCAGCAGGGATAAGCAAACATGCGAAATCCAAAGACGAATTACATACTTTAGCGTGGAAAACCTTAGGAAAATTGAAAGACACACTTGACTTGGGCCAATATACAAAATAGTCTCAAAAGAAAAATATTTGACCAATGCGTATTACCGGTCATGGCCTATGGGATGGAAACTATGACTCTAACCAAGACTATGGCTTCGAGGCACAGAGACGAATGGAACGATCTATGCTGGGAGTGTCGTTGCGGGATCGAATAAGAAACGAAGATCTGCGAAAGAAGGACGAGTATTGCTAATGTTGTGAAACGCATAGCAGAACTGAAATCTACTACAAAACGTAGTAGAAGAAGACCACTTACACGTTGGGTTGAGGACATCAGCCGTATCACCAAAAATTTGCAACAAAGAGCAAAAAAATCGGTTGCCTGTAAAGTCGGTTTTACGGGCGAAGATTTTACGTGACAACGTCTTTTTCTCGGTAGAATATTTATTGATATGAATATTATTAAATTGCACAATAGGAACAAGGAATTGAATGAAAATAAGAATTGCACAAATTTTAACTATAGAAATATATTTTGTTTACTAAAACATTGTACATGTAAACTTAAACTTAACTCATTTCTATTTGAGTGATTTTGTTGAGGATAGGACGATGATAGGAGAAATAGCATCGCACCAGCGGACCGATCATGTTTGAGTGGGAGAGAGACGCAAGGCATTCGCCGGTCCGGCGGGCCTCTCTCTCGTTCGGTGACTCATCGTAACAGACGTGAGCGGGCGTTACACTTTTTCATGAGTGACTCCGAGCCACAACCTAATTTAAGACGTTGTCACGTCAAAAATCGTAAAGAATGGAGTTTAAGGGAGGCCTATGTGGACGTGATAAATGAAGGCTGAATGATGATGATGATGATGATGAAACTTCAAGATCACTACATGTCAGGATAAATGTGTATGAAGTTGACAGACAATTTGATGGGCCTCAGATAAGCGAACTTGCTTGGGACAATGAACACAGAATCCAACGATAAGACGCATCGATAGCTCTGAAAAAAAAAAGGGAGGAAAGAGACGATACTGATATTGCAAAAAGCACCAGCAGGTGCCAGCAAGAAATACGAAGAATGTGTATTAGAATCAATTAAACTATAATACAATTTAGTTCATTTTCATATATTTTTTGAACCTCTGATATAAATTATTAATTTCTTTTTATCTTCTAAACACACACTACTCAATTAATCTAAAAATAATATTCCATATGATCGCGATTAATATGTTTTTATCATTTAACCGTTGGCAAGACATTATCATTAAAGTACCTGATTAACATTTTAATAATTTTTTATGCATTTTTTTGAGGCGCCAAAGCAAATTCTCTTATATTTCTCCTCAAGCGAAAATACATCAAGAAAATATTACGACAAGGTATATAAGTTAATGGTTTTATAATAATGATGTATTAGTTTGAATTATAGCTACGTTTGAGGCATAAGATACATGTATCGAAAGTGCGTGAGAAATCAATTATTTGTTTTTTTTTTATATTTTTATGATGGACAGCAAGTAAAGTGAAATTAATAGTACTTTCATGAGAGTCATGCTAAATAATTTATATGCACACAAGAAGGAAGATAAAAAAAGCCAGAAAATGTTACAAAGACAAAAAAGACCTAATTAACGCAGCATGTCAAATGTCTCTTCCAATTAAAAACATTATTATAAAATAAGAGGTTTTTTAAATTATACTTCTTTATTAATTAGCGGTTTGTTTCATCAAATTTGACAGGTGACTTACTTTGCCTCGATCTTCTAGGCAAATAGCCATGTTTTAAGTTAAAATTCTGAGGATGATGTACCGTCTGATTGATTAAAATTTCATTCCTATAGTAATCAAGAAAGAAATAAAAAATTTAACATGCCCACGTGAGGTTATGACCTAATTCTTCGACCAAGTATTGAAACAATTGAAGTGTACACCGGAACAATGATTTATATTACATATTTATTGTTGTTCAGAAACTAGAAAAAACCTTCTAAAATACCCAATGTTGTTCATAGCATCGAAAGACCTCTATTCACACACAATTATAAAGAGTACCATGAAAATCAGCAGTTGCTAGTTATAGAGTCTATTTTTTTTTTCAAATAACATCGATCGTTATTCCACTCACCTGTGTTGGGCGCTGTTTTGCAAAAATAATCTTGTTTCTTTTTGAAAAATACTCTTCTTCTGCGTCTCTTAAGGCTTTTAACTAGTTTAAGGGCACTAGGTGATAAAACCACGTGCGATTGGGATGCCATCGCCATCGTTAAAGATATAGATCGTATTTCCTTTTTATGACAAATGTATTGCTACGCCATCTAACCAGTCACGCCAAAACTGCATAGACCCTCGGATGCGCAACGACACATAGATTATTGTTCTATAGTTCATTTCAGATTTCCGTGGAGTAAAGGAATGTACCTGAAGGTATTCCAATAGCGCACTATTTCAACATTCTCTAGGGTTTTAGGGTATAGCTAGGATCTATAAAATCTAAATTGGTTTAATTGCATACATTAATGAAATGCATTTTAATAATTTGTACTTAATGTGCATGAGCAATTATTTAATTACTTTTTAATGTAATTATTTAATTGCTTTTAAACTGTATAATTTGCAAATGTTGTAAACACCGTACCTATAGATATATATATTTTATATCTTTGGAAATCTCAAATACTCGTTGGTAGATTTTCGTAACGGCGTCATGGCGGATTTTTCTCCAGCAAAACGGCTAAAGCTCACTGCGCTCTCAACCAATGAAAAGATCATCATATTTAATGTTTTCAAAGCATTACAACACAATAATCCTGCGTGTACTGTAGACAGTGTTGTCGAGATGTGCGCAAAGTACACAGGATGTTACAAGAGGTCAATTTATAATTTAAGAAAGGAGGACAAGTAAGGGGTCATCACGAATCCTGTTGTAAAATCAGGGAGACGACCACTGGAAATTAATGAAAATGTTAAAAGTGGAATTCGAAGAAAAATTCAGTCTTTTTATTTTGCCAAAGAATTCGAAAACAATTTCAGAAATTCATGCCGCATTGCAAGATGATGATGTACTGGGCATCAGTAGAACTCGATTGTGGAAGATACTTCACGATACTTCACAAAAATACTGTCAAAATGTAACTTCTTCTTCTTAACGTGCCATATCAAGTCCCCTTGACGTTGGCGATTAGCATGGCGAAACTGTCTCTGTCTTGAGCTATTCTAAAGAGTTGCTCAGCTTTCCTCATTCCTGTCCACTCCCTGATATTCTTCAAGCAAGAGGCCTGCTTTCTACCAATTCCTCTGCGTCCTTCGATTTTACCCATCATAATAAGTTGAAGAATATTATATCGGTCTCCCCTTACTACGTGTCCAAAATAGGCCATCTTTCTACATTTGATGTTATCAAGCAGCTCGCGAGCAGCATTTGCTCTCTCAAGGACTGCCACATTTGTCAGCATAGCCGCCCATGGAATTTTTAGTATACGTCTGTGCAGCCACATTTCAAAGGCCTCCAGACGATTAATGGTGGATATTTTTAATGTCTATGCTTCGACACCATATAAGAGGACTGACCAAATGTAGCATTTAACTTTTAACATTTAAGTTGAAGTTGCAAGTTATCATTACAGAAGAATGACGTCATTTTTAAAAATGTCGTGCGGGCTATCTCGATTCTACGTTTTATCTCTTGATCTGGATCTAGTTGTTCAGTAATATGGCAAGCAAGATAATTAAAACTGGACACTCTTTGAATTATATGACCATCAACATATAATCGTGCATCTTGATGTGCTAAACGGCTAAACACCATGTGTTTTGTTTTTGAACAGTTTATGTTTAGGCCAAACTCTCTTCTCACTGTATCAATGGCATTTAAAAGGCATTGTAATCCATTTATGTGATCACTTAAAATAACTGTATCGTCTGCATATCTGATTGTATTTTTCAGAATTCCATTAACTTTCACGCCCCATTCCAAATTATGCAGCGCTTCTTTAAATATTCTATCTGAATATAAATTAAATAACAGTACTTTGTACACCTCTTTGTATTTTACATGTTTCTGTTGATTTTCCGTTTATGCGAGCTGTCACTGTTTGACACCAGTATAACTTTTCTATGAATCGTATGTCTTGACTATCAACTCCTTTATCTTTTAATATTGTAATTAATTTGTGATGCTGTACTCCATCAGAGGCCTTTTCATAGTCAATAAATACAGCAAAGACGTCTTTCCTTTGATCTCAACATTTCTGCAGTAATACATTTAGTGCAAAGAGGGCGTCCCGAGTTCCCAGTCCATTTTTGAAGCCAAATTGTGTTTCATCCTGGTCTTCTTCACATTTATCTCTGATTCTACTGTGGATGATGCGTAGAAATATTTTCAAAGTGTGGCTCATAAAGCTTATCATTCTATAATCGCTACAGTTTTTCGGACGTTGTTTTTTTGGTAGTGTTATGAATTCGGACTTTAACCAATCTTCAGGGATATCACCAGTCGAATAAACATCATTAAAAAGCTTGACCAGTATTCCAATGTTTTTCTCATTTATAAGCTTTAACATCTCCGTCGGTATGTTATCAGGGCCAACGGCTTTCTTGTTCTTTGCTAACTTTATAGCATGCAGTATTTCTGATTTTAGTATTTCTGGTCCTTTACCTTCAACTAAAGTCTCCAGTTCTTCGGGTTTATCATCATTATACAGTTCACTTATATAATTACACCAGGTTGTTCGAATTTCATGTTCGTCTATTATCATTTTTCCCGACGAATCGGTTATACTATGTGGAGTTTTCTTATGATAAAGACCAGCTAGTTCTCTAACTTTGTTAAAAATATTAAACGTATCATGTTTTTCATTCAACTTTTCTACTTCCTTGCATTTATCCTCCATCCATTTTTCTTTAGCCACCTTTATTTTTTGTTTAATTAGTTTCTGTTTTTCCTTATATTCTGTCTTGTTACCTTTCAGTTTCCTTCTTTGCTCCATTAATTCCAGAATTTCATCAGTCATCCATTGTTGTTTTTTGTGTCTGTGTAACGTTGTTGAATATTTTTCTATTACTTTCAAGGTAAGATCTTTAAATGTGTTCCATATTTCTGTATTGTTTTCATTGATTGGTTTCTTTAGCTCATTGTTTAAGTCATTTTCTATTAACGTTTTGTTGGATATTGAGATATTTAATTTTGGTGTTTTGAGTCTTTCTTGGACATTTTTGAGCTTTACTTTGATGTCAGTTATTACAAAATGTAACATAAATCGTTGTTCCGGTGCACGCTTCAATTTTGTTCAATTTATTTACCAAGCTTTCTTCGCCTCCGTCATTTTTTATGATACATATTTTTCTGCTTCTATCTGTTATCCTTTTTTGAAAAATACCTTGTTGAGACATTAAATTTTATAGTTACATGTATACGAAGTTCGAAATTGATTTAAACTAATCACCAGATACATTTATTTCGGTTCATAGTTATTGGTTTCTGCTATTTAAATACCACGCGCAATCATTATATTTGCTAAAATTACTTAGGCCACCTAACGACCATAAAATTGATATACTTTATTAAGCATGTAATTATTAAGTGAATAAAAAATATTAATATGCACATAAAACCACGGTACTTTCCATTTTCATTCAATATTAGGTGTTTAAATTATTTGATATGTCTACTTCCTATTTTCTAAGTAATTTAATCCTATTCGCAAACAAAATCAATTTCATTACACGAAAGTGATTAGGTTGATCATTAGATGTGTTTTGTGGCTAGTAATAAATCAAAAAATATGGCAGAGGAATAAGTTGTCGCGGGAAAAGTTCCTTTTAGCGTTCTTAAATACTGATTTAGCACATTAGACAGTAGGAGTGCTTTAAAAAAATCAAACTTTCTTCCATGAGAAATTATTTTTGGGCCTTTGAGTGCCCTGACGACCACTTAGTATGACGTTTAAGGATTTAATGTTTAATTAACGAAAGTAATTTCGTCTGACACTTGTGCTTGTTTCTTAATTTAATCAGGGGATTTAAATATGCCAAAAGTCGGTAAAGCGTCTAAAAACTTAACAACAATTAAACGAACAGTAGTACTTTCAAAAATACCTCTTAAATTTTGAAAGTTTTTTAAGTATAGATTTGGGAAGGACGTCTAATTTTGTGTTATCAGCAACTTTTTTGGTGTGACCGTTTTTTAGGCGATTTTAATATTCGTGCAAGATTGAAAAATTATGTTAAGAGTAGAAATATTTAAGGTTAAAGAGACTGCAACCCGCCGTAATACACAAGATAATAATTTCAGTTATTGGTATTGTGTCCCCCCATTATCATTATTTTTCAGAACATCAAATTAATTAATACCCAAGTTTTTCTCACTGGGATGTCTTGGAATTTTAGTTTTTACGAAATATATATAAGCGAGGTTCCTACAGCCTCTGCCGCTTTCGACTGCCATCGTTTTCTGTCCATACATTCGTCTTCTTTGATGGTTCTATTGCTCATTATGTGCTGTACATTTTCTTCCTAGGCAACTAAAGGCCTTCTTCTTCTTTGTTGTGGTATGTAATTTAAAGCTGTCTTTGGCCATCTATCTTTATTCATTCGCTTCACGTGACCATACCACACTAGTTGTCTCGTTTCAATTCTGTCTACACTGAAATATACAGTATTTGTCCTCCTTCTAATATCTTCATTCCTGATATGATCTTTTTTGGGTACGCCACACGCTCTCCTTAGAAAATCCATTTCTACTACTTCTATTCTTTTTCTATCTTTTTTCCTTTGACATCGCCATTTAATGTGAATGTAGCCTCATCAGAAAAAATAATATTTTGAACCAAGAGATGGTTTCGATGGCAGTTATCCATCATTGTTTCGCAAAATTTTATTGTTTTATCTGGATCATCCTCGTTTAATTCCTGTACAAGTTTGTATCTAAAGAGGTTCCATTTTTCAAGTTTTATTACTTTGTGTACCGTTGTTTTGCAAACATCGAGATCACGACTAACCTTACGAATAGAAGTGTGCGCATCTTCTTCAAAAGCAAGTAGAAGATCTAATGTTGTATCATAATTTACAGATTTAAGTGCATTTTCAACCGTAATATTTTCTCGAAATTTCTTTTCAATCTTACTTATTGTTGACTGCGTTATGGGTCTTTCTGGATATTTATCATTAAATAAATTACACACTTCCATCTGAGTTCGCGATTGGTCTCCATACCCAATCATCATGAGTATTTCAATTCTTTGCTTTACACTCAAATTCATTTCTACTTAAAATTAATTCTAAGCAATAATACAGAACATTTACGAATTAATCCAATTATTGTACTACTTAATTGTTATTGAACGTTACTAAAAATAATTACAGTTTACCAAAAACTAGAAGTAGGCTACTTTTTTGCAATTAATAATAAATAATTTATTTTCTAGGCGCATATCTTTCAAATTATATTCATTAGACCCCGAGTATTATACGTTTTTGGAATCACTTCATTTTTATTGATCTATAAATGTCATAAAATATAGGGTTTTCTTCATGTGCCTTGTCCGTTCCGAACGTTGGCAATCAACATGGCTATTCTGACTTTGTTTACGGCAGATCTAAATAGTTCAGCAGATGACAATCCGAACCATTGCCGCAAGTTTTGGAGCCACGAGTGTCTTCTCCTCCCTGGACCATTTCTGCTGTCTATTTTCCCTTGAACGATCAGCTGTAGTACTTTATATTTATTATGTCTCATAACGTGACCCAAGTATTCCAAGGATTCTCCAACCAAGGATATTCCAGCCCACATTTCGAAGGACTCTACTTTTTTCATCAATGTTGCGGTCATTGTCCACGCCTCCATTCCATATAACAAAACCGGGAATACATAACATTTCAGAAGTCGAATTTTGAGAGGTAGGGTGAGGCTTTTAGAGGTGAAAATTTGCTTCATGCTAGTGAACGATGCTCTTGCCTTTTCTACTCTTTTACGTATTTCCTTCGCTTGATCCCAATTTGAGTTAACTGTTGTTCCCAAGTAGATGTACGAATCCACGTGTTCAATTCTTTCATTGTCTAATATCAGTTGCTGTGGTGGTTGTTGGGTTTTGCTTACTAACATCCATTTGGTTTTTGTGATATTTAGTCTGAGTCCGTATTGTGCACTTGTTTTTTGTATCTTACTCATTAGGCAACTCAGTTCCTCCATGCTACTTGCTAGAATCACAGTGTCATCAGCATACCTTATGTTATTAATTATTTCTCCATTTATCTTTATGCCTTCTGTGCTTTCCTCCAGCGCTGTCTTAAATACTTCTTCTGAGTATATATTAAAGAGAATAGGAGACAAGATACAGCCCTGTCGTACCTCTTTCTTGATCTCAATTTTATTGGTCAATGTAGATCCTACTTTCACTTTTTCACTTTAGCTGTTTGATCCCAATAGAGACTCGGTATTGTTCGAATGTCTCTGTAGTCGACTCCGATCTTATGGAGAACTTCAATTATCTTTTCGTGCTTTACGTTATCGAATGCTTTCGCGTAGTCTATAAAGCATATGTACACGTCTTTGTTCTTATCTCTGCAGCGCTGGATGAGTACCTGTAGACTAAAAAGTGCTTCTCTTGTCCCAAGAGAATTCCGAAACCCAAACTGCGAATCTCCAATGTTATCCTCGCATTTTTTGCTTATTCTGTTGTAAATAACCTTGGTGCATGCCTTCGAAATGTGGTTAATTAGACTTATCATTCGATGTTGATCACAAGACTTTGCTGAAGTGAGTCTAGAAATTGACTGTTTGTTTCGCACAGCATTTTCAATACTTCCCCGTATACGTTATCGTTGCCTGGTCTTTTATTATTTTTAAGACCCTTTATAGCATTCTCTACTTCTGGTTTTAGAATAGAAGGGCCAGTATCATCATTGCTCAGTGTATACCCACTAGGACGGTCATCATTAAACAGTTGTTCCACATAAGTTTCCCAGATTCTAACTATTTTGTCGGGGTCTAGTTGTAGATTTCCATTATAATCGCATAGCCCTTTCTATAAAATATTGTAGCTTTTCTTTGTTGTGAGTTCCTTTATCTTCTTATGCATATTGTGATAGTCGTATACCTTTATAGGGTTTTACATTTAAAAAAAGAGCCGATGACGTCATCACCTTAATGTGCATCACCTTTCATAATAAAATTTTGTTGTAGAATGTAGAAAATTAAACTTAAAAATCGACGTGTTTTAGATTTTTTTAAAAAAGGCTTCTTATTTAGGTAATATCGAATTTATTCCATATTTTACGGACACACTGTATAGTATCTATGGTATAAAGCCAACTCCTAGGAACTATCCCATTTTAAGTTAATAAAATTTGATATTTGATGGTTGCATCTAAGGCTTTAAATCATGCAGAAGTTTTTCTGAAGAAGAACTTATATATTAATGGGTACCATTTTTTTTGAAGGCACTAGATAAATATAACTAATGATGGTTTACCAATATACAACCAGAAAGGATGAATATCTTTGGGATTTACTTTACTTTACTTTAAACGCAGAAATAATTAAATCTCAGATTTATTTAATTAAGACTTAAACATATTTAATTTTTGCAAAGTTCTTGTTTTAGTTGCTGATTTTTGATGGTTGTGAACGTTTCATCGATTATCAAAAGCTTTGGTATATTATAAGCTTAAGGCAAGTAGGACTGGATGATAAACATACTTAACCAATTAACGATTTTTGTTGGAATCTTGATATTTCGATTCTAATTAATGTAAAAATTTTCAAAAAATAAGCATTTCAAAAAGAATTAGATACGGTTTTATATTTTCAGTGCTGCTGTTCAATGTACACTACTAGGAATTTATTTTTATGTAACTGGATAAAATTAAAGAAAGAATTAATCCCAGGAAAGCACCTAGGTTTTATTTAATTACCCAGAAATTGCTAAAACAACCTTCATAACTTGATATTAGGAGGTCAAGGGAAACCAAATTAATCGATAAAATTGGTCAACGGGGCAAAAAGATTTGGAAAACACTAGTTAACACCAAAGAATGTCCGTTTATAATTTTTCTGCTTTGTGAACCATTCCTGTTGAGAATAGATAACGACTTTTTACTGATCTTTTTCGTTAATAATCCTTAGATATAGGTACAACTAACTATGAACTATTACCACTAATGACCACAACGGCATTTAGATAATTTTAATTTTAATCGGTAGATAAAGTCAGAAAGTTCCCACACCATTTCTGCACAGAATGTGAATCACAATCACGGTGGAGTATGGTGTAGGCGAATGCACTAAAAAACTCTATTGTTCATGTATTGATTTACGTAACATTTGACATTTACTATGCAGCTTTGTTATGGGAGAGCCCACACCTAGGAAGAAATGGATCATGTAATTGAATTACTAAATTAGATATAAGAACGAATTCATAATTTTAATTGAAAAATAAATTTGTTCGTTTGGAAAAAGTTGCCGATACGAAAGTTTATCGTAGTCGAAAAGAGGAATTTTAGATTATGTAAGGAATTTTGTCTATTCATAAAATTTATTTCAAAATGCGTGGTCAAGCATAATAGCAGCTAAAATTATTTGCATACTATTCACTGTTGCACTGTTAATCTGGTTACATTTGAATTGTAACTTTGATATTTCTCTATTTTTGTAATTAAATTGAATAAAACGTGGCGTAGCTTTTTGATTAGTATTGTTCTGACAAGTCACGTTTACCTGCAAGAGGAAAGTGAAATATTCTATTTCGTTGTTTATTGTTTTCATTCTTTTGCTAAAAAATTTAAAAATTTAGACCGGTAAGTTATTTTTGTTACAAAATAATGTCAATGTAAATTATTACGCATAACCTGTGACACAATAAAAAATAGTCGCAGATTAGTAGTGAGCCAGAGATTGAAACTGGCTGAATATGAAGACCTCGATTAAAGAATCCTTCGCCGAAACAATTTCTGAGTCGAATTGGTAGTAAATAATGTTTGATGAGTTTAAAGCACTGTGATATTGGCGAGAGATTGTCTGGTTTGAGATGTAAACATGTAATGCCCGTTGAGCCTAGTGTCCGAATTGAGACGTGATTGTAGAATGCCTAAATGCCGATCCAATCCAACAATTTATAGGAAAAAAACAAACCGTCAAATTCAACGGTTTCATCGGCTTGTAACTTTAACGTAACATATTAACAACATATATAAAAAGATTACAGGAATTACAGGCCCATAAGTCTACTTTCACATATTTGTAAACTATTTACAAAAATAATTACGAAACGACTAGAAAATAAATTGGAATTTTATCAGCCCATAGAACAGGCGGGTTTTAGAAAAGGCTATGGAACAAACGATCACCTACTGGTAATAAAAAATCTTACAGAAAAATGCACTGAATATAATAAACCACTAGCTTTAATATTTGTCGACTATGAAAAGGCATTCGACACCGTAAATCAACAAAAATCAACAAAGCCTTGACAGAATGCCGAATTGACTATCGGTATATAAATATAATTAAACACATATACCAAAACGCAACAGCCAGTGTTAGAGTGGGTGATCGTAAAACCCAGAAATTCCTGATACAACGTGGTGTACGCCAGGGGGACACCATATCGCCGAAACTGTTCACTACGTTTTTGGAATATATATGTAAAAGGGCAAAACTGACCGACAAGGGCATAAACATAAACGGAGAAAAGCTTAGCCATCTAAGGGTTGCAGATGATATTGTACTAATAGCTGATAGGATAGATGAGGCCAAAGAACTTTTAAATCAGCTCTATCTTTCCTCGCTAGAAGGGGGATTGAAAATAAATATATCTAAAACCCAGATGATGACAAATCTTGTAGTCAGCGAAGATATATGCGTAGGAACAAGATCCATAGACCAGGTAATGGCCTATAAATACCTAGGTCATGAGATTCGCATAGGAAAAGATAACCAAACCGTTGAGCTTCTCCGTCGTATAAGACTGACTTGGGCAGCCTTCGGCAAGCTGAACCATATTTTCAAATCGTCTGATATACCAATATGCCTTAAAAGAAAATCGTTTAATCAGTGTGTTTTGCCAGTGTTAACTTACGGTGCCGAAACGTTGACCATGACAAGGAGAACAGTTCAAAAGATCCGTGTGTGTCAAAGGGCGATGGAGCGTGCTATGTTGGGCGTTTCACTACGAGACAAGATCCCAAATCGCCAGCTACGACAAAGAACAGGAGTGGCTGATGCAGTAGAGAGAGTAGCAACACTAAAATGGAACTGGGCAGGTCACGTGGCTCGAATGACAGACAATAGATGGACAAAGCGGATACTGGAATGGAGACCAAGGGATGATGCCTACCGAAGTAGAGGTCGTCCACCAACACGTTGGACTGACGATCTAAAACGTTGTCATAGGAATTGGATGCAAGAGGCACAAGATCGATATAGATGGAAAATTATGAGGGAGATCTATGTCCAGCAGTGGATAAGCGAAGATTGAATGATGATGATAAAAAGATTAACATATATCTTCAATACAACAGCCACGAAATTCAATATAATATCAGCAGAAAAAACCAATTGTATAACATCTAAATACCCACTACGATGTAAAATCAAAATTGATGGGAAAATAATAAAGCAGGAAGCAAGGTTTAGATATCTGGGATTAGATATAACTAGTTACGGAGATGTTGAAGAAGAAGTACGAAAACAAAGCTTAAAAGCAAGTAAAGCAGAGGGATCTCTTAATAATACAATCTGGAAGAACAAACACCTAAGATAAGACACAAAAAAAAGAATCTATAAAGCAGCAATTAGACCTATATTAACATACACGGCGGAGACAAGATGTGACACATCTAAAACGAGACGACTACTAGAAACAACAGAGATAAATACCAGGGAAAAGTCTGTTGGATAAGGAGAGAAGCGAACACATAAGAAAAGCATGTAATATAGAAGACATAAATGGATGGGTGACAAAACGGAAACAGGAGTGGAACGAACACATTAGTAGTATGGCAGAGAATAGGATAGTACGAATGGCACGAGATAAGTCACCAATGGACGAAGAAGTATTGGCAGACCAAGAAAAAGATGGTGCGATAATTTAAACAATTTAGGAGGCTAATATTGAAGAAGAAACAGGCTTTAAGGCCCACATACCAGAAGGAAGAAGAAGAAGACGTTTTACGCCAGTCTGACTTACTTGATTAATATTTCCACGAATTAAATTGCCGTGCGGGAGTTCTAGCCATTAAATTTTATAAAGTATTTGTATGCATCAATTATATGTATCTTTGCAATAAAATAGAACACCGCAATATACTGGAAAATTTACAAAAGATGACTTAAGATGTTCTATTTGATTACGTAGATGGTATTCTATATCAATAAGCCGTAAATTCAGATTTTGAGAATGATTCTGATGATCTTTCTATTTCCAACTGAACGTCGGTTGCATCCAACGCGACTCCATGGATGATGAAGCTTTCCACAATCAAGTAAGAATAAATCGAATTTTTGACGACGTCGAAGACGGTGTCGAAACTTCCTCAGACAAAGACGAAATAGAAGAGAACCAACAGAACACAGTAAAGTGCAATGAAACATATAAATGGATGACATAATAAATGGATAACATATAAAAAGATGGCTTCTTCTTTAGTATATATAAAGTCAAATCTCAGTCACAACATGCTGAATAGGGTTTAAGGGCTAAAACAGTATTAGATATTACTGAGTCTCTTAGAGGTGAAAACTATTGCATTTATTTCGATAATTTTTTCTCGAGTCTTCCTCTTACGATAATAATAACCTATGATTTGTTCTGCTGTGGAAGTTTTAAAATAAATCGTAAAGGCTTTCCAACACAAATAAGATAGGAGAAACCAAGAAGGATAGGGGAAAATTGAAGAACATAATTATTTCATGTTTAATGATAAGTTTGTTATTAAATGGAAAGATCGATGATCCACTTAAAATTACTTTAGTTTTGCGAAGAAAAGCGAACAGGCAACAAGAATGTATCAAGTATCCAGAAGCCTTAAGTGATTACAATCGCTATATGGGTGCAGTCGATCTATTCAATCAACGTCATGCTTCTTATCCAATTTCATGGAAATCCCGAAGATGGAATTTGAAGATTATATATCACTTGATTGATGCAGCAGTAATAAATTCGTATGTAATGTATAGGACTACAAAGAAAATAAGGTCACCCGTATTTTAGAAGTGTACTGGCCAACGAGCGCATACGTGATTTCCAGAACAGAAAGAGGCCAGTATACCTAAGGTAATAACAGGAAGAAATAAACTGAAGAAAATGGAAGCAAGATATAATGCTGTAAGCGTTATAAAGACAGTGAGATAAATATAAATTTTGCAGCCTTCTTTACTCTTAAGAATATTCAAAGACTTGGCTAAATCTCAAATCAAATTACAGTAAATTATACACCAATAGATTGTCTTGTTAGAAATGTAAGACACCTGACAAGCAAGAAAATATGAACGAAATTATACTCCAACAATAGAAACAGATAAGCGTATTTTTAAAATATACCTTATTACGCTACAATTATCTGTATTTCTCCTATCAAATCGAAATCTATAATATTTTGTATCCGGTGAATCAATAGAGAATAAAAAAACGATATTTCCGGAGAGAGGATACGGTGTATCAAATGTAAAAACATACTAACGTGTATAATAAAAATATTGCTATAATTATTTTGCAGTAAGTTAGGACATCCCGTTTCAGAAACAAAAAACTTTAAAAGTTTTTATAATACTTACTTGTCACTGACTGGCACTACACTATGGTAAAACATTTGGCATAGTCAAATTAAATGAGTTTTTTTAATCATTCTTTTATATTTTAAGTAACCGCACCAACTATGATCTTTAAATAACCGCCTCCTATATCTAAATTCAAATAAAACAAAGTGTGAGATATCATTGACATTTTTTTTTTTCATTTAAAAGGTCTGTTGAGATGTTTTGAGAAGAAAATCCTCAGAAAAATCTTTGGGCCTTATCACGACATTAATAGCAACCAATACCGAATGAGAACAAATGCTGAGGTCAAGCTAGTCCAAGAGATTAAATCCCAACGTCTAAGATGGGCTGGCCATGTCCATAGACTCCCTAATAACCGCCTTGCCAAGTTAATATGGGAGGAAGCCCCCACAGGAAAAAGGCCCTTAGGACGTCCACGAATGCGATGGAGAGACAATATATGGTCAGATCTACGAACAATGGGGCTACCCACTGACCCAACTATTATGGACGACCGTTAAAGATGGAAGCAAGTTGTGCAGTCAGCCAAAACCCACCCTGGGTTGTAGTGCTACGAGAAGAATAAGAAGATATCGTCGGCTCAAAATGTGGTTTTTCCAAGATGTATTGGACACTCTTGGATCTCATGTGGAATGATATTGTCCCAAAATCGACCATTCTGTTAAGCTGAGTAACACGTTCGCACCTGACTACCACTATACTGGTAGTTCGAGTTTTCCGTAATATACTGACTACCACTTTACTGGCTCACAGCTCTACTAATTTCAATGCTTTATATATTCACACAGACCAGGAGTAAAGGAACGAGATGTAGACGCCGTATATGTATGTAGTCTCTAATATTGTAATCTTTGCCAGTATACTGGTAGTTCGTTCCTAAACAATTTTATTGACACATTTAGAGCACGTGATAATTTTAAGGTTATATGGTGATATTGGTGAATTTTATTGATGAAATATGGATAATACAAATATTCTAGGGAAAGAAATATTAAATATCATTTATAGAATAAGTCATAATAGTGCTAGTAATAAAACAAAATAATTTTGGTCTAATATTTTAGTGTTATTTAGTTACTGATTAATTAAAAGCACTTGTGCAACTAATTCCACTTTTGATAATTTTTTTATTATTTTTTTAGATGATTTTACTTTAAATGTAGTTGATTGTATGAACTTAAACCTCTCACTCTTAAGTTAAATTTAGCATTCTTAATTTTTTTCACTTTATTTAGTTACAAGATTTTTTTTATTGCCCCATTATAAACACTTGAATGTTTCTTGGACGAATAAATAATATTGAAATGTTTTAATTGTTCTTAAAAGTATTATAAAATTTAGATGAAAAATAAAGTTATGTACAGAGTGGTTCAATAGTTTGTGCATTATTAATTGTTTTCTTTTTGTTTTAGCCCAAGTGGTATGAAAAAACCTAGACTTTCAAAGTATGCTAGCAATCGCCCGTTAACAGAACAAGAATTACAGATTAAAGCAAATAAAATAGAGGCAGAATGTTTCGATAGTCTCCCAGAAAATCTTAATGAGTCCGAAGACGATTTTTCTGACGATGATTCTGTAGTTGATAAAACTTATCTTAGCGAAACTAGTGTAAATAGTTCTGAAGATACAGAGTCCGATCAAAGTGAATCTGGGGATGAACAACATTTTGATCTAACAGATGAACCACATATTTGCCATAATAAGACAACAAATACCACTATGACACAGAAAAAATCTACAAAATACATTTCAGATGAACATTATGGTTGGGGCGAAGTAGAAGAAGATGTAACAGAATTTGATTTTACTGGAATACCGTCTATCAATGTAAATCTTCCGGCCAATGCAAAACCCATAGATTATTTTAATGTGCTTTTCGACAACGATATAATCAACACAATTGTATGTGAAACTAATAGACGACCCACTGTATCCACATCTACAACACTTCAACGAAAAAGAAGTGTATGGAAAGAAGTTTCTAATGAGGAAATCAAAAAATTCCTAGGTTTGTGTGTTTTGGGAGGCATCGTAAAATTTCCTTCCCTTGCCAAACACTGGAGCAGGGAAAGTATTTACTACCACCCTGTTTTTGGAAAAACTATGGCCCGCGATAGATTTCTAGGGATTTTAAAAATGCTACGATTCGTAGACCATACTGATGTTAATACTGAGGACCGTCTTTACAAGATTCGGACTATTTTGGACGCAGTTCTAAAAAATATACAAAATTGTCTATACCCTAATAGAGAGCTCTCTATTGATGAGGCCATGATCTTGTGGCGTGGTCGTCTCATCTTTCGACAATACATAGCCAGTAAACGTCACAAGTATGGGATTAAACTATACGAACTCACTACACACGATGGATATATATTAAATATTATTGTATATACCGGAAGAGGTAGCTTGAAAACGGCGGATATTGTCAAAGACTTGACGAAGGATTATTTCGGAAAAGGTCATGTTTTATACATGGATAATTTCTACAACAGCGTAGGATTGGCGGAAGCCCTATTCAAGGAAAAGACACACGTTGTTGGAACTCTACGAGAAGACAGAACTGGAAACCCCAAGGACATGTTAAAAAAGAAGCTAAAGAAAGGAGATGCTGTATGGAAACGTAAAGGGCCCGTATTGGTTACTAAATGGAAAGATAAGCGTGATGTCAGAATGATCAGCACAAAGCATAAGAACGTTATGACTGAGGTTGTTTGTAAACGAGGTGCTACGAAAATTAAACCCGATTGTATGCTTGACTACAATAAGCACATGTCTGGGATAGATCGAGCAGACCAGATGTTGTCATATTACTCGGTACCAAGAAAAACACTTCGGTGGTATAGAAAATTGTTTTTCCATCTATTAGACATATGCATTTGGAACAGCTTTTACATCTACAAGAGAGCATCGAATAAGAAAACTTCTTTTTTGCAATTTCGTGAGAGCATAGTAATGGACCTTATCGACAATAACAAGGCTATTCAGGTGCAAACAACTGCAAACAATATGCATTACCCAGAACAAGTTCCTGTCACGGAAAAAAATAAAAGTGGTATGTTACGGTGCCGATATTGCACTAAGCAAAATGCCCGAAAAAGGTCCCGTTATTATTGTCCCAGCTGCCCCGACTCACCAGGACTATGCATAGTTCCTTGCTACAAATTGTTCCATACACAAGTCAAACAATAAATTTATTTCTTATAGTTTTAAGTTTAGAATGATAATTATGTTTCTTTTGTAATAAAAAAAAATGATAAAATTGATAAGAGAAATTTTTTTCCCAATTATACAGCGATTATTGTTGTTTATTTTGACTAGATTAGCCTGCCAGTATACTGGTATTTAGTATATAGTTAAAAACGTACATATATATCCTGACTACCAGTATACTGACAGGCTAAGTAAACCAAAAAAAATGTTTTAATATCTATATACTAATCCATGTGTCCGAGTTTTAATCCAATATATCTGTTTTTTACCTAAAAACCCATATCCGTTTCTGAGGAACGTCTAGTATCAATAGGTTAGGTGCGAACGTGGTAAAGACTTTTTCGCTCTGTTTTGATTGTATGGATTAAAGATTTTAAAAATTATAGTATAAATATTCTAAGCCGTTCGATAAACAACTGCTCCAAAATTACATGATTGTAGCAGTTATATAAACACCAGACAAAAGAGACTCCTATTTAAATCTTCACCATTTTCATTAATGATACGAAACAAAATAATTTGATGGCTCTGTAAAGAACTTTCAAGGTTGTTCTGGTCTAGCAAACACCGAAATGATGAGTGCGTACTCCAAACAAAATCCAATTAACCGTATCTGTTTTTATGGGAATAAAATACTACTATTACGAAAGCACACAATACAATAACGACAGCAGCATTAAATAGAAAAAAGTGAGTGTATACATGGGCTGTACCGAAAGTGGATTTCGTCTGGTTAATGGAAATGAAATAAGCACTAAAAATAATCAGTAATTTATTTTTTATCGTAAACTGTATTTGATACAAATGTCCCTTACGCAAAAAGCGCATACTTTTGATTGCTCTGATCAAGTGGCTTATAGATCAGGTCAAAAGATTTCTCAAAATCTATAAATGCAGTATCAGTGTAAATAATTTTATTACAATATTAATATACAATTTAATAGAAACATGACACAGGAAAGTAAAGCAGTGGAATGATTTATTTGTCAGTGAAAAGAATTATACAGAACTCCGGAAAAAAAAACAAAAAAAACAAAAATAAAATTAGAACAAGAAGACAGTTTGTTATGAAAAACATGAGGGGAAAGTAATATAGGAATTAACAGAAATCAGGAAGAAAAATAAGACTACAAAGAGAAAAAAAGAGAAATAATACATAAAAAGAACATTGAACGAACAGTTCATTAATGTCTGTGTCCCGTTATACGTTTTGAATCTTGACAAAGGCAAGGGTTTCCTGCCGAAACGATTGCTAGGGAAAATAAAATCTAGTTCCACATGTAATATATATTTTATTGAACCTAAACTCAAGAAATACTAATTTTATATTAAATATAGTACGGTTTAAGAAACTCAAAGCTAATATATATATATATATATATATATATATATATATATATATATATATATATATATATATAAGAAATACTGGATATTATTGACTGTCGATATAAACAAACAACACAGTTTATTAGGGCTGCAGTCAGTAGGTTTGGCCTATTGCCATTGATGCTCCTAATAGTAAACTTGCTAAACACCTTACAGATATCCTCACAATTTCCTACAACGAATCCAATGAATTCTATATTAGATATTCTTTCACATTTAGTAACTTCATTAATAATGTTAAAGTTCCGAATAATTATATATTGATTAGTTTAGATGTTGTGTCACTATTTACAAACCTACCACTAGATGCTATTCTCAACAGCATCAAAAATAATTGGAACAGCATCTCTCTGCATACCAAGATCAGTTTAGATGATTTCATAAGAATTTTAACATTCATTTTTGACTCTAACATCTTTTTGTTTAATGGTAATTTTTTTAAACAAATTTTTGGCACTACAAAGGGCAGCAAAATATCCCCCATACTATGTAACTTTGTATTGGATGAACTTATAAGAACATGTAAGGAAAAGATACCTTTTTACATACCTTTTATCAAACGATATGTAGATGATTTGATCTTATCGGTCCCTGAAAACAAAGTAACTGATGTTCTAAACACCTTTAACACCCAGTGTGAACACTTAAAGTTTACGGTTGAGAGAGAAGCTGATAATATTATTCTGTTTTTAGACATGCCTATACATCGTGGCAGTGATGGCATGCTAAGGACGGAGTGGTATCGTAAACCTTGTTTTAGTAACCGTTTCATAAACTTTTATTCTCAACATCCATCTAAGATGAAAACAAATTTGGTTTTGGCCCTTAAAACTGGGGTTATCAACTTATCACACATCGAGTTCAGGGACAAGGGACTAAAAAAGTTGAGATCTATACTACAAGAGAACTCCTATCCTACAGGGCTTTTGAATAAACTCATTTTTGGTTCTCCTTTTCCTTTGCAATTTTCTGACAACCAAAATTTTCATAATAATGAGGCGAATGAGGTCCGACAACTGACACAGACATTGACACAGAAGACATCAGAGCTACCACAATCTAAAATAACGTATGGTTGCCTACCCTATATTCCAGTAGTTCTCACACCTAAGCTAATGAACATTTTCAAAAATGTTAGTTGATTAAAAATTGCAACTAAGAATGTGAAAATGGTATCGAAGTTGTACACAAAGACAAAGGATCCTTTCACAATACAGGAGTCATCGAATGTTGTTTATTCTACACCGTGTGCCAATTGTAAAAACGTGTATATCAGAGAATCATCTCGTAATTTTCACAGTAGAGTAATATCACATCGCAGCGACATAAAAACCAAAAAGATAAACGCATGTGCGCTCACAGAACATGCATTAACTTAAAACATGAATTTAATTTCGAAGATTCCTGTATTTTGGCAAAGGAAAAAAAACCATTCGAAGATTCCTGTATTTTGGCAAAGGAAAAAAAACCATTCAAAACGTGTTTTCTTGGAAATGTGTTTCATAAAATCCAATACGTCTTATATAAATAAAAAGTCAGACATAGATAAATTGAGCAACATTTATTGTTACTTACTGACAAAACATCAAAAATAAAATAAAGATTTACTTTTACATATACACACCATAATACACCTGCATACAAAACATGTTGCATACTATCAAGACAGGTTTAATATACTAGTTCCATTAATATAATAGCAAGAACTCCTAATTACTTTGTAATCATACTATTTTTGTTTTTTTTCTGTTCTCTATGGATCAGTCAAAACACACCATTAAAAGATGTCACTAACAAAATTCCAACTAAATTTTAAAATGTATTTTGTCCATTATTTTACATGTTATATTTTATATGTGTGTTTTTAATGTTGAGTGTCATAGCTTTACACAAATAATCTCAACGACTAGTAAGTTGTAATGACAATTTGAGATATGTTGTAAATATTTACACATTCTTCAAATTACAGTGTCTTGAAGAAGGAATCAAAGAATTCCGAAAGCTCGACCAAAAGTCAAAAGAGTGTTTCTATGACATCCCGGCCAAACCTACTGACTGCAGCCCTAATAAACTGTGTTGTTTGTTTATATATATATATATATATATATATATATATATATATATATATATATATATATATATATATATATATATATATATATGTATATATATATATATGCGTGTGTGTCTGTTTTTATTTGTTTATGTCTTATTCACACCGGATAAAATCATTCCCACCTAATTTTGCCTATAGATCCTGGACAGCTCTTACTTAGTTAGGAGCTCTCTTCGCACACAGTCTCAGACTGTCACGAGATATACATATATGTACTGTTGAATATGTTTTATATGGCTTCAATAAAAAAGAATAAAAATTTTATCTTTAAAACATTCGTAATATATCAACCATAATCTCAATTTTGAATCCCATCCGACAAAAAATTTGACATTCCCACAGGGTTTTATTTACGAAGTGAAAGCTCTCACTCTTATACCTATTATTAAAATGAAAAATGAAAATACTTCCTAGTTATCATAATTCTACGAGACAGCATGTTCAAGTTAAGCAAAAAATAATTATTTGACCCAAATAATTTTCATCTTTCAGAAGATAATTTGCCATCTCGTTTACACAGGAGCGGATCTTGGGATTCGTTACAAATTATATTTATTTTATAAGAATAATTTGAAAGCGTTAAATATTTTAGTTTTATTACTATATATAAAAATTAAACAAGGCTTAAATTAATGTTGGATCGTGTGTAATATTTGAATATTTCGAAGATTTGACGGTTTAAAGTATGTCTAAAATATTCAAGTTTTCGCTTTTTAATAATTTCAACGACTTTCGTCATTTTAATTAATTCTGTAAAAGTTTGGAAAAAGTCTTAAGTTTTGTAAAAAATAGAAAATTTGTGGTACTCCTCAGAAGACTTTTATCAAACAGCTAAAAATACAAAATAAAACTATATCCACAGATGAAGATATTGCAAACGATCTAGCGGATTTTTACGAAAGTGTCTCAATTGACAAAAATCCCCGTGCAGATTCTTCACATTCATTATCTGAAACCTATACTCTTCCTAATAATGAAAATCCTAATGTAGCAATTATTAGTCGCATTACATTTCAAGAACTTTATTCAGCACTTTCAAGTCTTACAGATTCTTGTCTTGAACCCGATGATATCCCAACCATATTTTTAAAACATCTTCCGGAGTTAGACAAATATTATTTACTTGATATATTAAATTTCATATGGATGCAACAGTATTTTCCTTCGATATGGACTAATCCCTACGTTCTACCTCTTTTAAAAGGCAATAAATCACAATATTGTGTGGAATCATACAGGCCAATCTCAATTATTTGTTCCATGTGCAAACTTATCGAAAAAATCCTCAACAGTAGATTAATTTGGACATTAGAAAAAAATCGATTACTAATTACTGAGCAAAATATATTTAGACAGAATCGATCAACGGCTGATAACATTCTGGAACTCGAAAGCGATACTCTGGAATTGTTTGCAACTAATAGAAAATATACCGCGATAGTTTTTGACTTAAAAAATTTGACATTTAATACTGCCAGGAAACACAGCATTCTAAAAACTTTGTATGATTTGAATATCCCGGGACACTGTTTATTGTTCATCACCAATTTTTTAGCTAATAGGACTTTTCGGATAAGAGATTCAAATTCTTACTCGAAAATTAACTGCTTAACAAATGGAGTACCACAAGGGTCTGTTATTAGCCCAACACTCTTCCTAATAGCGATTAATGATATTTTGAAAAACATAGAAAAACCTTTAAAAGCGTGGGTTTATGCTAACGATTTAATGTTATTTACAAAGGGTAGATGTAAAAATGCAGATAGTATGATAAAATGTTTACAAAACTTGATAAATAAACCGGAAGCATGGTCTCAGAACCCTAGCCTGAAGTCCACCTTAGGACTTCTAAGTGTCTCGATAGCTCCTTCAACATCTGTGCATATATTGACCCGCTTCAGTTTGAAAAACCTCTTGTTAATGTCTTTTACAAGATTGCATAAAGCTCTGCCTGGAACACAGAAGTATATCTTTCTAATGGGATAGAAATGCTGTTACATTTCCACCATCATCCATCATCCCGGGCTGTATATTGTTTCTTTGAGCAGTATTTGTTTTTACGATTGGTAGGTTGCTAACCTTGCCAATCAACCTCCACATTTTTTTCAGGCTTGGGACCGGCTGTGGTAACCTTAGAGCTACTCAATCCACCCCGCAATCACCCCAGGCAGTATTCAAAGTCGAAGGACTAAATACGGAATTCACGGAATACTTATACAGGAAAAGAATGTGAGAGAAGATCGTTGGGAATGAAATATTAGAAAACGATAACATCGAGGAAAGCTGGGAAAAACTCAAAAATAACATAGTTAACGCAGCAACAGAATCACTTGGAGAGAGGAAAGTAACAAACACTAACATATCAAAAAAGGAAACACCATAGTTTAGAGAGGAAATGAAGACAACATGTGAAGAACAGAAGAAAGCCTTTTTACAATACAGAACACAACAAACACAACATGCATACAACCACTATAAACGAATCAGAAATGAAACGAATACTTTAGTTAGATAAATAAAAAGGAAACATTGTCGACGTTAGTCTATATAAAAAGAAGAAGAAGATCCATCTTCCAATGGCACTACAGCTCAATTAGGGCCTTGGCCTCTTCAGTAAGCTTCTTCAAATATCTGGATCTAGTGTTTGCTTTATTCCATCAACGAGTTCTTAGGATGTTTTTGGCATCCTCTTCTACTTTGTCCTTCCATCCCTTTTTTGGCCTTCCAACAGCTCTTTTTCCTTGTATTCTCGCGCTTAATTATTTCCTGGCGATTCCGTTCTCATTCGTCCGTAATTTTATCTTATTTGTATTGATTGCTAGCCTACAACTTCTGCACTTTGTTTTAATCCAACGTAAGTTTTTTACCCCGCATTTTTTGATCTGCTCATTATGTTTAAATTTGTTATTTTTGACCGCTGCAAATGTATTTCTTTTAATAACTAAAATAAAGTATTGGACCGAATTTAAAGACAGAGATAATGTATAGGGAATTACAAGGGCTTTAAAATGATATCTTATTAAATTTGATCACCATTATATACGTGAAATACGTATAAACTATACTATGAAATACACATTAATACAAGAAGTAGGTATGCATATATTTTAGACTCGTATAATCCGGCTCTGTATAATATTCACAAAGTACTCATCAATATCGAAATTTTTGTAAAGGATGCATTAGACATTGCATGCTCTTGAGTTTTTAGTCATTTTAACTATTCACTTCGCACGAATGAAATCGAGGTTAATAGCGAAATGTGTGTTAATATACAATTAACGTTATTATTAAGGAAGAATGCACTCAGTCCCTACTTCTTGAGCCTTTTGTATCTATAAAGTGAAATATTTTAATGATGGTCGTTTCTACATCAGAAAATTGCACCAACCAACCAACACTTGCAGCTAATAGAACAAAACCAATTATTTTCGTGTACAAATTTTAATGTTTATAATTAAAGCTTAATAAATACTAAGAGTACTTAATTCCTTTTAAATGAATAGAATAGCAAAATTATCGATGGGATAGAGATATATAATTAAGTACATATATCTGCATATCTTGTCTTCCAACGCTTCTTAGAATTGTCTGTTTTTTTTGTTGTATGGAACTGCGTGTAAGTATGTGTCTTTTTATTTCGGCTGTTTGGATTTATTCTCAAACCATCGCTTTCCCCCTATAGTGCTCTGATGCTCGATAGGAGCTCTCTAATCAGCCAAGTGCTTGTCGTGTGGGACTTCTGGGTACAAGAACCATAACACGATATCCTAATCTGATTAATTCAGACTAACGTGAGGCGCTTTTTTCCTATTTTTTATATTGACGTATCTTCGGACTAATATTGCTGCTCGGGCCTCGAGTCTCCGCTCTGGGCTACGCCCAGTTCGGCGACTCGATGCTCGAGGATGTGGGCCCTTCGTGCCCGGGTTTTGGAGTTTTGTTAATTTTTTTGTATGGCTTTCGCTTTTTTTGTTAGTATTTTACAATTTTTTTGGTGGAACATGCGTTTTTTTGGTTGTTTATATACTTTTTGAAGGATGTCTAAAAATAAAGAATCATTACCCAATGAACATTACAGAGTGTCATGAGTTGTCTTCTTTGACAGAGCTACAAACTTATTTATTATTTATATATTAACCAGGATTTGTTGCTTTGGACGATTGGGCTTCCATAGATGGAACGCATCATACCTTATTATCTCTCGCAGTATCGAACTTGGATGATTTTCCAGCTCAACGAACTTAACTCTGGCTTTTTCGACCATCGTGTCTATCACCCGTACTTGCTGTAGTTCTCTGAACAAAAAGTGTTCAGCGAAGTATCTGGGTATATTCACTACTTCACGTAGGCTATTGTTGTGGGCGACTTGTATCCTCTATCTACTAGCATTGCAGATACGTGCCCATGAGAGAGATGCATATGTTGATATAAGTAGTATGCTGTTTATCAATCTTAATTTTGTTTTTTATAGCTATTGTTTCTTTCTCTATTGATGTGTCTACGTGCTGCTCAAATGTCAGTCCTTGGTCCATTGTGACTCTCACGTATTTAGCATCTCTTTTCAATTCGATTTTATTTTCTCAGCAACTCTTTTTTTTTCGATTCTATTTTCCATTAGATACTCAATTCTTCGATGTTGTCCAATGCTGTTTGTAGGTTGTTCAACGCTATATCTATGCCCTATGTTTAGCTGCAATTGGTGTGGTCGTCTGCTTAAAGGCTGAATAGTGTTTTAGGTGTTCTTGGAACATCGGCTGTGTATATTGTATACAGTAGGGGTGACAGAACGTCTCGATATCGACGCAGAATATCTTGGGCTTCCTTCCATCGGTTTGGGAAGTGCCAGTATCAAAGAATCGCATTTGTTAAAAATATTAACGCTTTTGCTAGTAGATACGTAAGAGCTCTGTTTGTAATTTCATCTAAGCCAGGTGCTTTCCTCGGCGAACTGTTTTTAATAAGTTCATTTATTTCCTGTGGAGATGCTGGACTAATCTCGTTTGATTCTTCGGGCATTTTTTGGTGTTCCTCGACTTTTTCGATGAAGTCTACGTCTTCGTCTGGGTGATAATTTAACGTACACACACTCTCTCTCTCTCTCTCGAGAAAGATAGAGAGGGAGAAAGAGAGAGAGAAAGAGAGAGAGAGAGAGAGATAAAGAGACCTCTTTATCATCTCGGCTTTACTGGCTCTCCCGGTCGAAGTGGTTACTTATAAAGTCGATCTTGGCGCACTTCTCTCGAACGGTCCTTGGCAACGCTTTTTGTGATTGGCCCTGTCCATGATTAGGTAGGAGAGGTCCTACTAGTCAATCTTGTTGTCTGATTTATTTTTGCCTTTTTCTTTAATACCGTTTTTCATGTTGTTGGAAGCCTTTGGGCATCATCCCCTCTTTGGTTTAAAGGTTTTTTTGGGATTTTTTATTTTTATGATTTTAAACGTTCTCGTTTATTGTATGTCCTGTATTTGAGACATGTTGTGCAAGGGACTACGTTTTTCTCGCATTTTAATGTTCTTCTCATCTAACATTGATGCTTAGGTTGATCTGTCCGATGTACGATTTGTCACAGTCCCTACATGGAATCTCGTACACTCCTTGATTTTCTAACGATATTTTTGGTTTGGCGGATGGTAAAATAGTTGAAATTTTTCTATCGGTATTAAATGTTGTTTTTATTTTGTGTTTTCTTAGCGTTGGTTTTTGCAATTGGTTTTTCGTCTTCTGTTGGATCGTTAATTATTCCTTGAGCATTTTCAACCTTTTCGATGGTATATGGTGAGAAGCTGTTTTTTCTTAACACTGTTTTCACATTATGCATTTTTATATTTTGATGTTCTTCGTCTGTCAGTCTCTCGAATCTTGTCATCAAGGTTTTAATGACTGAATATAATTGTAAAGGATGGTGATGTGAATCAGCGTGTAAATATCTGTCGGTATGTTGGTGTTTTCAGTATACTGTATGTCCTTTATGTCCTTCCTCCTTCTTTATTATTAACACATCTAAAAATACCTTCAGTTTTTCTTCTCCATGTGTCAACATAATAAAAATATTATCCACGTACCTAATTCAAAGTTTGAGTTTGTGTTGTGACTGTTGTGCGCTGTTCTATTTTATGCATAAAAAAGTTTGCTATTACAGGTGACAGTGGTGAACCCATCGGTCCTCTTTTAATTTGTTTATATCTTTGGTCCTTATAGATGAAATATGTGTTACTTAAACTAAAGTGTTTTGTTAGATTTAGAGTATCCTGTAGTATTGGCTACTTTTTGCTTATAATTTCTAATGATTCATTTATAGGAATATTGGCGAAAAGTGGGACCACATCGAAGCTGAATAACAAATATCTTGGCTTAAGAGTCACATATTTATACACTGATAAAGTGGCTTGCATTCTTGACATAAGAATCCGCCTTTTCTGGGTATAGTTGTAGCTGTTCAGCCAGAAATTTTGCGAGTGACTGTAGAGGAGATCCGATAGAACTATTTATTGGCCGCAATAGAACCGCTTTGCTGATTGAACTGATGCAGCAGCCCTACCATATCACACACATAGATGAACAATGCCATCCTCATTACTGTAGAGGAGATCCGATAGAACTATTTATTGGCCGCAATGGAACCGCTTTGATTGGGAGAGTCAGTTTACTTCAAGTACCAGCAGGGAGCGTTATTTCCTGACTTGACAATGGCAAGTGCCACCTTGCCGAAACATGGTCAAAACACTTTTGTAAATAATAATACACAATGAATCTACTAGAGCAATCTTTCTTTCCGTTATACAATGTTACTTTTTTCTTTCTTTCTTTCTCCCCTTCCTTTTACCCTAACAGGGTGTCGGATTTAGGCTAGCTATTTTAATTTCCATTTACCTACCTCTTCCATTCTTTTCTGTTTCCTGCCATTATTTTCAATTCCTCGAGTGATTTTTGTTTAAGTTTTCCCGCCTCTACTACTTGCTGTATCCATTTTTTTCTTGGTCTGCCTCTTTTTCTTTTTCCGATGTTTTTTGCTTCATAAATTTTTCTTGTTATTCTATTGGATTGCATCCTCATCAGATGCCCATACCAGTTCATTTGTCTCTTTGCTATTTTGTTCATTATCGGTTCCTGGTTGGCCATTCTCCTAATAGTCTCGTTGCTTAATCTATCCCATTTTGTCTTTCCAACTATCCTTCTTAGATGTCTCATCTCCATTGCGTTTATCCTGCTCTTATGTTTTTCCAGAATTGTCCAGTTTTCACTTGCATAGAGCACAGTCGGTATCACTATTGTGTTATATATTTTTATTCTTGTTTCTCGTGCAAGTTCTCTTTTTCCCATTATTGGGGCTAACGCATAATATAACTTGTTTGATTTCTTTGCTCTATTTGTTATTTCCCAGTCTATTTTTCCATCATTAGTTATTATACTTCCCAGGTATTCGTAAGTTGTTACTATTTCCAATTCTGAGTTTTTACATCTTTATTTGATTATCTTCCTTATCTCCTGTGCCGCTGATTATCATTATCTTACTTTTTTCCTCGTTTATCTCCATTTTAAGTTCTTCTATTTGTTCTACCCATATATCCATTAGTTTCTGCATTTTATTCTCGGAATCTGCTATTAGTACTATGTCGTCTGCATACATTAAGGACTCTATTGTTACCGGTTGTAATCTGCGGTAACCTATTATTGTCTGTAGTTGATTAGTTCTGACTCTAGTGTTTCTTATCAATTCGTTCATTACTATTATGAATAGCAAAGGGCTGAGACTATCTCCTTGTTTAATACCTCTCTTCCAATTAAATGCTTCCGATCTTTCCCCTGTTATCTGTACCCTTCCTTTTACCTCTTTGTAAGTACTTTCTATAATTTTTATCAATGCATTAGGTACGTTAATTTTCCTCAAGCATTTCCCTATAATATGTCTTTCTATCGTGTCAAATGCTGCTCTTAGGTCTATGAATGCTAATACTAGTTTTTTCCCCGTATCTATGCTTCTTTCTATTAGGTTTCTAATGATATATATGTTGTCATTTGTCTGTCTTCCCGGTCTAAATGCCATTTGTTCTTCTCCCAATACCATTTCTACTTCTTGTCTCAGTCTCTTCTCTATTATTTTCGTATATATTTTAAAGCACACCGATGACAGACATATTGCCCTATAGTTGTCGCAGTTTACATGTTCTCCTTTTTTGTATATTGGCACGATGATATTGTTCTGCCAGTCTTTAGGGATTGTTTGTTTTTCCCACGCCTCTTTATATATTTTCCATAGCCAGTTTATTCCTTCTCCTCCCATGTATTTTACCATTTCCGGTTCAATTTCATCATCTCCACCTGCCTTGCCTATTTTTATATTTGATAATCCCTCTATTACTTCTTCTCTACTTATTTGCTCTGGCTCTGTGTTTTCTTCGCCTTCATTGATTATATTGTCTTCCTTTATCACTTCGGTATCAAATTTTTTCTCATAATATTCTTTCCATACCCTAGCTATTTGTTCTGGGCTTATTTGTATTTGGTTTGAAGTATCTCTTACTGCGTTTATTTCCTTTCGTTATGTTTCTTTTTTATTGTTATTAATTTTAGTACTTACACCAGATATAATCCCAATGAAAATTATTAGCCAGAAAAGGTAGAAAATAAATTGGTAAAATGACACTAACAAATATACCGATTATAATATTTTCCAAAATAACACATAAAATTATGAAATAATAAAAGCAACAGTTTATGTTATTTAAGAACTAGAAATCGTGTACATTATATTCAATAACAGATGTAAATATTTCTTCATGACTTTATGAATAAAAAACCATCAATGAAAATAATTAAAATTCATCGTATTGTTTTACTCTTGTACAACACAAATCATTTTTGTGAATGCTAACACAACAGCTTTGTTGGCATTCACAAAATTCTTTGAGAACATATGTCTTACAAATGTGTAATTATACTTTATGATTTGGTAAATATTCAAATAACATATCCTGAAGAATGATTAATATCAAATTCATGTTAGATGTACTTTCTTTTTATTATTAGCTTACTTTCAGTTTTTAAATAAAGAATCATCATCATGGAACCCGCTCTTATTTTATTCATTTCCATCGAGGGATTCATCTGTGTGACTTTTCGTATCTCCCGGTCTATCCTGTATCTTCTGCTTCTGTTAAAGTTTCAGGCCATAAAGGATACGACAAGGGAAATTATTATATAAAAAACAGAAAAGCACCTGGTCCTGATAAGATAAACAATGAACTGCTAAAATATGGAGGAACAACACTACGCAAATGGCTCCTAAAATTATTCATAATAAATACCGGAGTTGTACTTAAAAGTACTAGATACTTAAAAAGGGAGACTCGAGAAATCCTGAAAATTATAGAGGCATTAGTCTGATGAATAGCACATTAAAATTGTTAACGGCAGTCATAAAAGATAAAATCGAGGAAAAAGCGAACATGGCCGATGAACAACAAGGCTTCCGAAAGAACCGCAGCACAATAGACGCAATTTTTATTATCAGACAAATAATAGAGAAGTCTATTGAATATAGAAAACCATCATACATATGCTTTGTAGATTTAAAAAGTGCTTTTGACAGGGTGAAGCGAAATGACATCTTAAATTTATTACAAGCTGAACAAATAGAGCATCAGATAATAAGGACAATTAATGAAATTAACAAGAACAACAAGAACAGAGTTATAATGCCAACAGGGGAAACAGAATGCATAGAACTAAAAGGAGGAATCCGCCAAGGAGACTCGCTCAGCCCATTGTTATTTAATATGGTGATGAATCAAATAATTCACGAAGTAAGAAAACGACACGGATACCACATGGGAGCACATAAAATCACGATACTATGCTATGCCGATGATGCAGTACTAATTGCTGATAACGAAGATAACCTACAAAGGCAGCTTCACACCTTCAATATCACAGCAAATAAACTTAATATGAGAATATCGGTGGAAAAACTAAATGTATAGTGATCAGTAAAGAGCCACGTAGATGCAAACTAGAAATAGACGGCAAAATTGTAGAACAAGTAATGAAATTCAATAACCTAGAAGTAGAGATCACTAGTGACAGGGATATAAGAACAGAGACCACAAGGCAAGCATCAAAAGCGGCAAGAGTAAGTGGTTGCCTTCAAGAAACCATATGGAGAAACAAATATCTGACCATGCAAAGCAAAATGAAAGTATACAAGACAACAGTAAGCCCAATCCTAACATATGCACCGGAGACAAGGACCGATACAAGAAAGACGAAACAACAAATCAACAATATCGAAATGAAAGTATTAAGATCAATAGCGGGCATATTATTAAGAGACAGACAAACCAACAGAAGTATACGCGCATAATGCAAAATTCAAAATATTAACAGGTGGATAAAAACAAGAAAAAAAAACTGGAACGAACATGTAAACCGAATGGGACCAGATAGATTAGCGAACATCTGTAAAAACAATAAGCCGTATAGCAGAAGACCCGTTGGAAGGCCGCCAAAAAGGTGGAAAGATAATGTACAGTCAACAACGACTGAAACAGAATAAGAGGCAGACAAACAGGAGTAATCCTAGTCGCGTGAAGAAGAAGAAGAAGAAGTATTATTCAAAAGAAGGCGCTTAAAGATCATACATATACTCACAGACATGCGTGAGAGTTTTACTGCTAGTAGCAGCCCTACCATATCACACACATAGATGAACAATGCCATCATCATTACTAATACAAACCTAAAAGCTTGCACCTTTTTCTAATATTGAAATTGTCCACATTTTTGGACGATATTAAAACAAACGATTCAATACAGTATACCAAAAGAACGACTAAAACCCAACCTTAAAATCAAGTCAATTTCGAACGATTAATATCCAAGAGTGCTAATAATTAAGGCGATAAGATATTGCCAACTTTTGTTTGACCGAAGTGAATCAGTTTTTACTCTATTGACATCTATCACATTTATCAAACACTGCAAATGCAAAATACGCCGTTAGACGTTTGTCAAGCGTGGACGATCCTGCCGCAATATCCATCCGTTTGCATATTTTTCTTCTTTAAAACTTATTAGAGATGGAAAAATCTCAAAAATATATCTTTGTTTTTATAAATAAAATAATACCATCAGCATAATTGTTGGCATCATTATTTTCATCATAATATGACTCTTTCCTTAGGTTTGATTACGGCTGATATTGTTTTTTCCAGATTTTGGAATGGTAATTGAGTTAGCATCTTTCCAGCGGGACTAAATCTCAGTATGCTGTCAATAAATAATGTAAGATATACTATCGCTTTCATTGGCAGATATTTTAGGGCTCTGTATCTTATCTCAGCTGGCTCTGGTTTACCGAAAACACCCGATAGACCTTATATTTTGCCACGCTATACCACAGTAAAGCCTGGTAAACTTCGAGCTGAAGATTCATCGAGAAAAAGTTATGTAGATAGTTATGTTATGTTTAATAAAGTTTCCGGTCGACATTAGCCAAATAGTTTGCCAAGAAATCTAAGCTAGGTTTAGTGTTTCTTCGATACCATGTCTACAATTTTGTCTATTATAATATTATATCTCATTTTTCTTCTTCTTCTGATCACTTTCTAGTAACCTGCAAGCTCAAATATTATTATAGTGAGGTTCCTGCTTTAGATCATAATAATACCATTAAATTATACGTTTTGAAAATTCCAGAGGCACAATATATGTTTTATAAATTACAGATACTGAATTCCTCTACAGTTGCATTTATTCCTAACATGGACGTTGCTTACAATAATTTTTTAGACGTGGTAAACAAAACTGCCACTGAACTCAAACTTGATATTTGTAAAATAAATAGTAATAAAAATAATACTACTACTACTATCGGTTTACAGCGTTCTCCGATGCCTTCCGACTCCTAACCGCCATTCTTCTCTATTTAACCATAGACCTGGAGGGATTTTTTTCCTCTAGTTCTTTTTCAATTCCCTCTCTCCAGCTTCTTCTCGGCCTTCCTCATTTTCTTCTCCCTTGTGGTGTCCACGTCAAAATCTGTTTCGGAATCCTGTCATCTGGCATTCTCTGTACATGGCCGTACCTTATTAACTGTTCTGTTTTTTATTTCATCAACTATTGTATGCTTAATCCACAAGGAAAATAATTCCTGTAGCTGGCTGTATACCACGTATAACAAAAGAGGTTATTCTTTGTATGTGGGTATATTTTATTTTATAAAAACCCTTAAAAGGGGCAACATTACAAGCACGAACGTTTTCGGAACAACTGTTCCATCATCAGGTTTAAAATGCCTAAAATAAGTATAAACCATTTAATTACAGCAAACGTGGTTTAAAATTTTGACTAAGGTTAAAAACAATAAAATGGTTATACTTACAGGTTAACATGCCTGAGCCACCAAAATATTTGGGTAAAAACCCTTTAAATTAAAAAATGTTACCAAAGATTGTACATGATGTTTATAATATTATGTGATGTTTAATATTTTAATTAGATTTTACTTCAGGTAACATACACCCATGCTTAAGTGAGTTCCAGTGTCCGGAGAGTAAACCTCTTCAAACGGACTACGGTTGGCAACTGATTGATGAAATACTCATGAGCGGTGTCAAAAACAAAATGTCAGTGAACCATGAAACAGTGTTAGTTAAACATTATATTACTACAGCCACAAGATTAAAAAACTTTGATGATGTTAAAATG
Source organism: Diabrotica undecimpunctata (assembly GCF_040954645.1). NCBI lineage: Eukaryota > Metazoa > Arthropoda > Insecta > Coleoptera > Chrysomelidae > Diabrotica > Diabrotica undecimpunctata. The sequence goes on along the minus strand of NC_092806.1, from coordinate 156,849,778 downwards.
ATAACAGTAATCCAGGTGTTGGGATTTAAAAATTTTTTTCTATAATTATTTAATATTGGATGTAAAAGATGTAAATTACTGGTGTTGTTGAAGGTCATGTTTAAGAGGATGACGTATGCATTAGGCAGCTTATGTTACTCTTTATCGTATGGAGTGTGGTCTAAAAGGTGTAATTTGTGAAGAATTAGCTGAAATATATAGAAATGTCCTTTTATGTTGCTAACATCTAGGACAAGGAAAAATAAATAATATATATTTGTAGCTAATGTAAGACTTTTTTAGTAGATGAAATTGTTTATTACTGCTAGTATCGTAAAAAATTTTTTTAATATAAGTGAGTCCAATAGATTGAGAAAAAATGATTGAAAATCTTCCGGCTGAAGGAATTAAAGTTATAATATATGTGATTAAATTTAAAACATTTTTGGAAAGACTGAGATCCTCAGAGACCTGGCAGGAATAAAAGTAAATGGAATGACTAAAGAATAAAGGAGAGTGGGTTAAAGGGAAATGAATGAGTTAATCAACAAAATTAGAGATGATATAGGTCCTTCATGCTTAAAGCATCTAGCACCCTGAACAAAATATATTTTGGTTATATTAAAATCCGATACATAAAAGCCTGAAATTTTATTTGTGAGTATGGTGTACTAAGTTGTTCACTAAGAGAGGGGGGAGCAATGGTTGATTAAAGGTTTAGGTAAAGTGGGAGAAATTGAATTCTGATGAATTGCTGGATTGTGTTTAAATGTTTACTGAGTTTAGAACTAATGGGTGGATGGAAGATATATGAAAAGACTGAGAACTAGCAAAAGAAAAAAGAATGGACAGGAATATGGTGAAAACGTGAAGATTGTAAAATAATGAAATAGTGAGGTATAAAAGATATGATGTTAACAATAGGGGGCTGAAAAATTCTTTTGGAGGGAGTGTTGTGACAGTAGTGTAGAGAGAATGATTGTTTTAAAAAAACAACAATTGTTGAGAAGGATTAAGGTGTTGACATTTATAGAGGAAGGACAGATGAAGAAGATGGGGTAAATTTGAGAAGTGTGGGTTATGAGAAGAGTTGTCGGTGTAAGGGTTGAAAGTCACGGTTGAAAGATATATGGCGATTAACGCAGTTGGGGCTTCTTTGCTTTTCCTTGACTATTTCCAAGTCTTCATATAGATCTAATTTTAGAAAATTTTTTTGGGGTATATTATGTAACAAAGAGACGTCTTCTGGTATGTTGAGGGTATGTTTATGTTGTGCAAGATGTTGTGAGAAGGTGGAAGTGTTCTCTTTTTTAGTGTGTTCTTGGGAACGGGAAGTTAGTGATCTACAGGTTCTACCTATATATGTAGCATCACAATCAGAGCACTGTAATTTGTAAACACCACTACGATCCATGTAGTTGATGCAATCTTTTGAATTGGTTAAACATTGTCCTAGATTGTTCAGGACCTTAAAAGAAATGTGGGTATTCTCAACAGATCTTTTTAAGATATATCTGATATCTCTTTGTACTACTGAAGTCATTCCAAAGAACCTCCTAGAAAACATAAAAAAGCTAGGTCTGAATCAACATCTCTATAAGACCATGCAGAAAGCTGTACTACTATTAACTGCAACGTACCAAGTAACCAAGAGCTCGATAACACGAAAAGAGTCCCACCAGAGCTCAATCGTTTTGATACCGTAGGTATCTGGGATGAGCGAATTTTCCCCTTAGAGGGAGTGTGAGCCGTATGGCTAAATCTGGTTAACCGAATACAACAGCCTTGGTCTGACCATGAATGTATCAAATTAAAAAAAGTGTGAAACATAGACTACAAATCTGCAAATAAAATTCATTTTCCTTAGAATATCTCAATTCATATGTCTCTTCCAAAAAAAGAATACAATTTATTGAGGAGAAATAAAAAACTGCATGCTAGAGAAATTATATATCTTTCTAATTGTAGGGAAGCTACAACCTTTTGGAACACGATCAAAAGGATACGTGGCAATCAATGTAATATTAAAATATCGGTTGGTTTACGAGAACAATTTTTCAGAAATTCTCCACAAATAATTATTAGAGAAAAGACATTTTTCTTTTACGCGAATCACCCCTATTTCACCACCTCAATTACTTCCGAGGAATTATACACAGTTCTCAGCAGCTGTAAACGCCAAAAATCTCCTGTTTCTGGCAGGGTCCTTTATGAATTTTTAAAACATCTCCCTAACAACTGGATCGTATACATAACTTCACTTTTTAATAAAATATTTGAGGAAAAACAAGTCCTTTCATCCTGGGGTAATATAATCACAACAATGATACATACAAAAGGACCAAAGGAAGACCCTAATAACTGCCAATACATTGCGTTGATAAGTTTATGCACATTTTTTTATATAATAAATTTTTTATACTTCCAGAATGTCAGTCAGGATTTTGGCCAAATAGAGGCTGTACTGAAAATGTATTTTTTTTGAATTTAAGATATGTAACTTGTTATTATATATAACAAGCGAGTCTTCTTCAGCTGGCGCCGCTTCTCGCATCCTAATTTCCAGCGTTTTCTGTCGAAGCAATCTTCAGTTGTTAGATCTCTGGCGGTCATTGCATCGTCGACATCGTCTCTCCAGGATCGTCTTGGTCTACCTCGTTTTCTTCTAGTTGGCGGAGTCCATTCTTCTATTTTTTTTTGGCCATCTATTTTCAGGCATTCTCTGAAGGTGTCCATACCAATTAAGTCTTTTGGCTTCGATTGTGTCTATTATGTCTACATCGATTTCCATTTCTCTCCGAATATCTTCGTTTCTCACCCTATCACGTCTAGTGAGCTGGCAACATCGTCTCCAGTAGTTCATTTCCATGGCCTTGATTTTTGATTTGTTTCTTTGGTTTATTTCCCAGAGTTCGGCGCCGTACAGTCCAATACTTTCTATTATTGTTTTATATATTCTTCTTTTATTTTCTTTTGTTATTTTTTTATTCCATAATAGTCCGTGTAGCTGTCTGGTGGCTGATCTTGCTTGGCCAATCCTGGAGTGTATTTCTTCGCTACTTTCTGCCTTTGATGTTATTTGGACTCCCAAGTATTTAAAATTGTCTTTTGGTTTTATAGTTCCCATTTCGATTTGTAAACTTTCTGGTTTTTTTTCCTACAACTAAGTACTCAGTTTTTTGTATATTAATTGTGAGGCCCCATTTGGTATACTCATCTTCCAGTTTTCTAAGCATCTAGCCTACACCATTCTGGTTTTCAGCTAGAATGGCTTGGTCGTCAGCGAAGTGTATCGTGTACAATCTATCATCTCCGATTGGGATGCCCATATTGCAGCACTTTCTTCTCCACACTGAGAGTGACTCATTTAGATATATTTTGAAAAGTGTAGGTGCTATGCAGCTGCCTTGCTTTAGGCCCTTACTAATAGGAATTTTTCTAGCTAATCTATTTCCAGTTTTGATGTTTGCCGTCATATTTTTGTAGAGCTGTTGTACGGCTTGTATATTTTTTTTGCTTATTCCTTGTTTTTCCATTGCTACCCAAAGCATTGAAAGTGGTACACTATCTTATGCCTTTGTCAGATCTATAAAGACTATATGGGTTGAAAGGTTGTGGACTAATCTTTTCTCGATAACTTGCTTTAGAGAGAATATACTGTCCATACAGGATCTGCCTGCACGAAAGCCATTCTGTTCTTCAACATCTGTCATCTCTTTTTCAATTTTGTTTTTTATTATTTTTCCATACAGTCTTGAGAGTGAATTTATGACACTTAGCCCCCTGTGTAACTTGTTATTAAAAGCAATAAAGTAAATAAAAAAAATATCTCATTTTACCTTTAAAAAGTAAACTTACATAGATATTTCTCCCATCTCTACTATCGGTTTGTATATTTTTCATCGAAACAAGATCACGAATCAAAATTGTTTCAAGTCGGTACCGATACGCATGGTTGATGATGATCGTCGGAATGCAGAAATTTATCTCCGGGTAGTTTATGCCAAATACAGATTTCTGTGCCGATTACAAACAATGGTATGCCGCTTGTCGCCCAGCTACATCATTCTTTAAGATAAAATTTGTTTCAATTTGCATAAAATTTATTAACTTCTATTTCTTGGACGGAAATTTTACGATACGGAAGATTGAGCAATATAATTGAAACATTTATTTGATTCTATAATAATTTATACCTTGTACAATCTTCTCCTTTATTGGTGTGCATATATTTTCTTATGTAGAGCCAAAGAAAAAAATATTATTATAAAAAAAAAGAAGGTCATGAAATCACTTATTTCTTTGGTTCGGTAGTAGCCTAGTCACGATGCTGAATGATGTGACATTTATGGATTCACGTTATCAATGCAAAGTTATTTTTTGCAATTTTTCGATTGTCTATTCCATTATGAGTATCCTGTCAAAATTTGAAGACGATTTGAGCAAAACTACCGAAGATATAGTATTTTTTAAATGGGCAACTTACTACCATTACAGTTCCACAGGCGAAAAACCGCAGCATCAAAAACATTTGCCACGAAGGACATTTCATTCAAGCATAGCTACACTGAGCTTTCAAATGATGTTTTACTAGCCATAAAACCAACATAAGAAGACCTTAGCAGTGATGCCCTTTTATAGAGATGTGTTGGGAGGTATTACTCAAAATAATAACGAGAGTTTCAACCAACTTATTTGGAAAATTAGTCCAAAAACTTTGAGTGGAACCTCGACATTCGTTGAATTTGCAGCTAATATTACTGCACGCACCTCCAGTGAAAGCAAATTTGCGCTGCTAGCTTTTATGGAAAATATGAGCATAAGTGTTAAGCGAAGCTCTCATGAATGAGCGCAAATAGAGATGACCAAGGCATAAGTATAACAGACAAAAAGATGCAAATGAGAGCAAGGAAAATGTGTTTTACACCAACAGGAGCAAACAGATGATCTCGACATCCTTGGTGAAGGGTCTTTACTTTATGGACCCGGTACTGATACGTGGACTGAAAAAGTAACTAATATAGAGGTGTTACAAAGAATGAAGAATGAATGTGAAGTGATAAATACTGGAAGAGAAACCCAGGACGACGTAAAATATCCTGGCTAAGAAATTTGAGAGAGTGGTTCGGTTGCAGCTCATTAGAATTATTCAGAAGCGCGGCCAATAAAATTAAAATAGCGATGATGATTTCCAACGTCCGATAGGAGAAGGAACCTGAAGAAGAAGACTGATAATTCTGTGTGTTTATTGAAAAAAAAATCACGTTAATGAACAAAAAAAAATGCTTCATGAACTTTTGTATTTTTGGGAGTCTGTGAGGAAAGCAACTTAAATACTGAACTGATCCTTTTAAAATTTTGCACACTTATTCTGTAAGTCATTTTACTAGATACTGATGTTGTTTTTTTTCTGTAACAATTTTTTTTCATAAGATCGGAGTTTCAGGCAAAAATTTTTTTTTTCTTTATTACGCCAAAAATTCAAAAATCGATATAAAAGAAAAAATGCCAGTACAATCTTTTAGGTTTTTAGGTTTTAGATGATTCAGTCATTAGTTATCACCCTTATCGCAAAATCTTTTTTTTTTAAGCGTAATATTCAAATTACTGGCAGTGGCTTGTTTTTTAATATTTTTACATGAAAATTTTATAAAATACTCTTCTCATATTGTACTTTAAGATAACGTTGAATAAAATAAATTTTTCTTTTTAGTATGTTTCAAAAAAATGTCTTGAATTTAATTTTTGCTATAGTCGGTTCACAATTTGTTGATAGCTCACTACAAGTTTAACCCTAATTAGAAAACTGAAATACAGAGAGGATGGGTAATACGATATAATAGTAAAACCAACCTAAAACTGACGGTTTAAGACGTTTTCGACTAACACACCTTATATCTGAAGGAATACAATACCTTATAATCCTATTACGGGGGTATTTTGAATGGTTAGAGATGAACGACCAGTGTCGTATAGTATATGATTGAAACATATATTTGAACTAAATAAATATATTTTTTAAATTGTACTTATGTAAATTGTATTTTAATAAAACTTATTTATTTTATTCAAAAATAAAAAGTGTCTTGCCATTTGTAAAAGATACATTTATTTAATTAAGGAAAAAGGCGCCAAATGTCGCCTGGCAAAATTTCCAATGTGTTTTAAATGTATCCATTATTTTCGAATCCGGAGAAAACTAATAAATATTTTTGAAAAATTTAAACGCAGAATGAAAGATTACATTATTACTCAGGGCAGAAAGTCCCTGAAAACTTCTACAATGTTTATTTTAATATGTTATGTAACAGGGGTGAAAATAAAAGAGAAAATATAGTATAATTTTTAATTGAAAATATTGCATGCAAAAGAAACTTTTTATTTATTCTAAAAAATATTTCATTCTGCCTTTAAATTTTTCAAAAATGCTGTTTAGTTTTCTCAGGATTTGAAAAAAAATGGATACATTTAAAACACATTGAACATTTTGACAGGTGACATTTTGCGCCTTTCCCCTTTAATACCTTACGATTACAACTATTATTACTTACCTTATATAATTACGATTAGAAAACTATTCAAATTCAAAATAAATAGGATCAACTTCGGAATCCGAGTCATCTTGAGGGTTAATAATTAGCGGTTGTGTCTCTACGGTCGCATCAATTATGTTATCAAGATCCCACATTTTTTGTTCTTCTTCTATTTCATGCCTTACTGCATCTTTCCAGTTTTGTTCTGTAATATGTTGTAAAGACTCGTATAACAATTCACGTACAGCTTGTATTTTATATAACGTATTTTTTCTAGCCACATAACTTTTCATTTGTGCCCAAATGAGTTCAATTGGATTTATTTCGCAGTGACAGGGTGGAAGTCTAAGGACTGTAATGTTTTGTCTTTCCGCCATTTTGTCAACTACGTATTCCTTGAACTTAGATTTGTCTTGCCGGGCAATTTTTAGAAGTTCTGCTTTTACCATTCCATCTTCGTAAGGCAGATACTTATTCCGCAGCCAGTCAAGAATATCCTGTTTCTTCCACGCAGTCGTTGGAAGTCTTTCTACTAGTCGTGAATGATAAGGTGCATTATCTAATACTATAATTGAATTTGGTGGTATGTGTTCAATCATCTGCTCAAAATACTCTTCGAAAACATCAGCTGTCATCTCCTCGTGATAGTCTTTTGTACTTTTGGACTGAAATTCCAACAAACCATGCTTAACAAATCCTTTTTCACTGCCAATGTGAGAAATTATTAATCTACTGCCTTTACCAGAAGGTGGGGAGATACCAGTAGACTAACCTTCCATAAAGGCTTGCCTGGAGCTTAATATATTTTTATCTGACCAAATTTTTTTTAGAGTATGACCTGAGTTTACCCACGCTTCTTCCTATTAGAAGATGGGCCTTCCTTCAGCCCGGAATTTTCGTATGGATCTTAGATAATTTTTTCTCCAACATATTATCTCCTCCCGGTCAATCAAAAGTGATTTTCGGTCTGATTTCTCCCACCGGAAATTTAATTCTTTTAAAACTTGCCACAATTTAGTTCGTCCGATATGAGGCAAATCCGGGTCGTCTCTAACTTCTTGTAAAATTTTGTTTAGGTTTGGTATTTCTTTTTTGAAAAAAAAATCCATGAATTTTCCTTCGAATACCATTTTTGGCAAATTCATCAATTTTAATAGGCTTTTTCCCTCTCTTTAAGTGTTCGTTTGTGTTTGGGTTAGCTATACCGTATTTTTTTCTTTCTGATAGGAACCTATATATAGTTGACTCTCCTACGCCAGTTATGTTGGCACAACTTTCGACTATGTTGCGAACAGTGTTTGTGGGATTCTGAGAAACCAGAGCATCGTGAACATTCAGGACAGTAGTCTTCTCTCTTGGCGAATAGACAGACAGTTGTACGCAACAGTATCGGTGTAAAAGTTGATGATGTTGATGATGAAGCCATCACAAACAATCCAACAAAACGAGCACGAGCGAAAGGTACGTATATGTTCGTAGGTATATGGAATAAAAAATCACTCACGCACTGCATATAATTCGCAAAAGAAATATTCTAGACGCTAATTACTGCCGTAGACGTTGACACACCGACGAGCCGTAAATTACATGCGATCAAAAACGTACTAAACAAAAAAATTGTTTTCGTTCGTAATAACTTCACCCTTTAAGTTAAGTTTCGAATATAAACTGAACAAACGAGGCACGTGGCCAAAGCATACCCATTATATTATTAAAAATCTGGGGAATTCCATCCTAATTATCTTGCAACGAATAGTACCTTCGGATATGAATTCCAGGTTTTCTAGTAAAGTGATTAAACGCGAAGATTAGTATTGAAATATCCAAAGAGATAAGGTATTCTTATTTACAAAATTGTTAATGGTTAAATTCTTATTTTTATTAATATAATATAATTACATAACATTAGCCGTGAAAGTTTTATTTGTTTTTTGCTAAATATATTAGTATTAAAATATTATTAATATTATATATATAACAGTATTAAAAAATATTATATTATTATTTAATGAATAAACACCTCAGGAACGCCTATGGTTTACGACCGTTTTATGAGTTTGAGGCACATTTCGTGCTCTCTAGCAATTAACGAATATTTTTTTCATCTGGTTTTCATAGCGTTTTACGCCTTCCTGTTCCTTATTTTCCATTCCTGCCTGTCTCTCCAATTACCAGCTTGAAGATTTCTCCCTGACATTGTTCTTTGGTTTTTCTCTTTTCCGTCTTTCAACTGGTATTGATTTCATTATTTCCTTAGGAAGTCGTCTATCATACATTATTTGTCAATAAACTTATTTCAAACTTCAATTGTCGCCTATTCCCATTAAAATAATAATTGCCATACGGTGATGGAAAATATCTACATTTGCTGGATTGTATAGAAGACAAAATTCATGAAAGATCAACGAAAATGTTTATAAATATTTACCATTAAACATATGAGTAATTTAGTAGCTTTATAGTTCGGCGGATGGCTGATTAGTACCGCCTAGCGATTTAGTAATTGATCCCTCCCGGAAATTATTAAGATGATACAAAACCGGAACATAGATATATACGTTTATCATTAGATCGACCACATTAAATTTATTTTATTTTGACTTAAAGCGTAAGAGAAACTAAAAACGGACTGTTTTGCAATTAAATCCACATTGAAATTATAATCGGCACGATCTGATAATGTAAGAGATGCATTATTAGCTGCATGGAAAAACTTAACAAAAGGTTAAATCGTTGCTGTAAGCGATTAGCAATTTTGAAATGAGATGAATTATTTGCGTATAGTTTGTAACGAATGTTTTTGTTACGTTTTATATGAAATATGCCGACAGAATAAGATAAAGATGTACTTTCTATGGTAGTATGTTGAAATAAGAACAAAAATCGTGAAGGTATTAAGGTATTGTTTAATAATAAGATCGATGCCTCATGGCGAAGATGTGTTAAGTATTAAAGAGGCAGTTTTTCTGGGGAGTATATAATTAGAAAGTTTGTCATACCGTAGCAACTTAAAAATATTAACGATTAAAAGAAAAGAGGGGAAAAAAGAAGGTCTGGACATAGCCAATTGACCAGACTATTTTGTAATTTGTATTCACAGATCTACAATCAGAGTTCGAGTTAGTAGTAACAATAAACCAAAGAATCTCATGAACTTTTTTTTCCTTAACTTTTCTGCTATTGCCAATTCCAAAAATTATTTTTTTATATTTCACAAGCTGTCAATTTTTCATGAATTTACAAAAAGTTTTAGGTACCAGGATAAATAATGCTTATTTTTGTTTTAAACCTGAATTTGCTTTTCCTTCCTATTAGTGTTTACATCTTAATGCTTTTACTATGTTGATTGTTTGTTTTATGTGTTCTGTAAAGGTCAGTTTACTATCCATTGTGACTTCAAGATATTTGGCTTGATTCGACCATTCGATGGGAGTATCGAATATTCTTAGTTGTTGATCTGGTCTGCCTATTCTTTTCTTGTACACAACTGCCTGTGTTTTATCTGGATTGACGGCTATTTTCCATTGTATTCCATTTAACACAAGACTCAACTTTCCAAGCTATATAAAGGTTATAGGATCACTTTTACAATGGTTATTAACTGTTTGGGAAAGTATATACTTTATTTCTTATTTTTACATTTAATATTTTTCTGTTACGGTACTGTAATGTGGTCTAATTCAATGCTATGTATTCTAACGACTTTCGTAAAATATATTGCTTCTTGTAAAATCTGGTTGTCTCATGTATTATGTTTAAGTGCGGAGAATTTGACTTCTCTTTTGTCTTGTGTCGCCAATACACACAAGTGTACAAGTACGGTTTCGTATTACGGTCTCAATTACAATACAATAGGGTGATTTATTGATGTACCCTCTTCTACCCAACGGCCAAAAGATTATTTTCTGACCTGCAATCTAAAAACACTTCATCTCAAGACAGCGAACGAAACGCACCACGTTTGTTGGCTCTCGTGCCAGAGAGCCGCGTCGGCGAGCGTCCTCCAGGAGATCTCCTTGGCTAGGAATCCATCAATGTTTCAAAGGGTAAGTCTTTCTTTGTACAAACATCAATAATGAGTAAGACCAGTTAATTTCCTAATTTATTGACAGTTATATTTGCTATTTTTCGCTAATTGATTTACAAACAAATTATTTCATTTTTTCGTTATTATTATTTATCGAATATCATTTAACCAGCGACCTCATTAAGTTTTATACAAAACATTAACATTTATTGAAAATTAACAATTCTTAAACTTTTTACAATAAAAGGTTTAGAATAACCTAACTTAACCTAACTAAACCTAAACTAACCAAAACTAACCTAAACCTGCTATCACAGCAGGAACTTTTTTGTTAAAAGTAGTTAAGAACAAAATGTTAAAATATTTTATTAAAAATCTGTTAATTTTATTTTTGTGTCTAACACTGGTTAGACCTACCCTACTTACGGTTGTCATTAGCGTTATTTTTTGTTGTTTTGATGGTATATAATGGGTGTGGCTTTTAAAAATACGACATATTTTAAATGGAAATTACATAAAAAAACGTTTTCCAGTCAATAAAAATCATTGTACAATCATCAGTAAGTCAAACAGAATTCATTGATATAAATCACACGATCCAGACATCGTACCCTGTTATTATACTAGTACCTTTAATTTAAATAAACACATTTGGAGTAATAATAATTTATAATTACTTAATATTATATATTTATATAAATAATATACAATAATTCTTAACATTTTAATATTTCTTACGAAAAAATAAAGACATTCAATAACTATTTTATTGAAAAAATTAATTAATTTAGTTTTCCGGATTTCCAATTTTTTCCGGCGGTGAAGGTACCCCAATTCTAAAAAAACAGAACTCGGAAAGTTCTCTCCTCCTCTTTAACTTGGCGGTATTTTACGAGTGCGATCACTTTAATGGTTTATAACTTTTTACACCTTCTCTGTACATGCCATCTATATCTTCACTTATAATCTGTTCAATTTTCAGCTCTTAATGTTAATAAACAATTGAAATATGATTTTAAGAAAAAAATTATATCTTGGTTCCTACCGGTTATACAAGATTCTTTTAAAAAATGTACTTTTTCACCGTATTTTCAGTGAACCTACTTACAAGCGCGTGATATAAAAAATCAAAGTTATTATAAATGTTTACCAGCTAAAACCACAGCCTTTTTTTAAAACGTTATTTTTTAATAGCAGTTTTAATAAAAAAGTTTTTCTAGTATATCTTATAATTAAAGACTCAAATAATATTCTTTTTCTTCTACAGCACTACAGCCCAAATTGAGCCTTGGCCTCCTTTATTTTTTACCTCCAACCTTGCTTGTCTGTGGCTGATCTTCTCCATACACGGACTCCTAAAAGGGCTTGTGCGTCGCTGTTAACTGTGTCTTCCCAGCGCTTTCTTGGCTTTCCAACTGGTCTCTTTCCCTGCACTCTAGCATTAAGTGCTCTTTTTGGTAGCCTATCCTCACCCATTCTTATCACATGTCCGTCCCATGCAAAATGAAGTCTGACAGTGGTGCTTCCTTATAAAGTTGATAAAGCTCGTTGTTGTATCGACTTCTGAAGATTCCGTTTTCCCTCACAGGTCTGTTTGACTGCATTATTCTCTTCTGTATTTCTTTATCTTCTGATCCGTCGGCATATATTTCTACTTCCAGGTATGTAAACTTTCCAACAGTTTCAATGCCATCTTCATGTATAATGTTTTGTGGGACTATATTTGTTTTCGTCTGTATCATTATTTTTATTTTTTCTGTGTTAATTTCCAGACCTAGCCTTTTTTTGCATTTTTAACTCTGCCTATGTTTCCTGTGCTTCTGTTGATGTTCTACTCATAATATTAATATCATCGGCATCAGCAAATAATCGATTATCACCTACTAAATACCTCTAGAGTCACTGGTTGGGCAAGTAAAATTGTTTAAATAGTTGCCCTCCAGGATAAACAAATTAAATAACTTATAAACTGTTTGGTGGATCTGGCTGAAATCTAGCATATTTCAATAGCTCATTAATTGCCACAATTTCAAGTAGTTATATTATATGTCATTATGCAAAAAAAAACAAAGCTATTGACATTTATAAATTACTGCAAAAATATGGGTTTTGTGAAATTATCTCGGTCAATTTAAAATCTCGCAAAATTAAAGAGCTTTTTAAAGATCTAGTGAAGTACTTGAATGAAGTTGCTATAAGCAAAAATGGACATTGACATAATAGGGCATAGCAAGCGAGATGTTGAGCAATAGCTCCTAGAATTGGAAACAGCGGCGAAACAGGTCGGTCTAGTCATCAACGAAGACAAAACCAAGTACATGTTGGTTACAAAGGATCCAATAACAAATGAGGAACGAGAAACAGTCTTTGGAAGTCATACCTTTGGACGTGTTGACAACTTCACATACCTTGGGTCGCTATTGACTGCTACCAATAAAACAAGCGAAGAAATCAAAAGACGAATAAATCTTACAAATAGGGCATACTATGGACTCCAAAAGAATTTCCACTCAAGAAACATTTAAAGAAGAACTAAAATTATTATATACAAAACATTGCTAAGGCCGGTCCTCACATATGGAGCAGAAACATGGACTCTAACGCAGAAAGATGAAAGACTTTTGGGAATATTTGAGCGTAAAATACTCCGCAAAATATTTGGAGCTATAATCGACCAAGGGCAGTAGCGCAGAAGATATAATTTTGAATTGTATCAGCTGTTTGATGTGCCAGATGTCATACCGTTCATTAAAACACAGCGACTTAGATGGACTGGACACATAATACGAATGCCAGAAAATATATATATATATATATATATATATATATATATATATATATATATATATATATATATACCCGGTATTTAGGCGGCACACGCCCTTCCGGTAGGGATCTATGGAGGAGTATCACCGAGCCGCAAGCCCTTATCTCTTGCCGTACTGCTCCACCATAGGCCGATCAGATACCAGCATATTCTAGACTAAGCCGCAGATTCATTTAGAATTTTAAACTACTGCGTTAGCCTTTTTGTTTTCTGTACACCAAGCTGGGGATTGAACTGACATCTCTCGCATTGAAGCGAAGGAGAAGCCAGCCGCCAGAAAATACGATTGCTAAAAAGCTAACCACAGGAACACCTGTAGGAAAAAGAAGCAAAGGCCGACCGCGAATTAGGTGGTTAGATGGAGTTGAAACCGACTTACGGATATTAAAAATCAGAAGATGGCAACATGTTGCCAGAAACCGAACAGAATGGCGACGAATCTTAGAGCAGGCCAAGATCCACGGAGGATTGTCGAGCAAAAGATGATGATAAGCAAAAATGACTATTTCTCTTTTTATAACTGTTAAAAAAAAAAAGCAAATTCAGCTATACGTCTTCACGGATTTGTCATAACCTAGTTTTCATAATGTACCTTTTAGAATTTTCAAATAGCTTCAAATAAGATTTTTGAGATTGAAATGAATTTCAGACACACTACTGGGGTATCGGCTACCTGGCCGCATCAAAGTAATGCTTTGTGTGTGGTAGTGTGTTTAGACATAAAAGACAACATTTTTAACAATTTTTATAGTACGTATAATGTTTCGTGTAAATAAATTTTGTTATTATAAAAGAATTATACGTTTCTCGTTTTGAGATATCTTTTTTGGGATATAACATTTGAAATAAATACATAAAATAATAAAAAAATAATTTTTATTGCATATACCCAAAATATAAAACACGTCCATATAAAGACGAGAAGTACATCCAATCATATTTTAACGTCCACCACAATATAAACAAATAGTTAAAACTAAGATTGAAAAAATATTTTACTACACTTTGCTTTTGTCACGTTCGATCATTTTAAGATAACTAATTTATGTAACTTGCAAATTATAAACTGCTTAGCTATATTTAAGAATATTGCTTTATATTTGACTAACTTGCTTCCTTGGTGGCAAATGCTTAATAAAATGAATACAATAATTACAAATTTAGTTTGAGTTGTTTAAAAGATAGCAAAAAACATTAGTGTGCTTATTCCAAGACCTGCTTTAACTATGTTTTTTTTTTCGATGTCTCCATATTATGGATGAAGTGGTTCATGATTTTACGTTTTGTGAACATAAAAGAGACATAAAATAATTCGTGGGTAATGTAATACCTGTGTAAAGAACTAACAAACAGACTTAAATAATATAGCTTTTAAAATACCTAATTTAACCTCGCAGAATAGAAATAGGTAAAAAATATACGTCATTTTGTTAACCAAGTAAACAATGCCACCTTAGTGAAAAGGTGTGATTTATTTAATGTAGACGTTTACTCAAACAATCTCTAATAAACGAAGTGGAGTCTGGTATAGCGTCCTTAATTGCTGCTATTAGCGTTATTATTAACATGAGACGAAAATTGCTATGTTAAATTCATCATCATCATTTAGGAGTCCGTTCACTTTCTTTTTCAAACTTTGTATCTCTCATCACGTTTTCGGTGTTAGCCTAATTTAAAATAGTTTCGAATGCAGATTTGATTTATATCAGAATTTTACGTAATCAGATATTTTTTATTAGTTTAAAAAACATTTTATAAAATCAGTTTAGTTTATTTTGCCGTAAGAATAATGTTTTGTTTTTTTAAGCACACAGAACAAGGACTTAATTTGAAACTTTGAGATGTTCGAAAAGCCAGGTAAGCACTTTTTGCGGTACAAGTTCTGTTTTAAAACGCAGTGACGGTAATTAAGACATACGTATATGGCATTGATTACAAAAGGACCTTCTAGTCTAAACAGCTTCCTCGGATATTCCATAAGTGCTGTTTTTTTAAAATATTGTAAATATTGTACCTCCAGCGCGTGTTAAATTCTTTCTTTAAATCGAAAAATATTGCTATACAATGTTGTCGCATTGCTAAAGCTCCCTGAATATCGCTTTCTAAGTCAGTAGATTTGAAGACACTTTCAAGTGTCCAGGTAAGCCTTGCACTGATCATTTTTTCTAGTAATTTTTCCATGCAGCACGTCAAACTTTGGGTATGTAGGACTCGTGGTCTAGACGGGGATTTTAAAATTTAAGAAGTGAAAGAACAATAGCCTTAGTCCAAATTGTGGTTACTGGTGTTGCTGCTATATGAAATTAAATATCTGTTAAAGTCTTAACATATCATCAATATTCCATTACTCTGTCCGTTACAATTAATAACGAAAAATCAAGCTTCCATTTATGTTACATGTTCCAGTTATGTTACCATCTATGTTACCAATTCTCCTCGTCTTAATATAAAAGTTAGTCAAAATTGGTTTTATTTTTACGACCACAGTTGGGAATGTGTTTTCCTAGTACCAACCGCTTGGAAATTTGTTAGAAAAACAAGTTTTATGTCTAAAAACAACTGAGTCAGTAATGTTTATCTTTTTCGGAACTCGTAAAAAAGCAATAAATCTTTCGGCATTATAGTTTTAATATTATGCAGTTTATTCGTAAATGTATAGAAAAAGTGTCTTATTGACCCACTTGTTAGAACCCACATTAAACCCACTGTTTAGAACGATAAGGTTCGTTAAATTCGTCAAATGCGGTTGGAAATTGGCGGTCGCATTACAAGATCCTGGACATTGAGAAGGCATATGACACGGTCTGGAAGAAGGCACTAATCTACAAGATGGACAGAGCTAGATTACCTCATTATTTTATCATCATCATCATCTTGGTGCTACAGCCTTTAGAGTGTTTCGACCTTCTCAAGCTTTCTACGCCATTCTATTCTGTCACTCGCTTGCATTTTCCAGTTGCCGACTCCGATCTTCTCGGCATCTTGTGTTACCTCATTATTTAGTTAATATAACATGTGATAGATATCTAACTAATAGAACATTTCAAGCCGACCAAAAGACATCTAGAACTCAAAAAATCCATAACGGACACCTTAGGGAAGTATACTTCGCCTATTTTATACAACATTTTTGTTGCAGATTTATCAACAGATCCCAGAACAAGTACAGCTCTCTACGCAGACGATACAGCAATATATACTACAGGAAAGGATGATAGAAGAATAATCCAAAATATAGAAAACCACCCCGAAAGAATCACGGAATACACCGGAAAATGGAAAATCAAAATCAACGCTCAAAAGATGCAATTCATTCACTGAGGAGACAAGTCCACCAGTAGTAGAAATAACAATAGGAGGAAATAGGATCCAGTCAGAAGAATCAGTCAAGTACCTAGGAGTCCATCTCGACAGGAAACTCAACTTCAAGACAAATAATCAACAAATCAAGGTAAAAGCAAACACTGCTAAAAAACTAATACTTTCATATATTTTCAGCTCCAGTTCACTAAGGGGGAGGGAGGTGGCTGAGAAAAGGACAAGTTGCTTCTTTCACCAAGCCACAAGAAGACTCCATAAGACCAGAGACATCCTCGCCAAGAATCGGATCCAAAGGATGTTTAGATCGACTCACAGACTGATCAACCATATGATCAGGGTCTAGCCGGGTCGTTGCCGAAGACAGACAATCAGGAAAGTAGGTACGATGCCGAAAACAAGTACCTATAGAAAAAAGAAGCCTAGAAGTCCAGGACAAAAAAATTCAAGATCCGAGAGGAAGCCGTTCAACCAGTAGGCGGTGCCGAAGCAGGACGTCAAGAAAGAAGGCTACGATATATTAAGTTGAAGTACCTTAGGTGTAAAATGTTAATTATATTAAGGGCCATAAACGTTTTTATCATTACAATGTTCCTCTCTCGGTTCTCATGGGGGAAAGTCGCCCCGGCATCTCAATATTGAGTAGCTCATACATAGCAGCTCGAAAAATTCTCTCGAAGTTTTTTCATAAAATATAAAGGATTTTACTTACAGACGAAAATTCTAAAAATCACCCATTTTTAAATTAATTGTTAATAAATAAAAATATACGACAAAAAATTGGATAAATTTGCACAAATTTTGTTATTCTATACATATAGAACCTTTATTTTTGCTTATTTCCCTGGACTAATATTATTCTTGAAAAAAACATCTTTATTTGCAAAGATATTTATTGCTGACTTGTTTATAGAGACCATATATTATTAATATTATGATATAATAAACAAGTTCATATACGGAGTATACAATTTTTAGTATCTCGTTCCTTAATAAAATGTTTTATCTGTCGGACTGTTACTATCATAGTTTCATAATAAATTCGATTGGGATTGACAGTTTTCCACTACGAAATTGTACATGTACCTTTCAAGTATTTATCGTGTAATAAACTAATGAGACAATAAAACTAGTCGTAATGAGTAATGATTTAGTATTGTGACATTTCATGAGAAATAGAAAGTTGTTTTGTTTTGACTAATGATTGAAGCGGGGGCGAAATTGCCCTCTCGGATTAAAACAGGTCCATAAAATATTATCTTCAATTATTAGTTTATATTGACAGTAAAAGATGTAACAAAATTACTTAATGAGTAATCATATTTGTTTTAAAATGTTCTATATCTAATGGCGCTAAAGCTCATATTTGGTCTTGGAAATTATAATTGCTATCATCAAGATTGTCGGTCACGGCGCTCATCTGTAAGTTTCGACCAATTCTCTCATTCCTTACTGCATTTTGACTGTCTATTCTCACTACACAAGGGTTAACTAAGGCCTAGGCAACCTAGGTACGTGGTTAGGACTCGTAATTTCAGGCCCGAAAATTAGGTTTTTAATTGTTATAGTAAGTTTTTAATTTTATTTAGTAGAAAAACGTGATATTCGTGATTATTGCTGAAAAGTATGGCAAATGGTTGATTGGTAAAGTCTACAAGTGTAGACAAGCGTTTCCGTGCTTATGTGTAAAAACGATCGAAACTCGCGCCTATCTAGCCTTTACTATGCAAGTGTTTAAAAAGTTAAAGTTATATCTTCCAAAGATAATTGATAATTGTATCTCTTGTATATCTGAGTCCATAATAAGTTGTACAGCTAGCATAGGAGCAAGTTCGTTATATAGCTGGTTCCTAAAAAAACTGATACCACTCTTAAACCGTATTTTGTCGAAAATTGAGCAGTGTATTTTGAAGGATAAATAATTAATTTTTACATACTGTCACTGTCACTGCCAAATCTTAAAATTTGTTATATAACTTATTCTGTTCAACCCCAAAAATGGCTCCACATGCTAGCAAAGAACTAAAAGCAGGAATTGTAATGAATTTAGAAGATGATTTGTCACTATTTGCCGCAGCGAACTATTTTAACGTAAGTAAAACAACAGTTTTTAATATTAATATAAGATGGAGAGAACAAGAAACTCTTGAAAGAAAGCAAGGTTCTGGAAAACCAAAAATATCTACCGCTCATGAAGATCGTACGTTTTTGGAGACATTAGAAGAGAATCCTTTTGAAGATGTGAAAACTGCAAAAATTATGTCACAGTTTCCGAGAAGAAAGACAACAACTTGGCGCAGAATATAAAGCATCGCGTCTTAAGTACCGAACTGCAGAAAAAAAAAACAAACTCTTGCACCACAATAGAAGCAATCAAGACTTATATTTGCTTTAAACCATCAGCTACAAAATCAAGATTTTTGGGACAGGGTAATATTTACAGATGAGAAAATTTTTCAATCTTCTAAAAAGGGCAAAATTGGGGTGTATAGTCCAGATAATAATTGATTTAATTCTCTATATGTTGAGATAGATATCGAGCAACTGCTCATTTTAGCGCCAATGTATGGGGATGGATTTCATCTAGAGGAATGAGAACGGTATGGCGTATTGATGGCAGGTTTGTTGGGCAGACTTATCTGAATATTCTAGAAACGACCATGTTTCTCAGTGTAGAACAGTTGTATCCAGAAAATAATTTTATCCTCCAACAAGATAATTGTCCTGTTCACACTGCAAATATAATAAACCAGTGGCTTCAGAATAACAACATTGAACCCTTACCATGGCCCAGCTACAGTCCAGATTTAAACCCAATCGAGAATGTGTGGGGGGTTATTATAAAACGGTTGTATCGGCGTAATTTTATACCTCAAAATGCTGAAGAGCTGTGGCACGGTATACAACAGGTTTGGGAAGAGCTCTCTGAAGAAGACAATTTCATAATTCCTTTCACGCAGATGGACCAAGACCAAGCTGTTATAAATGCTGATGGAGATATTACACAATATTAATTTTATTTTTACATACCAAAATTTAGGATGGTTTTGGTTTTAAAGACCCTCGCTTTCTTTCGAGTTTTCTTGTTCCCTCCATTTTTTATTAATAGAAATACTATGGTTCTCCTAAGTCGTTTGTTTTATTCCATAATAATAATAAAAATAATAACAACCCTATTTTATGTAAAAACTATCATTTATATACTCTTCATAAAATGCAGGAATTCAAAATAATATCAAAATTTAGACCTTAATAATTATTACAATTTATGAATTAACATATGCAATCAATTTTTTGTTATTTGTTTCTTTATTTTATTATTTGTCTGTCATAATAAATATAATAAAATGTCAGACCAATCAAAGACACTGCTCAAAATGATCCAATCTTACTAAGAGTCGTATCAGTTTTGTTAGGAACCAGCTGTACACTCAACCTAGGGGTCTATAAAAATCATCGAGTTAGAATCTATGGAGAAGCTATGAGCATATTAAAGTGTGTATTAAAAACGGCGTAAGTAGGTGTGGCTAACGATGATACCAATATGGCGGTGGGATCATGGCCGGACTCAATAATATTAAAACTACTATAAAAATATGACTAGTTATTCAGAAGATTTAATCATAATCTAAAAAAGTGCAATACATTTTTAATAAACTATGATTTATTTATCCCGCCGTAAACACTAAAAACAAGCTATATTATACATAAAGATAAATTAATACAGTCAAATACTATTAATTTATTCTCTGAAGTACGGGCCATTACTTTGTTTACATATTTGTATACTAACCTGTAGAACGATATTCCTGAAGATTTTTATTAACATTGCTTCTGTTACTGCAATATGTTGAGAACAAGAAACCATTATTATGCACTATCACAATATATTATTACAGTTTCTATAAAAGTATTATAAAACTAAAAATATTCGAAAAACAACAAACGTAAACAAACATATACGATCTGTCAAAACAATCTTAACAATATGGCCGAAGTGAGGTCGTTTTTAGTCACGTGATGCCCTCTCCATAGATTCTAACTCCATGATAAAAATAGAAAAATTGAACTGCGTCTTCTTTCTTATTCACATAAAAAGTAAAAATACGAAAAAATTTATGCAGGTTGTGTCGATGTAAAAAAATGTATAACCCCGCCAAAAGCTCTAAAACCGTAAAAAATATGGTTTTTGGGTTGTTTAAAGGTGTTTTCCCAATTTCTGAATATCGTAAAGACCTTATTTAGTTTAAAATGTATATAACCGATACAAAAAACCTTGACTTAATATATTTTGAAGTCTATAGATTGGAGAAAATCCCCCAAAACCCCTAAAAACCAGTTTTTCGGATTTTTGAAAATGGCGCACTATACGAAAAATTCTGAAAAAAGCAGAGATATGATTTGTTATCACATATATAAAATAGACAAAAAAATAAACCTGCAGCAAGCTCCAGTGCACATAACCTGACCATGTACACTGACCTTAAAGGTATATAAAAATAGACAAATTGTGTTTGAGTCTTGAGTCTTATTTTTGATCACATAAAAAGCAAAAATATGAGAAAATTTATTCATGTTTTGTTGTCAAAAAATATTATTAACCCCGCCAAAAAACCTTAAAAACCGTGAAAAACATGATTTTATTGGGGGTTTAAAGGTGTTTTGCCCAATTGTTAAATATCCTAAAGACTTCATTTAATTTTAAACCTTGATTTGATCTATTTTGAAGTGTATAAAATGGAGAAAACCCCCGAAAACCCCCCAAAAACAGTGTTTTGAATTTTTGAAGATGGCGTACCATACGAAAAAATCTGAAACAAATCAGAGATAGGTATAGTTTTTGATCACATACACAAGATAAAAAAATTGGACCTCCAAAAAAAGTTATACGCTTTTTTCGAAAAAAAAAATATTTTTAGGTTACTTACACTCAAAACACACCTAAATAAAATAAAAACAAAAAATTGACGTTTTTCCTTATTTTTTTAATCACAGAACGTAAAAAAATAATAAAATTTAATTCTTGGAGTGAAGGAGAAATCTTTTACCTGAACTTTCGAAGAGCTTTATTACTTCACTGGGTATCTCATCAAGCCCCGTCGCTTTTCTGGCCTTGGCTATCTTATTGCTCGTTCAATTTCGTCCATAGTTATGCCACTACTTCTTTAATTTTAAGATCGGACCGTTCATCAATAAACAGTTCCTCAAATTTCCAAATATTTGTTTTTGAAGTATGTTTCTGTTTGCAACTTGTATTTTAGTATTTATCCCCTTTTTGATTCTTAAATTTGTAAAATTGTTATCTTTTATGTTTAGAGTTGAGCTGTTTATAATCGTTTTGATTTGTTCACAATGACCCTCAATGAATTCTTGTTCGTTATTCTCAAAATTGCTCTCTAGATTGTTTGCAATCACCTAACTGTTCTTTCTAACAAAATCCATATCCAGTTTGTTAGAAGATCGATGTTATTTTATCCGCCAAAGCTTTAATTTTAATTCGGTCAACAACAGAATGTGGTCAGAAGGAATATCGCCACTAAGAAAAGTTTTTACAGATTTTACTGCATTTCTATAACGCTAACTGATGGTTTTGTAGTCAAAGACGCACTAGGGTTTTGAAGATAAAAGGGACATTCCTACAAAAGTTTAGGTTTTTGTTCACTATAACCAACTTTGGTTCCCAAATTCCATTTGGGCTAAAATACTCTATTTTGCCATCATTTTATTAATAATAGACTTTTTTTATTCTCGAAAAGATTTCAACGTGTTAGTTGGATTGTTTTAAAAATGAAGGATTGCTGCATAATTTGAATACTAATTAATTTATTTTATTTATCATTACCGTTAGGACTAATAATAGACAGTATTACTCGAGGTAATTTTATTCAACAGCAATTACTTTTACATTATTTCAGGAGTGCCAAGCGATCGCTTAGAATTACCCGAAAAAATTGCTATAGTAGCATAATTGATACCTTAAGAATTGAACGACTGAGTGTTTGCTGTATTCTTTTTTTTTTAATCTACAAATATAATAACGGGCCCAGTAATTACTAAACCCTAATATTAAATTACAAGAATTAGATTTACTAATAGCAGGTAATGTCTGGAGAAAGTAGTGGCAAAACTATAAATGATAGGTCCAAGTAACAGTAGTACGTATAATAATATCAATTATTTGTTTTGTTTTGGGTCATGTGATGGTACATAGCACGTTGTAAACCAAATTTCACCTTTACCGTATTTTCGTTTAACTCTAAATTAAGTTTTAGTGTTATTTAACAAATATTAAATAAATATTTATTTATTTATGAGGACTGTCCTGTAAGGACGGATTCAGATATTTTGGGATAGGCTTATCTATATTACAGCATAGATAAAAGGGTATTTTCCAAATCGAGCCTTGATCTTCTGCAAACTATACCTCCAACATTGGCAGTCTCGCGTCACTTTTCTCCAATTTACTATTTTTACTGAGAATATGCCACAATTGAAGATACAAAATGAATTAACGGAAACAATAGATGTGAAAAAGGGACTACGCCAGGGAGACGTTCTATCATGCATCTTGTTCAACATCGTACTCGAGAAAATACTGAGGGACACAACAGTCAATACACGAGGAACAATCATTAATAAAAGCGTGCAAATACTAGCATTTGCAGATGATGTTGACATAATCGCAAGATCAAGAAGAGAAATGATAGAGGCATACAACCAAATAGAACGAGCTGCACAAAATAGTGGTCTTAAAATCAATCAGACCAAAACAAAATATATGCAGGTAAGTAAAAACGCAGAAATAAGGCAGCCACAAAATATAACAATAGGAGAATACAACATAGAGGGGGTAAAAAACTTTATATACTTGGGATCCCTAGTCACGTCTGATAATAACGTTACGGAGGAAGTGAAGAGGCGAATATTTATTGCAAATAAATGTTACCATGGCTTAATTAGACATCTAAGATCAGATAACGTCGCAAGAAAGACAAAATGCCAAATATATAAAACCCTAATAAGACCGGTACTCACATATGGCTCAGAAACCTGGACACTCACTAAAAGAGAGGAAACGTTGTTAGCCACGTTCGAAAGAAAAATCTTGCGACACATATATAAGGGCACAAAAGAAAATGGAATATGGCGAAGACGATACAACTCTGAACTATACAAAATATACCAGGATCCGGATATTATCACATTCATTAAAATAGGACCGCTGCGTTGGATAGGACATGTAGAAAGAATGGAAGAAGGCGAAATACCAAACAAAATATTCAAACAGATGCCAGTAGGAAAAAGAACAAGAGGAAGACCGAAACTGAGATACTTAGAACAAATAGAAAATGATATAACAACCTTAAAAATAAAAAACTGGAGAAAAAAAGCACGAAACAGATCAGAATGGAGAAGAATCCTGGAACAGGCCAAGACCCAAAAAGGGTTGTCGAGCCAGTGATGATGATGATGCCACAATTGAAGTTAAAATAAGTTTATTTTTGACGTTACGATTTCCTCTTCGAAAATTGTTCTCAAAATACAAATTCAATTTATATTTTGAGAACGATAGTTTGGGATTTCAAACAATCTTTAGAAACTACCAACAATGTTGGTAGTTGGTAGATTGTAGATGATTCCCTTGACATTGATATTTATTACATAAAATTGTCTAGAATTCTAGTCAGACTTTTTCAATTAAATATGTGCAAAATATATTAGTTATCCAACATGTACTTACACCGATTGCATAATGGTTTTGATAGCTAACCGATGGGTTTCAAAACTTGTCTACAAGACCTGCTGAAAAATGTCAGAGGTTCTGATGCCTAAATCATCAATATTACTTTGTATATATATACAAGGATTTCCACAGTATTCCTTCACTCAACCGTTTTCTCCAATTTTTCCTGTTTAGCCAGTCCCCTTCCTGTAGGTTTCTTCTACTCATTGCTTCGTCCAATTCATCTCTGAAAGATCTTCGGGGTCTGCCTCTCTTTCTTCTTCCTATCGGGCTCCACTCTGTTATTCTATTTATCCACCGATTTTGGTCTGCTCTTCTGACATATCCGTACCAGGTTAACCTCTTCTGTTCGATGTAGTCTATTATGTCGGAGTTCATGCCCATTCTCCTCTTAATCTCCATGTTATTTATTCTATCTCTTCTTGTTACTCTGCAGCTTCTCCTTAGGAATTCCATCTCTGTTGCTCTTATTTTGTTTTCGGTTTTCTTATTTATTGTCCAATTTTCACACCCATAAGTGAGGATACTTCTTGTCATGGTATTATATATTTTTTTCTTTGTTTTCATGCTGATGTTCTTATCCCATAGTACCGGGTTCAATTTTCGTATGGTCTCTTATTTGTCCTAGTCTATTTTTTATATCTTCCTCCGTTGTTCCTTTGTTTGATATTATGAAACCTAAATACTTATACTTGTCTGTTCCTTTGATTTGTTTACCTTCGTCTATTTCCAGCTGTTTTATTTCTGTATTCTCCGTTGTAAGGTATTGAGTTTTCTTTAGGTTTATTTCCATCCCATTCTTTGTATATTCCTGCTCCAGTTTTCTCATCATAAAACTGAGGTCATCCTAGTCTTGTGCGATCACTATTTGGTCGTCGGCAAAACTTAGCGTATATAGATATTCGTTCCTTACTGGTATACCCATTCCTTCGCACTTTCTTTTCCATGGTTTCAGGGTTTTTTCCAGGAATATTTTGAACAGGGTGGGGGATGTGGAGCAACCCTGTAGTAGTCCCTTTGTCGTCTTAAATGGACTGCATATTCTATTGCCCGTTTTGATAGCTACTTCGTTATTCTTGTAGAGTGCTTTTACCGCGTTTATTAATCTTCGTGGAACTTCGATGTCTTCCATTGCTTCCCATAGCTTGGTTCTAGGTATTGAGTCATATGCCTTCTTAAGATCAACAAAAGCCAGATGGACCGATCTATTTTTGGCCATTCTTTTTTCTATTAGTTGTTCGACCGTGTAAATGTGATCTAAGCATGCTTTCCCCGCTGTGAAACCTGCCTGGTCTTCTCCGATTTTATCTTGTATATTTATTTCTAATTTTTCCTTTATGGTCTTTCCATACAGTCTGCCTCTAGACGATATAATGCTGATTCCCCGATAGTTTTCGTAGTTTTTTCTATTTCCTTTCTTGTATATTGATGTCATATATGCTTGGGTCCATTCTGCCGGTAAGTCTTCTCCATTCAGTGCTCTCTCAAACATTTTATGTATCATACGGAATAACTTTTCCGATCCGTTTTTTATCAATTTTTATCAAATCAATTTATTACTTTGTATGGTGTGAAAACAAAACATCTGAATCCACTGCCATTATCAATCAACTGGTCTACTTTTTTTTCTGTACTAAGTGAATTAAAAAATGCCATTGACGAACATGGTCACCAAGTTGAGAATATATGGAACCTAAAACACTTTAAAACCAAAGCGCCATTGCTTATGTTTTACATTGACATAAAACCAGCTAATAATAATAAATACATTAGACAATTTAGAATACCGACTAAACTGTCGTATAAAGATTGAGCCCCCATACCATAAACAAGAAATAGTACACTGTACAAAATGCAAACGTTATGGGCACACAAAGAAATACTGCTACCATAGATCAAGATGCATTAAATGTAAAGGAGACCATTCAACTGAGCTAAGTTCACATAAAGAAAGGACAGCAAATTTAAAATACTTACTTTGCGACGGTAACTATTCTGCAAATTACAAAGGTTGCTCTGTCTACAAAGAATTGCAGAAAAAACAATATATCCTCTTAGACCAAAACAAAGTTCTCCTACACCTCATATAAATTCTGGACACTTAGAACCCGGTATTAATTATACTCATGCAACAAGGAATCAGCCACAAGAAATATTAAATAATTCAGCAAGCACATCAAAAGTTCAAAATACGAATGATATGGTTGAACTTAAAAACATGTTAAAAAATCTTATGGCACAGATGGAAACAATACTAACTTCTTACCACTGTCATGTCGTGACCAAATTAACAAAATGATTAAGTTGCTTAAAATGGCTGTATGTAACGCCAACGCAACAAGGTGTAGCAAAACATGCAACAGAAGTAAAAGCCTTTATTATAAACCATAATATAGATATCATGCTTGTTTTTGAAATCCATTTTACACATCTAAACTACTTTAAACACTCGAACTACACAAGCTACCACACAAATCATCCAGATGGCACGACACAGGGAGGAACCACATTTATATCAACAGGTGAACCAACCTATTGGCCAACCAACATAATTAAAATCGCTGATCTTGTTGACTTTGGAATTTACAAGAGAATTGCTAAAAATTTCATGTTGGGAAACTTTTGTCTTGAATCGCCCTTTGGTCATTCTACAATTTTAATTACAATCAGCACTGACATATTACAAAAAGAATCAGCGCCAAGCTTTGGCAATAAATACACTAATTGAAAAGATTTTCGTGAATATCTGGATACCTTGTTGAATTTGTACATTCCTCTAAAAACCAATGATGAAAGAAAGAACAGAGTGGGACATTTTACAAGTTCGATACACACAGCGATATGGTACTCAACTCCAAGCCAAGTCTCAACTAGCATACCTCAAGAACTGCCTTCGATAATTATTAAACAAAAAATGGCCGAGAAACGGAAAATAAATAGAGAGCAAAGGGCAAAAGGCCTGGCAAAGAACTCGTGCTCCTGCAGAACAAACTAAATTAAATCAGGCTACCCAGAACTCAAGACCTTACTAAATACTAATAAAAACAATAAAATTCAAAACTATCTTAGAAACTTAACAGCTTCAGAAGCTAATGACTATCATATATGGAAAGTTGTAAAAAAATTAAAAAGGAACACTAGGAATCCTAAGATTTCCTACATAGCGAAACTAAATTTAAATCTTTACCACTCTGCTTTCTAAAACTTGCAAAGCAGACAGATTGATGAATTAGTCGGCAAGGGAATCTATAATTTGCATTCCACATACTGTTTATCACAGCATGTGAAATTCTTAGTGAATTTAGTTTCTGGTACTCGAAACAGAAGAAAGAACTAAAACAGAAAGACGATATAAGATTAAATTTTGATTGCAGAGCATCTGCAAGCCGCTTATACGTCCCAACCAAAATTAAATCTTATACAGTCTTTCTGTTCTAAATTAAAAAGGCTTTAATTTAACAACCCTCCTATACGTAGTCTAGATGGTCAATGGACAAAAAGTATCTGATAAGGAAAAAGCCAATGTTTTTGCCGAGTACATAGAAAAAGTCTTCAAAACCATATCCCACTGAAAATAACTTCTTGTTATTGACCTTGAAGACAAAGTGAAAGTATTTCTGCAAATCACATCAACTGGAATAACCTTCAAAATAAACATTTTCAAGTAAGGTATCAAGACAAAAACACAACTCTATACTCAATAAGGTCTGGCGTGCATTAGAAGAGTGAACTTGGTCCGATCCTCTATATCATCTACACAGCTGATCTTCCCACTAGTAAAAATATAACTATTGCAACATATGCAGATGATACCGCTGTTATCGCATCTCACAAATATTCTGTCATTGCTTCTGAACTCACCGACTCACTTGGATATTATTTTTCCTTGGCTGAAAACCTGGCGAATTAAAGCAAATTAAATTAAATATTTCCTACATCTTACGAAGAGGTGCCTGTCCAACATTGGCATTAAATAGTCAGTTCTTGCAACAAAAATAAGGTGCTAAATATCTGGGAATTAATCTGGACCAAAGATTAACTTTAAGAACACATATATTTAAGACAGCAACTAGCCTTAAAACTAAGCAAATTTTACTTGATGTTAAGTCATAAATCACAATAAACACATTATCGTAAACGTTCCATGGTAAGTAACTAATGCATTGGCTCAATCTCTAATGATAGGTCCGTCCAGTGAAGGTTAAGAAGGCATCTTTCATGTGATCTGCCTGTAAGATTTTTGAACCTTAGTACTGTTCTATTAGGTTTAGTAGTTTAGTTTCCCAAAGCCAACCTTATATACGTTAAAGGAAAATGTGACTGGACAGTTAGTTGCCTATTGTCAAATTTTACAGATAGCAAATTAAATGAAACGTTTATTAAAAAAAAGAAGTGTTGGAAACTTTCAAAGGTTCTGCTGCTGAAAACACCAATATTGCTTTGTAAGGATATATAAAGGATAATTATTCTTTCTTTTCCAAAAGCATTTGTGATTCTTCGATCGATATTCTATCTTTGATTTGGATATTTTTTAGTTTTTAATATAATTATTACTTTTCTTGTATTTACATTACTATTTCTGTCTTTCAACAAAATTAGGTACATAACATTTGCATTATACATCGAACATAATCTTCACTTTATACCAACATATTAATTTAATCCATATTTTTAGTTCTGCATTTCCATACAGTGATTTAAAATTGACTTGCTTTGATTTAAGAATCGTGAATATCCCGAAGCCTACAGAGAATAACATTTATACGAAAGAAATAAATACAGGAAGTGCATATATTCACAATGGCCTTGTATTTCCTGAGGATATTCCGCAATCTAATGTGTAGATTATGCAAGGTGGAACGGTAAAAAACGTCATGAGAAGACGAGATAATAACCGTCTTTTTGTGCTATTATTTCCAACGAGATAACTAACGTTGTTTAATTTCTTATTTACCCGTACGTAGTTCGGTATGTAAAGAAACTCTCATATTCGTAATGATACCCGCGCTATTGTTACAGTTATTGTCAATCAATTTATTACAATTATTTAATTACTGTTTTATGTTACTTTAACAGCAATAGCACATAAACTTCATACAATTTTAATTATTTTCAGGATTCTTTGGAATGTTTCTTTTAATTGTCATTTTATAGCTTTCTTTGAGACTAATGCCGAATTCTGTCTGAGAATTACGTCAGAATTGGCAGAAAAAACGTACAGGTTGTTTAATTTATAAAATAACCAGTGACGGATGGTAATAAATTAGTTCAGGACGTCACTGATTAGAAAATACTCTTACAACAGATCTGTAAGATTGATTCCATATAGATAAAAGATACTTGACGAAACAGAAGAAGTATGAAAAAGCTATAATGTTCTAGATATCATTAGTTGTTCTATCTAGATGTTCTAGAAATATCCCGAATTGTCTCGTAAAGTTTGGAACTTTCCAATAACACTTCGTTATACCACTCCATAGTAAAATTAACACTACACTGACCAAACGAAGAATAGAAGGGAAGTACGTGCTATGAATCAGCTTTCAACCTTTCTTTAAACCGTGTTGACTTAAAAAACAAAGAAGGGATGGCACGCGCCTACCATAAATACAGTTTTGCCCTATCCCTGGGATCGTAAACCATAAATATTGAGGGGGAAAATGGTATTCCACGTTGCGCTAGTTCCCGTCTGTAGATTTTGTCTTTTTCTATTATGTATCTTCTATTTTTCTTCGCCGATAAAGAAGGCCACTCCACGTTTTGTCAGATCACGGCTTAAGAAATCGATCTCCCACAACTGACAACAGACATTCACACTAGGCAGGGTAACGAATAAAAGTCGACACTAAGGTGCGGGCGTCGGTTGTATCTAATAAAAGCCCCCAAATTCGCACTTATAATTTATTCAATAACGAAGACACCGTGGCGATGGCCCCCATCGACCCAACCGATTATCCTGGAAACGGACTACCCACGCATATAGATATTGTTACAAAAATGCTCTCGGCATGGCCCAGGTAACGATTGCATTGCATCTCTAATACCCTTCCAGAAGCTTCTCCGTGTATCGAGTGCGAGAGAGAATAACCGGTCACGTAGGCGAACTAGAGGTGGGACAACGCCAGAATATTCTCGAACGTAGTAACTGTAGTATATATATAGGTAACAATGTTAGAAGTAAGTTAGTTGATAAGAGAGTACCGAACTGTAAACGTATAAATAAATATATGTATATAAATTCGAACCGCTCGTTTTATTTAATCTCGCTACAGTTGGTGTCCGGTGTGAGATTTGCAAATAAATTCAGCAGTGATTTTTGAAAAAGACTTTTGAACTTTTGAAAAGTATTGTTCGTCGGGAAAATTCGCGTAGTTCGGTAGTGACCTTTGTACGAAAGAACATTTAAAAAAGTACGTGTGTGCCTGACCAAAGATGCTGCTAGTAGAACTTTCGGTAAAACAGTTGCGTGAGCAACTGGAAGAACGCGATGAAGACTGCAGCGGGTCCAAGAAGATACTCCAAGAACGACTGAAGACTGTTCTCAACAAGAATGGAGAAGACCCAGAGACATTCCAGTTCCAGTCAGCAGACGAAGCCGTTTTAACTAAAATAATTGATGGAAAATTCGAGACTGTTTCCAAAAGATTCGATGAAACGTCTCAAATGATAGAAGAAACTTCTAAAAAAATTGAAGAAACTTCTAAAAAAAATGATGATAAATTAGAGAACGTTTCCAAAAGATTCGATGAGAAATTCGAAAATGTATCTCGAAGATTCGACGAGAAATTTGAAAATGTTTCTCAAATGATGGAAGAAACTTCTAAAAAGAACAATGAAAAATTTGAAGAAGTTTCTAAAACATTTGATAAAATACAGAAAAATGTAAACAACAAGATAGAAGACGTAGAAGAGAAGATCAAGCAATTAGAGACCATGATAACTAACACAAAAGTACTACCACCAGTTAATACAATAGCCTTAGATCCGGTAGTGAAAGAAGAATTACCCAGAGACGAAACGACACATAATATGAGATTCAAATTGCCACCATTTGATGGAAAGTCTTCTTGGTCCATATACCTTAGACAATTTGAAGCTATTGCGACAGCCAATCATTGGACAGAACAAGAAAAAGCTGTTTCCTTGACTGCTGCTTTACGAGGTGATGCTGCAGATATCCTAAGATCGATTCCTAAGGGTCAAGAAAAATGTTACCAGACCTTGTTCACTCGACTAGACAAACGTTACGGAGATGCCCATCTACAACAAGTCTACAAGGCGCAACTAAGAAGTAGAATTCAACGAGCAAGTGAAAATTTACAAGAGTTTGAAGCAGATGTTGCTCGTATAGTGCGGTTGGCTTATCCGGAAGTACCAGACAACATTTTGGAAGAAATTGCTGTAGATACCTTCGTCAATGGGTTAAAAGAAAGTGAATTACAGAAAGCTTTACGACTAGCAAGACCAAAAGTTCTGGATGAAGCGCTCGCTATTGCCTTGGAACATGAAACAGCTAGTCAAACTTCACGGAGCCATCGAGTAAGAACCATCGAAGAAGGCGACGAACCAAACGATGAACGTCTGGAAGAAATGGTACGAAAAGTAGTTCGTAACACGATGCCGAAGAGACGCGAGCCCAGATGTTGGAATTGCGGTGACGTAGGTCATATTCGCCGTAATTGCAAGAAAATGATACAACAGTCGGAAAACTAGAACGGGTCGACAACAAGGGGCAACTGCCGACCTCGAGAAACACAGCCCCCATAGTAACTGTGAACATTACGTCCTCAGGTGGAATTCATAGCTTGTACATAGAGGGTCGTATCAATAATAAATGTAGATCGTTTTTGGTAGATACAGGTGCAACGAGAACTATTGCACGGCCAGAAGTAGTACGAGGCCATCTTAAATTATTGCCTGCAACAGTAAAGCTTAGAACAGCAACTGGTGAGATAATTAATACATATGGCGAGGCTAATATGTCAGTATCCATTGGCCAGACCACAGTGAAACATACAGTATTAATTGCAGAGATCTCCGATGAGTTCATATTGGGGATGGATTTACTAAGGAAAGTTGGGGCTGTATTAAATGTCAAAGATGGAGTTCTCGAGATCAGTGGTGAAGAGTTGCCGTTTCATGAAGACAAAGAAGACGTTATCAGCTTAATAACTACTTGTGACGTAACAATACCCGGTAATAGTGAGAAAATTTTGATGTAAAGAAGAAAGATGGTTCAACACGTTTTTGTATTGACTACCGACAGCTCAATGCAGTAACTAAAAAAGATAGTTATCCTTTGCCCCGAATAGACGATACTTTGGATACACTTTCTGGTTCTCGTTGGTTCTCCACACTCGATCTGAAAAGTGGATATTGGCAAGTAGACATGGAGCCAGCTGATCGTGAAAAAACCGCATTCTCGATAGGATCAGGGCTTTGGCAGTTTACAGTTATGCCCTTTGGTTTATGTAATGCCCCGGCCACATTTGAAAGATTAATGGAGGCAGTTTTAAGAGGTCTAACATGGAAAACATGCCTGGTTTATTTGGATGATGTAATTGTGGTTGGAAGATCCTTCGATGAACATGCCAATAATCTGACAGAAGTCTTTCAACGATTGAGGGCAGCGAATTTAAAGTTAAGTCCAAAGAAATGTCACTTGTTTCGACGAGAAGTGAAGTACTTGGGACATATTGTAGCAAGTAATGGTGTAACAGCTGATCCTGAAAAACTTTCAGCAATTAAGGATTGGCCTGTACCAAGAGATAAACACGAAATTAGAAGTTTTCTTGGCCTATGTACATATTACCGACGTTTTGTTAAAGGATTTGCCAACATCTCCAAGCCATTAACAAAGTTGACAGAAGAAGGCAAAGAATATACATGGAGCGAAGAGTGTCAAAGAGCTTTCGAAAACTTACAAATGGCTCTAACCAGCGCACCGATTTTAAGCTACCCTAGACAGGCAGGAAAATTTGTGTTGGACACCGATGCAAGCAACAGTGCAATAGGAGCTGTTCTCTCACAAATCCAAGATGGACAGGAGAAAGTCATCGCTTACTTTAGCAAAGTCTTGTCAAAACCAGAAAGAAACTATTGCGTTACTAGGAGAGAATTGCTAGGCGTAGTAAAGGCTTGCGAGCATTTCCATAAATACTTGTATGGCAGAAAGTTTCTTCTTCGCACGGATCACGCTGCTCTAAAATGGCTTCTACAATTCCGTAATCCAGAGGGCCAGATGGCAAGATGGTTAGAACGATTGCAAGAATATGATTACGAGATCGAACACAGGGCTGGCAGAGTTCATTCAAATGCTGATGCCCTTTCGAGACGGCCGTGCAGTGCAAACTGTAATCACTGTCTTAAATTAGAAGAACGACTTTGCCCCGTGAGACGAACCACCGTCATTAATGACCAATGGCAGCCTCAACAGCTACAAGAC
Organism: Diabrotica undecimpunctata; assembly: GCF_040954645.1. NCBI lineage: Eukaryota > Metazoa > Arthropoda > Insecta > Coleoptera > Chrysomelidae > Diabrotica > Diabrotica undecimpunctata. Next base: position 156,815,905 of record NC_092806.1, on the reverse strand, counting down.
GCTCAAGCAGATGATCCATGTATAAAAAGAGTATTGGATTGGATGCGTCGAAGTGAAAGACCTTCTTGGCAAGACATTAGTGCATGTAGTCCAGAAGTCAAGTGTTACTGGAGCCAATGGAATTGTCTAGTGCTGAAAGATGATCTTCTGTATAGAACCTTTGAGAACGATGATGGTACAGAAACTAAGCTTCAGTTGATTGTACCTAAAAGTAAAGTGTCAGAAGTATTGCGTCAGTTGCATGACGGTGCATCAGGTGGACACTTTGGTATCACGAAGACTCTGCAAAAGGTTCGAGAACGGTTCTATTGGGTGAACTGTAAAGATGATGTAAGAAGATGGTGCCGGAAATGTGAACTGTGTGCAACCAGTAATGGGCCAGCTGGTAAAAAGAGGGCACCCATGAGACAGTACAATGTTGGTAGTCCTATGGAAAGAGTAGCAATCGACATTGCAGGTCCACTTCCAGAGACAAATGATGGAAATAAATATATCCTGGTAGCCATGGATTATTTTACGAAATGGACTGAGGCCTATGCGATACCAAATCAAGAAGCTGCTACCGTTGCAGAGGTACTTGTTAAAGAATTCTTTAGCCGATTTGGTGTTCCTTTGGAGATCCACTCCGACCAAGGGCGAAACTTTGAGTCAACCCTATTCCAAAACGTTTGTAAATTGATTGGTGTCAATAAGACCAGAACGACACCCCTGCATCCTCAATCAGATGGAATGGTCGAGAGAATGAACCGAACAATGGGTAAACACCTGTCCAAAGTTGTATCAGAACATCAAAGAGATTGGGACCAGCACATTCATTTATTCCTAATGGCCTACCGCTCGGCCGTGAATGAAACTACAGGCCAGACTCCAACCTGTCTGATGTTAGGTCGTGAAGTTCGTTTACCCTGCGACCTAGAGTTTGGCTGCAGACCTTCCGAAGAACATGTTGCAAGCGAAGATTATGTCGACCGCCTGAAGTTAAGAATGAACAACATTCATGAACTTGCCCGACAACACATCCAGATAGCCAGTGACAGAATGAAAGATCAATATGATTCTCGATGCAAGAGTGAAAGCTATGAAGTAGGTGATCTTGTTTGGCTTTATAATCCACAACGTCGTCGAGGCTTGTCTCCCAAACTGCAAAGACAATGGGAAGGTCCATATGAAATTAAAAAGAAAATAAATGACGTAATATACCGAATTAAGAAGTTGCCGAAAGGTAAACCAAAAGTAGTTCACATAAATCGTCTTGCACCATATGCTGGCTCAAATGAAACAGAAGAAGCACGAACCCTTCAACATGAGAGCAAAGATGACCGGCAACCAAGCTTTAATGAATTTATGTCAAATTACGCAGAGAGAAAGAGTGCTAGATTCGGCGTGACCACAGAAGTTCAGCAGGATCTTTTTAGTGTTCCGCATAACGTCTCTCTAGCCCACTGTGTTGCCCAAGATCTTGAGATGACTAAAGGAATCTCATCCGTATTTTATAAGAAATTCGGTCGTTTGGACGAGTTAAAAAACCAGCAGCCTAAAGTTGGAAGAGTACTGAGATTAGAAGATGGTTCTCGATCTTTGTTGTATATGGTGACTACGAGGTCGTATACAGACAGGGCAAGCTACGAGGATATATGGCGTGCTCTAACTAATTTGAAGAAAATTGTGTGCAATTACGACATCAAGAATTTGGCCTTACCCAAGATAGGCCATGCACTAGATAATCTGGATTGGAAGATTGTCAGAAGCATGCTTGAAGTAATCTTCCGAGAAACCGGCGTACGAATTACTGTGTGTTGCATTAACCCGATGAGATCGTATCCTTCAAAGTCAGTAGACTGTTATTTCTTTCTAAAGGGTTCATGTAGAGCTGGAGAGTCCTGTAGATTCCGCCATCCTGTGCCTACATATAGAGTTGCTGATCGGGACGATCAGATTTAAGAGGGGAGCAGTGTTACAAACATGCTCTCGGCATGGCCCAGGTAACGATTGCATTGCATCTCTAATACCCTTCCAGAAGCTTCTCCGTGTATCGAGTGCGAGAGAGAATAACCGGTCACGTAGGCGAACTAGAGGTGGGACAACGCCAGAATATTCTCGAACGTAGTAACTGTAGTATATATATAGGTAACAATGTTAGAAGTAAGTTAGTTGATAAGAGAGTACCGAACTGTAAACGTATAAATAAATATATGTATATAAATTCGAACCGCTCGTTTTATTTAATCTCGCTACAATATAGTAGTTGCTAAAAACCTAGGACTCCAAACGAAAATACAAACCTTAAATGAAGGAGCAACAGATCACAACTCCTTAGTACTGGAACTAGGAACATAGGAGGAAGAAAGTACCATCAAGCGAATAAAAAAGAAAACAAAATTGACAAATTTTTAAAGATTTGTGAGCACTGGAATAAAGAATGTTCCAGTGATGAACAACCCACAAGAAATAGAGGAAAGAGTCATAGAGCTTGAAAATATCATTCAACAAGCACTAAGAAACAGCACTACAGAAGAAGAGGTAGAAATACACAAGGGAACATTTAGAGACATCTCCCAGGAAATAAAAGATTTGATAAAGGAGATAAACAGAGCAAAACAGCTCGCCAGGAGGACCCAAAACCAAATAGATAAAAATATAGCAAATAGACTAAATCAAGAAGTCAAAACAGCGCTACAACAACACCGTAGCCAAACTGGCAAAATCATGTCCAAGAAATGGGGGAACAAGGATCAAACATGAAGAACATCTGGAAATTACAAAAACTGTCAAGAAGTGACAGAAAATCACTTCCATCACTACATGGGGAAAACGGAATAGTCTACTCCACAGAGGAAAAAGCAGAAGTTATGAGGGGTACTCTCGAGAGACTTACGAAGACCTCGACTTCGCCGAATAAGTCGAGGAACAGAGAGAAAGGCCTGAGGACCCAAACAGCATCATCACTACAACTTTACCGGAGGAGATAAACGAACTAATTAAGAATAGTTAACCAAAGAAAGCCTGGATCAAATAACAAATAGAGCCCTAAAATACCTACCGGCGAAAGCATTAGTATTCTTAACTAATATAGTTAATGCAGTGCTGAGATAGAGGAAATTCCCAAATAGATGGAGAGAGGCACCACATCATGATTCCAAAATCAGGCAAAGATAGTAAGTTCCTGCAAAACTACAGGCCAATAAGCTTGCTTCCATCAATTAGCAAAATTGTGGAAAGAATCATCCTAAGCAGACTCCAAGCCGAAACGGACAGGCTTGAAATAATCCCAGAAGCACAGTTTGGCTTCAGAGCAGACCACTCCATCTAGCTACAAGTACTCAGATTAACAGAGTACATAGCAGCTTAATTTAACGACACGCTGTACACAGAAGCTGCCTTCCTGGATGTAAGCAAAGCCTTCGACAGTCTGGTATAAAGGGCTGATATACAAAATGAAAGGATATGGCTACAGCGGGGCAATGATGAGACTAATCTCTTTCTTCTTGAGCAATCGGAGCTACAGAGTTCGAATAGGACATGTCTTGTCCGAACTCGAAATCCCAAAGGCTGGAGTGCCACAGGAAGCGGTTCTGTTACCCCTGCTGTACTCAATATTTACCGCAGACGTTCCCAGAACACCAGGAACACTATTAAGCCTTTATACCGACGACACTGCAATAGCGACTAAGCACCGAAATGTGACATAGCAGTTAACAAACCTGCAAACCGCGTTGGACGAAATCGAGGAATGAAGTATCAGATGTAAAATCGTCATAAACTCCGACAAAACGCAAGCGGTGCTATTCAAAAAGAGATTTCAGCAACCAGAGGAAAAACTTACTGTATAGAACAATATCATTAAGTGGAAAAACGAGGCAAAACACCTGGGAGTCATCATGGATGAAGGACTTATATTCAAAAAGCACGTAGACGTCACAGTGCAAAAAGCCAACATAGCTAAAGCATCAATCAGAGGACTCACAGGTAGAAACATCAAACTATTACTTAGAAGAGCAAAAGAGCAAAAGATTAATAAACAGTGTCATTCTTCCGATACTTACATATACATCTCTCGCATGGGGACACACCTGTAACACTACAAAGAAGAGGATTCAAGCAGTTCACAACAGCTGTCTAAGAGAAGCTGTCAACATCCCAAGATATGTAGCAGAACGCTTCATATTCAAGGAACTACAACAGATCAGGTTGACAGAAATAATGAAGGATAGAGCCAGGGCAAAAATTCGCAAAACTGGAAAACTACCCCAGTCCGATACTGCGGGAGATCATGAGATACGACACTTTCCACCATTGGAAACATAAAAGGTCTAAACAACAAATAGCGGAATTAACAAAGAAACCAAATAAAAGCAAAATTAAACAAAATAAAAAGTAATGAGAAAAACAAAATAAATACGGGAGAAAAAATTAAACAAGGAAACAAACAAAATCACCAAAGACAAAAACAAAAACCCCAGAGAGAAAATTATACAAACCAACAGAGGATAGTTCGTAGCTTTAATTTTATGACAAACACTGCAAATCGCCCCACTGTGTCGGCCCCAAGGAGGTAAGGACCAAAAGAATAACAATAAGACCTTTACATAGACATCGGTCTAGGCCAATAAAAAACGGCGAAAAAATTAAAAAACTTAAAAACAAAAAACCGGCGAAAGCCAACCAAAAAAATTAACAAAAAACAAAAAACCCGGGCAAGTAGGGCCCAAACACTTGAGCACCAAGTCTCCGAGACTTGAGACCCAAGCAAGCAATTTTAGATTCGTGGACAAGTCACTAGAGGATTACAGGAACAAATCGCGTCACGCTGTCCTAAATTTGAATCGGTTAGGGAACCATGTTGGAGTTCTATTACCCAGGACCCCCACATAAAGGGCATTTGACTGATAGTTGTGCCCCTCTCGCATATCAGACTGCTATAGGGGGAAACGGATGGTCTGGAACATTGGAGAGAAGTGGAGTGACTCCTGTTTTACTCGAGTTAATACACCTCGCTCAAATGAATTGTTACATCCGAACATAATTCGTAGGGGTGAACATGTCTCATAACTCCGCCTGTGGTGACTAATGGGTGGATTGAGTAGCTCAGGAGTCACCATTGCCGGTCCTAAGCCCGGGTAAAGGAGGAAGGTTGGGCAGTGGGCTAACAACCCACTCCCGGAAAAACACACTGTTATGAAACCTAAACATTTGCCTCGGAACAAGGGGAACTTTCGGAAACGACTAAAGCTACGAAACATGGACTATGCATTTGGAAGTTGGAATGTGAGGACGCTAAATAGACCAGGAGCTCAAACTGCACTTCTACAAGAACTAAAAAGATATAATCTTATGATCACTGCTCTTCAGGAGACAAGATGGCTGGGGAAAGGTGTCAGGGACACCAAAACGCACACAATTCTATATAGTGGCAAAGAACAAGGAATCAAAGAATGTGGAGTTGCATTTGTGGTAGATAATGTTTTTAAGTCAAAAATCATAGACTTCCAGGCAGTGAATGAAAGGATATGCAAACTAAGAATGCGCACCCACTTCTTCAACCTTACTATGATAAACATCTACTGCCCAACAGATGAACAAGAGCAACATACAAAGGAAAGCTTCTATCAACAGCTGGAGATAGTATATGACAACGCACCAAAAAATGACATTAGGGTTATAATGGGTGATATGAATGCCAAAATAGGCAAGGAACCGCAGTTCTATGGCACAACAGGAAAACACTCACTGCACAATGAAACAAGCGAGAATGGGGAGTTTTTGATAAATTTTGCCACCAGTAAAAACATGGTTATAAGCTCCACATGCTTCCCACATAAAGACATACACAAAATGACGTGGATCTCACCAGATGGAACCACAACCAATCAAATTGACCATGTGATGATAGACAAAAGGGCAGCCAGTAGTATCTCTGATGTGAGAACACGACGAGGAGCATGCTGTGGATCAGACCATCTTTTACTGCAAACCAAATTTAGGTGCAGAGTTAACAGAGAAAGAAACGAAAGACAACAAAGAACAAACAAACTAGACCTGGAAAAACTGAAGACTCAGGAATGTAGAGAGAAGTTCGAGCAAGAAGTCACAAATGAGCTACGGACACAAGAACTGCACTCCATAGAGAGCAAATGGAATAATATCAAAACAGCAGTGCTGACAGCAGCAGCGTCCACCGTGGGAAACAAGAAAAAGAAGAGAAGAGGAACATGGTTTGATGACGAGTGCAGGCAAGCGATAGAAGAAAGAAACGAAGCGCACAAAATATACATAACAAGAAGAACACGGGAAAGACGAACATCATTTGAAGTCGCAAGACGGAAAGCAGACAAGATATGCAGAAACAAAAAGAGAGCTCATGAAAATGGACAAATAGAAGAAATGGAACAAAATTTCAAAAAAAACGAAACTAGAGGAGCTTACGAATACCTAAAAAAGATAAAAAGTGGATATAAACCTCAAACAAGCCTATGCAAAGATGAAAGTGGGCAAATAATCAGTGACCAACAGAAAGTCACAGAAACCTGGAAGCATTATTTTCAGACCCTACTTGGAACACAAGTAGATATGGAAGATGAAATGGGTACGAACCATGTAGAAGAGAACGAAGTTGAAGTAGAAGCTCCAACCATAGAGGAAGTTCTCGAAGCTATTAAGGCCCAGAAAAACAATAAAGCCCCGGGAGTTGACGAGATTCCAGCAGAACTGTATAAGGTAGGTGGCAACCACCTATCAAGTCATATCCACGCGCTTATCAAAGAAATATGGCAAGAAGAGAAAATACCCGACGAATGGAAGAAAAGTATAGTATGCCCAATCTATAAAAAAGGAGACAAACTCCAGTGCAAAAACTACCGTGGAATTTCTCTACTATGTACAGCGTATAAAGTCCTCACGTATATTATAAACCAGCGACTCCAACCACTAGCAGAAAATATTATTGGAGAATATCAGACGGGCTTCAGACGGGGAAGATCGACAATGGATCAAATATTTACAGTCAAGCAGGTCTTGAGCAAATCGTGGGAACACGACATTGATGTTCACAACGTGTTTGTAGACTTCAAACAGGCATACGATTCAGTCAAAAGGGACAGACTATACTATATATTGGCAGAATTAGCAATACCACATAAGCTGATTAGACTCATTAAAGCCACAATGGATGAAACTCAGGCATGTGTACGAATACAAAACAACCGGACAGACTTTTTCAAAATCTCGCAGGGACTAAAGCAGGGAGATGGGCTGGCACCAACATTGTTTAACCTGGCACTGGAGTATGCGGTTAGGCAAATGCAAACTGGACGAGAAAACCTACTGACCAATAAAACGGTTCAACTGGCTGCCTACGCCGATGATATTAATATTATGAGTAGAACATCAACAGGAGCACAGGAAGCATACGCAGAGTTAAAAACACAAACGAAAAGGCTAGGTCTGGAAATTAACACAGAAAAAACAAAAATAATGGTACAGACGAGAAGAAATATAATCCCACAAAACATTATGCATGAAGATGACATTGAAACGGTTGGAAAATTTACATACCTGGGAGTAGAAATATATGCCGATGGAGCAGAGGATGGAGAAATACGAAAAAGGATAACGCAGGCAAACAAAGCTTATTTTGCCCTCTCCCATATATTTCGGTCTAAAAGTGTCCACCGAAATACAAAGATGAGAATCTATAAAACTTTAATTCGGCCAATAGCATGTTATGGCAGCGAAGCATGGGTCCTGAAAGAAACATCCAAAAACAAACTCGACACATTCGAAAGAAAAGTACTGAGGAGAATACTAGGACCTGTGAGGGAAAACGGAATCTTCAGAATTCGATATAACAACGAGCTCTATCAACTGTATAAGGAAACACCCCTGTCAGACTTCATTAGAATACAAAGATTGCAATGGGCCGGACATGTGATACGAATGGGAGAGGATAGGCTACCAAAACGAGCACTGAACGCCAGAATGCAGGGAAAGAGACCAGTTGGAAAGCCAAGAAAGCGCTGGGAAGACACAGTAAGCAGCGACGCACAAACACTTTTAGGAGTCCGTGTATGGAGAAGAGCAGCCACAGACAGACAAGGGTGGAGGCAAAAAATAAAGGAGGCCAAGGCTCATTTTGGGCTGTAGTGCCGTAGAAGAAGAAGAAGAATTAACAGAATTTATCACTTAAGGGCTACGTTGACAATCAAAAATGCACTATTATTAATAAAGGTTTTCAAATGGTAAGAAAAAGTATAACTGTTGATTGGTTTTAACTCAAACTATAATTTTTCCAATTATGTAATTCAATAAGATCCTGAACATTTGGCATCGTTTAAATACGCACCCATTACTTATGTTGACGCCGAAAGAACACTTTCACCATTTAAAGATTTTTTGAGCGAGAGAAGACAAAATTTTACTCTTAAAAATATAGAAAAATATTGAATTATTAATTAGTACAACATCAACTTAGGTAGATCTTATTTTGAGACTTATTAATTATTTAATTATTAAGTGATAAAACTTTAAACATCCGAATAGGCCTTACTTATTAGGCAACTACCTTAAAAATCTAATAACGACTTAATTTACACATGACGCGAAAATTGGGCTAGTATAACATTGGCAATTTTGACTGAAGTTTGGGAAGTGATGTTTATTCCTTAAATTGCTATCTAAATCACCTATTTAGTCAGTCCTTGGACGGGCCTAGTCATTATATACAAAAATGTTTGTGTCTCCTTGTCAAATTTTAACGTGACTGCTCTTCTTGTTAATATATTTAACTTATAGTCTCGTCTTCCTTGACCTGACTACACAATACCAACACTGAACTAAAACTTAGTTTTTTGCATCACTTGATTTATTAAATAAGTAATATAATATTACGATGGCATTCCAAGAATATTTTTTATAAAGAATGAATTTGTTCCTCACGTTTGTACCCAATAGATTTGCTAAGGATAACAATTTCGCCGAGGTAATTCTATTTAGTAACGGAACATTCAAATACCATGCCACATGTTTTATTTTGACGTTTTACGACGTACCAGACTATATTCCCATGGGGTTTCAGGTCGGCCACACATTCAAGGTAATTGCCGATAATTATTATGTCATAAATTTGCAGTTTGAAGTATCTTATTTTACTTATCTAGAATGATCAATACCTCGTAGCATATAAACAAGCATATATAAAAAACCTAAATAGACAGTCCAGGAATAAATTTGACATTAAAAATAATCTTTATATGATGATTAAGATGCCACGATTCTTCCTTCGCGTGTACAATTTAAATAGTTAGTAAGATGACATATAGGCATATTTTCCTAAGCCAATAATCTATTGTAAACGTACATTTTTGGACAATTAAGTAATGACAATTTAAATACATGAGAGCAGATTCAAAATAATAAACATACGAACCTGACAAATTTTTATAGTTTCGTAAAAAATCTTGTTATAGTTCAGTTTATAATACTTACAATAGTTCGGTTCGGACACATTATGCGAATATGCCCTGCTACAACCATCCTGCAAGGAAAAATATTTGGAAAGAGAAGTCAGGAAGAAGAAGAATATCCTGGTAAAAGAACCTCAGAAACTGGTTCAAAAAAAATCTGTGTAGCATTTATTTTAAGTATTTAAAGTTCAATTGATATTAATTAATTAAAATTAAAGACATATTTCTCTACCCGATTGGTACTTTGATCTACTGTTTTATCTTCCTTCGGTGGTTATCAATATCAAATCGATCCAAAAAGAGATGAAACGGACGATCATTTTAGCAACTTTGTTTAATATCCTTAACCAAATCCTAATCAAATCGAATACGGAAATGATAAACGACAAATGAAAGATAAAAAACAAATAATTTTTGCCAAACTCAATGAACAACTGAGTAAAGTCCAACAAAATACAGAAACAACCTACCATAATTGAAGAAAGCATAGACCATACTTGGAGTCTGCTTCGAATACACAAAATGATACAACTACATATATCAAAAAACAATATAAATCATGGATGATGCAAGAGATATTAGATCTTCTTCTTCCTCTTTATTAACAATTATGCTTGTTCATTGACGGATTGATACCTACAAGAAAGATTGTTTTTTTCTTCTAATGTTTTCACTCCTCTTTATATCCCTAGGTATATTTCCTGTAATTCTGCTCAGTACTCTCATCTCTGCTGTGTCCAGTAGTCGTTGTGTCATGGGTTTATGATATATATGTCATTATTGATCTTACATTGGTTTTATAAATTCTTGACTTCATCTCAGTGTTAATGTATCTGTTTCGCCGTATAGTGTTATTAAGGTATCCTGCCAGTCTATTTGCTTTTTGTACTTGATTTCTCACTTGATCTCTCTCCAGGTCTCCAAAGCTGGACAGTATAATACCAAGGTATTTTATTTCCATTACTTATTCAATACTGATACCATCAATTTCTATTTTACATCCCATTGGTTATTTGCTAATTACCATTGTTTTCGTTTTATGAGATGACATTGTCATATTAAATTCTTCCTTGTTATGTTAAAGCTATGGACTAGTCTTTGCAGACTATCTTCATCTTGGACCATCAATATTGTGTTATCTGCATAACAGAGTATATTTACTCCTTTGTTCCCCATTCTGTATCCTCTTTCTTTGCTGAAGCTTATAATGATTAAATTGAAGGGCATGAGTCCCCCGGTCTTATTCCGCTATGTGTCTACAGGTTCTGTATGTTATCCATGTGTTCTAATTTCCTTTTTGTTGTTTTGGTAGATGCTTTCAATAGTTTTTATGATATCTAGGGGAAATATTCTATTATACAGAAGATGGATTACATCTTTGAGTCTTACTCTGTCAAATGCTTTCTTTAAGTCAATCAGATACAGAAATGCTGGTCTATTATACTCTAGTGATCTCTCAGTTTTTGCTTTATAACGAATATTGCATCTGCACACGATCTTCCAGTGTGAAGACTCCGTTGTTCATCTGCTAAACTTAATATTAGATTTAATGGAACAATGTCCAAAATTTAAAAACATGCAAAAACAAAGTATTTAGGAATTCAGGCACTTGTTAGAACAAACATTTGAAATGCCAAAGAATCATAGTTGAAAATTATAAACCAAGACAATATGATACTCGTTGAGTTGATACTATTTACTATTTAGACAAAATTCTACTCATATAATTTAGTCACTTTTTCGTATAATATAGGCAGCACCGCAATACATTGGCAGACAGGGAGACCTACACTGAAAAGTTGTTTGACCTACACACAAAAATGTACTGTACTTTGGGTGCATTGGTAATGTATTGGTCAAATAATGCTGGACATGATGCTGATAGAAAAGTCATTCAGTCATTAAATAACCAAAAAATCTCATAAGTCAGAATACGCAGATTTGGCAGATACGCTTAAAAGAAAGATGATACAACTCGCTTGATTGAAAGGACAAAGAGCGACAGCACCTATCGAGGCGCCAATATTGATTCAGATCATTTTCTAGTTGGCACAAGAATTCGGGCTAGAATCTCAAATGCGAAGAAGGAGAGAAGTACCAAAACAAGGCGCCTTAATATTGAACTCCTCAAAAACCCGCAAACGGTAGAAAGGTTTCAAAACTATATCGAAACTAAATACATAACTAAAGAGAATCTAACAATTAGTGAACAATGGGAAATGTGTAAAAATTACATTAAAGACGCAGCAAATAACATTCTAGGGCCGCAAAGACCACCACCACGCAATGAGTGGTTCGATGCTGAGTGCGAGGACATTACAAGAAGAAAGAACAATGCATATAAACTGATGCAGCAAAGAAGAACCCGAGAAAAAGAACAAAAATATAAAGATCTCAGAAGAGAAGAGCAGTACATCCATCGGAGAAAAAAGCGAACTTATGAAAATAGAATATTGGAAGAACTTGAGGCATTAAAAAAGGAAAATCAAACAAGAAATTTCTATAAAAATCTAAATAAAGCAAGAAAAGAATTTAAACCAAGGATCGGACTATGTAAGGATAAGGAGGGGCATATACTCAATACAAAAGAAGAAGTATTGAAAAGGTGGGTGGAACACTATAAAGAACTGCTTACTATCGAAGTAGAAGATCCAAATCAACCACCCCCAGGAGCAAACAACAATACACCATTGGAGCCTCCATCAATTCAGGAAGTACGGGATGCAATAAAACACCTAAAAAATAATAAATCTCCAGGAAGTGATGGTATACCCGCGGAACTTATTAAATGTGGAGGTGCTACTCTGACTAATCATATATATAAAATCATACTGAGAGCCTGGAATGAGGAACAAATCCCAGAAGAGTGGTGTATTGGGATCGTTTGCCCGCTACACAAAAAGGGCGATGAATTAGAATGTAGAAACTATAGGGGAATGTAGAAACTCAGATGGAGGGATGGTGTAGATGAGGATGGTAGACAAATAGGCGCAGCAAACTGGCAACACAGTTGGCAATGGATAGAACTGACTGGCGTAATAGACTTGGGAAGGTCGAGGCTCTTTTATAGGGCTGTAGCACCAATGATGATGATGAAGAGCGACAGCACTTGATTAATGATATAAATTGTGGTATGGACGAAAAGTAATACTAGGAATGGATTGGTGTAACTGCTGATGGAGAAATGAAAGAGAACCTAATAGAAGTTGTAAATGTGAGTGATATGATATTGGTGTGTGTGGATACTCTTCTAGTCGGTCTTGGTCAGAATGAAAGAAAAACTTTCTATGATCAACTAGGAGATCCATTTAGGGATATTCCATAAGATGAGAGAGTCATAGATGATTTTAATGCACATTTAAAGCAATCCAAGATGGGAGAAAAAGCGATACAAAGAGGACTAAGTTTTGAAAGTAGAATTGATGTTGGAGACGGTTAGCATGTTAAAATTAGCAAATATGCACAATTAGATATAGCGATTATTAACACATTTTTTAAAAAGAAGAAGGTCAATTCACCACATAAAAAAGTGGACAAAATCATTCTCAAATAGACTACTTCATAACAAGAAAAAAAGTCTGCAAAGACTGGTCCATAGATTTACCATAAGAGCAAAAGAATTTAATATGACAATCTCAGAAAATTAAAACAATAGTAATCAGCAAAGAACCAATCAGATGAAAAATAGAAATTGATGACATCAGTATTGAAGAAGTAATGGAAATAAAATATCTTGGAATTACACTGTCCAGCTATAGAGAGCTGGACAAAGAAGTGAGAGATTAAGTACAAAAGGCAAATAGACTGGCAGGATGCCTTAATAACATTAAATGGCGAAACCGACTTATTAATATTGAGATGAAGTCAAGAATTTATACAGCACGTCTAAGACCAATAATGACATATGCATCAGGAATAAGAACCAACACAGACACATCACAAATACTACTGGAAACGGCAGAGATGAGAGAACTGAAAAGAATTACATGAAATTCGCTTGGAGATCGAAAGAGGAGTGAAGAAATTTGAAGAAAATGTAACGTAAAGTGGATAAACGAATGGACACTAAACAGAAAAAAACAATGGAATAACCACATAAGCAGAATGGGGGAAAATCGTGTTGTCAAAATAGCAAGAGATAAATCACCAATCGGTACAAGAATCCGCAAGCAATAAACTAGCAAACTTGTTTATAAAGAGGAAGAAGAAGAAGCAGAAGAGGAAGAAGAAGAAGAAGACGAAGAACATAACAAGAAAAAAGATATTCGTGAAGGTAAGAACTGCCTATGAACGCAAGAAAGTCCTAGTATAATTTGAAGAAGTATGACTGGGATTATTAGAGATACCACCATAAAAAATTAAGAAGGGAAAAAGAGTCACAAGAAAATGGGTAGGACATACCTTAAAAAGTAGCAATAGCAAAAGCTAAAGCAGAAGCATAAACCACCTTGTTCTCTATTCTTACAACCAATACTCTAAAATTAAACTTATCGTTTCAGCAAATGTCTTCAACGAACTGTTTATTATGTTGTACGCGGTGTGATATTCAAGACACGACATTGATTCAGTTATGCACGCCGTAGGCGTGAGTTGTCAGTACGAGCCCAAATTATTGAATGACCGTCGAAAAAAATGCAAATACCACTTCGTACCGCGAGAGGATAATGAACCTATAGTCATACTTGTTTTTATTATTAATATTGTACTAACATACTTACTGAGCCGTGGGCAATACCGCCGAGTTAGAAAATACAGAGTGTGAAGGAATTATTTACCTGAAACAAAAATATTTATTAGAATGAATAATTTAAGCAAAATAATACAATGATTCGAATAGATAAATAGACATACGTAATTATTGATAATTTTTACATAGTAAAAACTACATTACTAAAAACATTAATCCAACAAGAAACCTTTTGCAAATTTATAAAATTGTACATACGGCAGTAGCAAACTCAACGTCAAGATGATCAGATGTACGATCTAGCGCCGAAGATGACATTTCTACTCGTTGAACGAGTCTACAGCGAGCATCTTCTTCGGCCAAACCTTTGATTATGAGCTGCCTTTCGTCTTTCTACCATACACCATACTCAAAGCGTAAGTGCTTTACTTCGTACAAGATATTATTTAGGACTTAAGCCAGATATTTTCTTTTATTTATGTAAATATCACAGATGTCCGGAGTAAACTACATAGAAAATTCGTATAGTTTTAGAAAAAAAAACAGATGTTCATGCAGTTTGTTCTAAAAGCAACACTTGTCCCATCTTAGTCAACGGTCATCGCTAAGCGTGAATGATCTTGTCTATAAATTTATTGTGTTCGTTCTTTGTTAATAACAGGTGATGTTTGTTTCTTTTGTATTAGAAAAATAGTTCAGCATGGCGGAAATTGTTCAACACAATACCTGTAATATTATAGATGATAGCATTTGTGAAATTCGAATTACAGATCAACCACGAAAACGGAAAAGAAAAATTTATCAAAGGGAAACGATAAAGCAAGCTAAAATACATGTAGATGCTCACAAAACGCTTAAAGGTGATAATGATGTTTAAGCCAGAACAACAGGAAATTACTGTAGGTAAAATTTTCGATAATACGAAGTTGTTTTCTCAATGCTTATGACTTCAATCTTGGTTGTAGGTGTAAACGTAGAGGCTTCTATGTAATAACACAGAAACAACGGTCTGACTTATTGAACATGTTTAATAATATGAAGACCAAAGATGAACAGGATTCATATTTATCAAGCCTCATTACCGTTACTCCAGTCCAGAGACGACGCAGTCGTATTCTACAAGCTGCTTTACCTAACCACAGTACTACTAGTGACAGTGGAAATGGAGATACAAACAAAGCTCACCATTAACAAGGTCTACCACATTCAGCTTCTTTTATGTATAAAATTCGACTACCTGAAAAAGATGTAAGTATTTGTGCTAAAGCTCTTCGTAACATTTTTGGTAGCTTAGCAATGAGTGGATGTTCTCCAAAAGATGAACGGGCAAGCATACAAATAGGCTAAGAAGACACACCCTGATGACATAGAAAACATAATAGCTTACATTTCTTCATTAAAAGGCCGCCAAAGTCATTGTACACGGTGATTGGACAAAAAGAAAATTGATCGACCATCAGAGTTAAATGTAAAAAATATGTACAGAGCCTTTAAAGAGCTTCACCCACAGTCCAAGATTTCTTACTTTGTTTATTATAACATATTTCAAACTCGATTTAACATATCTTTTTTTTTACCCCAGATGTGACACTTGGACACTATGTGATGAAACTAAAACTCAACCCAAACTACCTACCGAATATCGATCAATCAGCAAAAAAGGAACTGCTTCAAGTGAAAAACCGTCATCAAGCTAAAGCAAAGACTTTTTATGATATAAAACGAAAAATTAAACATAAATGTCAGCATAGTAATAATATATCTGCAATAGCCTTTGACTATTCAGTCATAAGTGATGTACAGTGGCCAGGATCAGGAAAATGCACGAATAATAGTGGAACACTTTATTATTCAGGCACCATCAGTTCAACTCATCGTTACGGTGTCGCTGTCTTGGTATCAAAGAAAATCAGTAACTGTGTAACAAGCTTTACTCCCTTCTCTGATAGAATAATGGCACTACAACTTCAGTCAAATAAAAAAATTATAAATATTATACAAGTATATGCTCCTACGGCTGATAAAGATGATGATGAAATTGAAAGTTTCTACTACGATCTGGAACAAATTCTAAAATCAATGAAGAAACATCACACTACAGTAGTAATGGGCGATTTTAATGCCAAAATTGGACATGGATGTGTGGACGGTTACGTGGGTGACTATGGATTAAGAGAACGAAACGAACGAGGAGACCGTATGGTACAATTTTGTCAAGCGGAGGAGTTAGTAGTTGCTAACAAGTTACTTGTTGCTAACAAGTTGTCTTTTCAAGTTACCTAACAGACGACTGTACACATGGAAATCTCCGAGTGACACCAAAGGTAGAGTAGTCAGAACAGAAATCAAATTGACTTTGTCCTTGTTAGACAAAGATTCCGCAACTCTATACTCTCAGCTAAAACCTACCCAGGAGCAGATATAGGCTCGGATCACAATCCTGTAGTAGTCACATTAAGAATAAAACTAAAGATCATTCAAAAACACATACAGAAACAAATTGACGTGAGAAGACTGAGTGAACAACATATAAAAGAGAAAACAATAGTGAACATCAAAGAAAATTTACAAAATATAGAGAAACTGAATAGAAATACTGATAACATAGACCAAAAATGGGAGAATATTAAACATGCCGTAATGCTGGCAGGGAGAGAAAATTTAACACCGAAAGAAAGGAAACATAAAGAATGGATGAATGAGGAAATACTACAGTTGATGTGTGAAAGAAGGGTACACAAAACAAATAATCCGATAAGATACAAAGAAACAGATAAACTGATAAAAAAGAAAATAAGAGAAGCTAGAGAAAGATGGCTAAGTAAGCAATGTCAGGAGTTGGAACAACTGGAGCGAAAATATGACTGTTTTAATGTACACAAAAAGATTAAAGAAATGACAGGAAGGAGAAGAACAACACAGACAGGACAGATCAAAGATACAGATGGTTTACTCATAACAGATTTACAACAAAAAATGCATCGATGGACAGAATACATATCACAACTTTTTGATGACAAAGATAGACAAGAAATCTCAAACGAATATACAGATGATACAGGGCCTGATATAATCAGAGAAGAAATAGATTATGCAATCAAACAAGCGAAAAGTGGTAAGGCCCCCGGTCCTGATGAAATTCCCGTAGAACTGCTCAAACTTATGGACGATGAATCTATCAAAATACTCCTAGATCTATTTAACACAATATATAGAACTGGAATAATACCTAGGGAATGGCTCCGTTCGACCTTTATACTACTGCCAATAAAGGCAAATACAAGGGAATGCAGCGAATATCATACGATAGCTTTGATGAGTCATGCCCTAAAACTGTTCCTGAAAATAATCCATAATAAGATCTATAGGAAATTAGACGTAGACATCAGTAACACTTAGATGGGATTCAGAAAAGGGCTGGGTACAAGGGAGGCTCTGTTTGCAATGAACGTTCTCTCACAGAGACGCTTAGACATGAACCAAGAAATTTACACCTGCTTTATTGATTTCGAAAAGGCCTTTGACAAGGTACAACATGAACCACTAAGACAAATTCTAATAAAGAAAAATATAGACAGCCGAGATATTCGAATTATATGCAACCTATATTGGAATCAAACAGCAAATGCGAAGGTTAAGGGGAGGCTAACAGAAGAAATTCAAATCCGTCGAGGAGTCCGGCAGGGATGCATCTTGTCGCCACTTTTATTTAATCTGTATAGTGAAGCTATTTGTGAACAAGCACTCGAGGAAGAAGATCTTGGTCTGATAATAAATGGTGAGACGATCAACAATATAAGGTATGCTGACGATACGGTTCTCCTAACGGGAACGCTAGTAGAACTACAACATCTCGTTCAAAGTCTCAATATATACTGTAACAGTTACGGCTTGAAAATTAATTTGAAAAAAAACTAAATTTATGGTAATCACGAAATCAAAGAACATCAGAGCTAATCTTGTAATAGACAATACAACGATTGAGCGTGTGTCCTGTTATAAATATCTAGGTGCTTGGATCACAGACGATACTGATCAAACAAAAGAGATTAGATGTAGAATAGAAATCGCTAGATCAGTCTTTAATAGAATGCGCAAACTCTTTTGCAATCGTGATATCAATATAAAGTTACGAATACGAATGCTGAGGTGTTATGTCTTTTCTACCCTGTTGTATGGAGTAGAGGCTTGGACACTAAAACAGTTGACCACAAAAAACATCGAAGCTTTCGAGATGTGGTGCTATAGGCTCATTCTCAGAATATCATGGATGGACCTCGTCACTAACACGCAAGTACTCCAAACTTTAGACAAAAGATGCAAAATTCTAAATGAGATAAAAACTAGAAAGATGGAATACTTGGGGCACATTGTGAGAGGTGAAAAGTACGAACTTTTAAGAAATATCATGCAGGGCAAAATTAAGGGCAAAAGAAGTGTGGGAAGAAGAAAAATATCGTGGCTTCGTAATCTACGTGAATGGTTCGGGTGTAGTTCGATTGAACTTTTTAGGCGCGCTGCTAACAAAGTCGCAGTGGCCATGATGATTTCCAATCTCCGCTAGGAGTGGCACGAGAAGAAGAAGCCTTTGACTTTATGCAAAATTGCGATAGTGACTTTAGTCTCATTTCTCGTGCAAAAAAAGTAGTTGTTGATGTTCCAGATGCTCTCACTAAAGAATTTTAATCTTAATCTAGAACCAGAATCCGGGGAAACCAATGACCACACTCCAGTAGTAGATCTATGTAGCGATGATAATAGCAGTGCTGGCAAATGGACATCATAGAATTTTTTATTTCTACTTTTACTAGGATATTATATATGTTCCTTTTCCAATTTATTTTGCTAGGTTTCTACCAATTTTTGTTTAAAATATCAATAAAAACTTGTAGAAATATTTTGATATCCACATTCCTTCCAATGAATATCTTAGTAAAAGTAAGATTTGAAATTAATTGAAGCGGTCAGTTTTTCTTGATTTGCCAAAATTTTAATTTTGGGACAACTGTTGCCTTTCAAATAAACGCTTAAATTCCTAATTTTATTCACAATCACATATTGCATTGTTATTTTAAATTAAATATAAACCAGTGACCTCAAGTTATACATAAACAGTATGCCATACGCTAAATAATTAAATACACAACAAGAAGACTTGCTTTTTCATTCCTGTATTTTTTCATGTTTAAAAAACTTACCTTTTAGATAACTTGGAAAGAATTTGATTAAAGAGAAAAATTCGCTTACTAAATTTTCGTACGAAATTTGTGTATTGGTATAATACAAATTTTTTTTTATAAAAATAGCCGAAACAATAAACAAAAGCCGAGTCACACCCCGTTGCTTGAACGGTGTCAAGAGAAAAAGTGTAAAGAGAACGTGACTAATATTTTTTTATTAGAGAGTGTTCCCATCAGGGAAGCCACTTAAAGCAGATTATTCGACATAATTTTCCATTTCACTTAATATTTTTTGGATCAATGATTTACGTTTAATGAAAGTCGAAATACACGCCTGTAGGGGTTCGCTTTTGTTTTACTACTTTCCTTACTTACTTAGTATCGTTCAGTTTAGGTTTTGAATTTAGAAGTAAAAGAGAAATTTAGTCTTTCCACATGATTAATGTGGAGTAGTTTGATTTTAGATAAACTGTTAACAGAACCAGCACTCAAAGAAATATTAATTTTCTGATTCTACACTTTTTTTGATGGACTTTTATTTACTAAATGTTTTAAATTATTCATTTATCCCCATTTTATATCAATTTTAAAATATTAACACGCTTAACGCCGTGAAAATCATATACGATTTACACTTATTTTACTTTCAGGGCCGCGCGAGTCACAGTTGTTTCGCATTGATTGTTTTACCAGAGAATATAGACGCATAGACGCAGCATACACCTGCTAATCCCTAAAGGATTTCAATAGCAACTTTCTAATACAACTTTTGTTAAAATCCCACAATTTCCGCTTGATTTTAAAAGTGACATATGTCAGTGAGAGATTTAACCAAACTGTTTTAAATATGACCCGTTACTAACTTTTGGACAGTGAACTGCCTAAGAATTTATGGGGTGAAGCTGTACGAACAGCAACATAATTAACCGATTAAAAACCACTGCAGTGCCAAGTGCTAAATTTCCAGCAGAAATTTGGTTTAATAAAAAAATATATCTAAAAAAGATACGAATGTTTTGATCGAAGGCTTGGGCTCACGTTCCTCAAGAAGTAAGAGGAAAGCTCGATGAAAGAAGTCAAGAAAAATATTTGGTAGGATACAATAATAATGGATATTGTTATAGGATAATAAGTATGATATTTGATGAACAATATGTGAAACAAACCCAAATTTTTACTAAAGAAAAGGAAAGAGATGTAGAGAAAGATCATGTCAAAAATGAAAATGAAGAAAAAAAGGATGAGACTATAAGAAAGAGTAATAGAGAACGAAAGATGCCAATTAGATATTAAGACTATGATATGGATATAAATGGCTTCATGACAGCACTCTCAGTAGAAATTTTACCATCTGAAGTTACAAAAAATTACGAAGAAGCAACCAAAGATAAAAAGTGATATCAGTTCTAGAGAAAAATAAAACTTGGAAGTTGTTGTTTCCTCCAATTGAGGTGAATATAATAGATTCCAGGTGGGTATTTACATAGAAAGCAATAAATGGAAAGATTTTCAAAAAGGCTCGACTAGTTGCAAGAGGTTATAAACAAGAACTTGATCCAGGATGAAGATATTTACACTCCAGTGGCCAGAATGATAACATTAAGAGCACTATTGGTATTAGCTCTTGAAACAGATTCAGAAATTCATTAAATGGTTTGAAACAGATTCAGAAATTCATCAAATGGATGTGAAGTCTGCTTTTCTAGATGGAGAATTAAAGAATCCTGTTTATATGCAACCCCCTCCAACCAACAAGTTAAGCAAGGTTATGTGTGTCAACTCAGGAAAGCTTTATATGGATTAAAACAAAGCCCTAAGTGTTGGTATGGTCGGTTACATTTATTTTTACTTGATATGAATTTCAGAAGATCTACTGTAGATCCCTGTTTACATATAAAATGTAATACTTACTTGCTAATTCGGGTAGATGATTTGATGATAATATCTAATAATATCATTGATTTAAATAACATTTGAAACAGATTCAGAAATTCATTAAATGGTTTGAAACAGATTCAGAAATTCATCAAATGGATGGAAAGTTTACTTTTCTAAATGGAGAATTGAAGGATCCTGTTTATATGCAACCACCTCCTGGACTTTCACAAGTTAAGCAAGGTTATGTGTGTCAACTAAGGAAAGCTTTATATGGATTAAAACAAAGCCCTGAGTGTTGGTATGGTCGGTTACATTTATTTTTACTTGATATGAATTTCAGAAGATCTACTGTAGATCCCTGTTTACATATAAAATGTAATACTTACTTGCTAATTCGGGCAGATGATTTGATGATAATATCTAATAATATCATTGATTTAAATAACATAAAAGAGCAACTATCATCAGAATTTGAAATGAAAGATTTAATTAATAATTCAAATAAAAATGTGTTTCTGGGTATTGAAATTGAAAAGGAAGGTGATTTTTTTATTAATTTCATACACGAATTTAATTAGAAAAGTTTTAAACCAATTTAATATGAATTAGTGTAAACCCTTGGATCTGCCTATTCAATCAAAATTAAATTTAATTAAAAATGAGAATGATCTCCCTAATGTGTCTTATAAACAACTTATTAGATCACTTATGTACATTATATTAGGAACAAGATCAGATTTATGGTTTACAGTAATGTATTTTAGTCAATTTCAAAACTGTTTTGGTATCAACCATTGGAATCACTTAAAAAATGTTTTGAGGTATTTAAAGAAAAGTGAAAATTTTGTTCTATAGTACATTCATTTAGCAAATTCCCATCTGTAAATATGAGCACGTGTTGATATTCGCCGTATCATTCGTCAAGATGCTATTAAATATAATTTATTACCTTAAGCCAGACAGATTCTCATGTTACAGATCCAAACTTGCCAGCATTTTTAATTCAAATTATATCGTGTTGATTTTTAAGTTAATATATTGTGTTATATTTATGTTATAGTTATTATTAAGTTATTTACTGGTCGTGTTATTTTTTAGAGTTTAGTTTAATGGTGATATAATGATTAAATTTCAAGAAATGATACACATCAGTACGGCCCTGTTTGGCTTTCACGTGCTTCTATTGACAATTGGGAATTTGTAAAATGAATACAGTTTAAGAAATGTAAAATCTAATAATAATGTCATAAATATTAATGCTTTTGTAGGCTCTGATTTTGCTTACAATATTAATGATCGGAAAAGTGTAAGTGGATTTGTTTTGAATTTTAATAGTAATATTATTTTCTGGAAATCAAAGAAGCAGCCAGCTGTAGCAATTTCTAGTACTGAGGCAGAAAAGGTTGCTTTGTCAAACTGTATAACTGAGTGTCTCTTTCTTAAACAGTTACTAGAGGATATAATTTGTAAAATTGTTGATCTAATAGTGATATTTGAAGACAATCAGTAATGCATAAAGATTGCTTATACTTTAGAAACAAAACGATCTAAACACATAGATGTTTGTCATCACTTTATTAGAGATTGTGTTTTTGAGAATAAAATTAAACTGTTATATGTGCCCAGCGAACATCAGTGTGCTGATATGATGACAAAAGCATTATCTTGTGTTAAGTTCAAAAATTTTAGAGACTGTATAGGTATCTGTAGTATTACTACTGATAGTGATTGATACTTATCTGATACTAATGTTTAATAATTAGTTTTAAGTTATTTTGGCGGAATTGAGGGGGGGGGGGGTGTTAAAATATCACAATTCCTGCTTGATTTTAAAATATGTCTATGTATTGATATATGTATTGTAAAATATGTAAATATGTATTGATATGTCTTGTCAGATTGTAAAGTCAGTAGAGTTCACTTGATGTTGTTCCTTATTGTATTGTAATGGCCGTGGGCTATTAATATTCTTATTATTAAAAGTATTCAATAAATAGTAAAATATTGTTTGTTTTACTGCTTAGAATCCAGTAATCACTTTAACTTTATGGTTCTTCTAAGAAAGTAAGTATTAGGCCTTTATTTGGTCTGGCTTTTCTTTCATAGTTCCATTTCTTGATGTAACTGGGAGCATTTTTTTCGTAAGTTTTGTTGACAACATCAAAACCTCGCGTTTATCGCACCACTTTACTACTACAACTCCTGAGTCAACCAGTAAGACGACCGGTTTACAGCAGACGGCTTCCGTGAAGAAAAGAGGCTTACGACTTATCCACCACAAAATATAGAACCAGATAAACTTCTCCAAAAATCTTTTGTGTTTATACTTATGTTTGAAACATTTTGAAATAATTAATATATTTATAAATATTGATTAAAAATTGCTTTAAAAAGTTAAGTATTAACTTTGAAAACGGTTTTATTAAGCAGGCATATTTCAGTCCTCATTTTTATTGTTATTTATATATTACGAAATAAATCACTAAGTTATCTAAAATATTCAATATCAATATACATAAATGAGATTATTTAGAATTAACATAACCTCAAAATATGACAGAGTGTGACGTCATACGAACATTTCGTAATGTATAGGTGTTTGTTATTTACACCAAGACCCAAGAGACTTGAATGCACTGATGAGCTCAGAATCACAATATATCCTCCGAAAGTAACATGATATACTTAGTAACACCAACGAGTATTATGTTGATTAAATTTCTTACAAAGTTGAAACTGATAGTGTATTTTTAGAAGACATTATAGTTTCTATGCACAGTAATCAAATATGTATTACGTTTAAAGAAACGTTTAGAATTTGTAAAGGGTATTTTATGCAGAAAATGTAGTTGCGTCATGAATGAAAAATATGCAATAGTGACCAATTGGATTAAGCGGTTTTGTTCGCCAATAATTGCCTGTTTATTTCAGAAATTTCTATATCCCTGGGAAGAACCGCAACATTCATAATCGCTACTCATCTATTATGATGTATATAGATTGAAATATAAGAAAAATTTTGACTATTTGACATATCCGGAATTGCAGATTTCCTTATTGTTTATTTTTTATCTTCAGTGAGTGGCAGCAAGTTAATGATGTGAATGCTCTTATTACCCACAATTCATTGTCTCGTCGTTACACATTCAAACAATTTGTATTAGCTAAATGCAATAAACAATAACCGATTATAGCCGATACTAATCACTTGAAAAGAGATTAGATTATCTAATTGAATATTCTACACAGTTAGCAATTAGCTGGAGAACAAAAATAGAAAGAAAGCATCAGTCATGACCAGCTCTGGTATTCGATCTCTGTAGACGTGATTGGTAGAGATGGGAACTAAAAATGTGTGTAAAGAATAACAGTTTCAAAATACCAACTTAAAAAAATACAACTATCGCAGTGACCCGAATATAAGATCTATATTTCCAAAATATTATCAAATGAACACGTTTGTCGAAGACGAATTATCGAAAAACGAAGAGAATTTAACATAAAAATGGTATATTGCCTTTCTAGATTTTGAAAAAGCCCTGCGCCTGGGTCTATAAGAAAAGAATAAAATTATTTGAAATTATATAAAAAAAACGATATCCAATATGTTTGATCATAGCAATTAAAAGTATATACAGAGATACAAATATCAACATAATATTTGTTTTTTGTTTTATATATAGTGTAACCTTGTGTTACAGTGTAAGAAAGTGTAAGAAGAAAACCTTCATCCTTTAATGGTTTGGTATATAAATCCATACATATCATCAGTCCATCTACAAGTAAAGTATACGCTTCTACGTGTATCTACGAGACAACGGCCCAGACATAACAGAAGATGAGGTATTAGAGGCGATAAAGCGAACAAAGAACAAGAAGGCAACAGATCCTGATGAAATACCTGTAGACATAATACGGTTAATCGAAGAACAGCAAATTGGAATATTGGTCGACTTATTCAATACAATATACAGTACATTAATCATTCCCAGAGATTGGCTAATACATTCATAACATTACCAAAAAAACCAAATGCAAAAGCAAAAGAATGCCAAGACCAACGGATAATAAGTTTATTGAGTCATACGCTCAAAATATTTTTAAAAATTATACACCGGAGAATACAAAACAAACTTGAGCAGGACATAAGTGACACACAATTTGAATTTAGAAATGCATTGGGAACGAGGGAAGTCCTGTTCGCTGTGAATGTACTTGTGCAAAGGTGCATGGATGTTAATCAGCCAGTATATATGTGTTTCTTGGATTACAACAAAGCCTTCGATAAGGTCAGACATAACCGTCTTATCGAATTACTTGAAAAGAAAAACTTAGATATGAGAGACATCGGGATCATTAGCGCTATCTATTATAATCAGATCGCTGTGGTAAAAGAGAACAACGTGTTTTCAAACGAAATACAAATTGAGAGGGGCGTCAGGCAGGGCTGTGTTCTGTCTTCTACTTTGTTCAATTTGTATCAGAGGAAATAATCCAGGAAGCACTAGAAGAACTAACTATGGGAATAAATGTAAATGGCCGATCAATCAATAATATACGATTTGCCGACGACACTATTTTATTGGCGGAATGTCTTGAGGATTTACAACAAATGGTTGACAGAGTGGTAGAAGTCAGTGAAGAAAACGGACTGTCCCTAAACACAAAAAAGGCACAATTTATGGTAATTACAAGAGCCCAACAGCGCCAAGAAAACATAACAATACATGGAGAACAAATTAAAAAAGTATATAAATATCTGGGTAGTGCACAATACTGTACTAAAAAGATGCAAATCAATGAAATACTATTTTTACCAACCATATTATGAAAATTGGTGCTTTATCTTTTACAACCTTAGGATACTCTATTAAAAATGTTCAAATATCAATACACTTATAATTATATGTAATACTTTTATTCAATGAATACCAATTACAATATGCCACCGTAATTTGGTCACCTATTTATCAAAATAATATTAATTTAACACTAGTTTTATACATTGCCAATCATTTATTTTTGCTGTATTAGACAACATCTTTTATCTTCAATTATCATTTACATTTATATATGGAATGTATACGAAATATTACACTTTAGTCACTTTTATAACATCAATAGAACTAAAAAGTAAGCAATCACTTATAACACATCCATCTCTACTACTCACTGATGATATTCGTTTCATTTGTGAACTTTCTCAAGGCCGTCCGTCTCGAAACATTAACATGATCGTAATGACTCATTGAGTAAGATGTGGATCAATTTTACAACAACAATATAGCAAATACGGGTGTATTTTACGAAAACGGCCTGAAATTACCAAATACCTTGATATAAATTATGCTTTCACTCCGATAATTTTCCTATTAGCACACAACCAAGAAAAACGAATGGACATACATATCAAGTAGGGATACATCCTAAATCCGACGATGGATGAAATACTATTTGATAGTGAGTACCAATGGAAGGAAAGAACTTCTAACCATTCCCCAATTTCTTTACAGTGAAGTAGAATGAAATATCGGTTGATAGCTGCATACCAAAAAATAAAAGAAGCAATTTATGACGCAGTTGAAAAATAAGACTGAAAAATAATCTCTAGTGGTGGTCAGAAGAAATAGAAGAACTGGATGACAAAAACAAAACGAATATTAAGTAATGGAAACTTTGCGGTCATCTCCACTAATTGTTTGGGGAAAGCTTATTGAAGTCCTTTCCTCAGAGAATATAGTACCAAATATTTTAAGACCATGAAACTGGTAAACCTCCTTTCCATGGGTGACTTTCTTGTGATAAAAATCCACGGGTGGGGTCTATCAGAACCAAATCTTAAACATTAATTTCCTCATTAAAAAAAATTTTTTTTTAAATATTTTTAAGGAAACTTACTGATGTAACGTTATACTAATTAAATTTACATAAATATAATATGTGTATCAATATGTATTGGTATAGTTTACTGCGAAATAACTAACACCATTATTTTTTTACAAGAGTTTATTAAAAAATCATGAACAGCAAAATGCAAACAAAAAATATAAAAAAAAAATATTATTAGGTACCCTATACTTACAATAATACAGAAAATAGAGGGTTTTTTTTTGGCATAGACTTTCAGCCAGACTCAACATAGTAGGAATGGTTGTCTGAGTTTATACTAAAATAAATATACAAAATAATAAACAGGTAAACAGGGTCACTCTCTTCTCGCCTAGGGGCCCATCAAGGCATTTTTTTTAAACATACAACACTAGGCCACGGTAAGAAAGGAATTTAACAATTGGGTTAAAACCAAAGGTTACGTTATTAACTAATGCATAGAGGGGGTTAAAGTATGTTAATTTTGTTTCTACTCAATCGGCACATGTTTTTATATGTTCCATACATAACCATTTTTTGCACAATTGGCAAAAATACCTAGTTGTTCTTTTTTTACAATACTTACACCATCCCCGTTTTCCTGGGGCTGGGTTATCCATCGTAGTTTGCTCAATTCCAGAAAATTTTGCAGCAAGTAACCGTGATATTCTCAGTATACGCATATTTAGCGTTCGTATTTTCATATTTTTCTGGACTAATGCAATTCCTAAAGGCTTCAGAAACAATCGACGAGAAGACCGAAATTCTATATTCGTATTATTGGATCTGCACACAATAAATGCATTTATAACTGCAATATTAGCCAAGCCATAGCACAAAACAAGAAATGCTACCCGCGGGTGGGGTCTGTCAGGATACTTTTACAGGTAGCGATTGGGTACACCGAGTCTAGGAAAAAAATATAAAAAAAAAATTGAAAAAATTAAGCAATTACATTTATAGTTGTACTGGTGGACGCCACTCGTGGGAAGGAGGGTTAAAAGAAATGCCTTCGATATAACTCAGCAGACCTCAAGGCGTTGATTCAGAATTTGTTTCCCGAAGCCTTGGTATTTCTAGCAGGAGGTCTGCTTCTGATACCTTTTCATGGTAAAAGTCACAAAATGTTAAAACAGCTAATTTCGACTGTTCACTGTTCACGGAAAGCAAAGTGTGGGTCTACACAATCTCTAACAATGAAGCCATATCACGAATGGACTTTGATCTGGTTTCGAGTTCAACAATGAATCGGTCAAAACATTCCAACATATCCTTTTGAATTTCGGCTCGAAGTTTGAGTCCTGTATCGGTTGCCAATTCTTACGTGTTTAGTGGCTAGTGGAAACAGAAAAAAAAATAAAAATTGCGGTTTGGTGTCTTCACAAAATAATATCAAATTGTATTTTGATTGTAAAGTGAGTAAAGTTACAAATTAACAATTCATTCTTTTGTAATCGGGTCTCTTGAGTGTCACCCTCGAACGGTTGATACTCGGGGCGGACCGCCCCTCCTGTCCCAACTAACTACGCCACTGTGTATTGGATATCGCGTTAGTATACTAGCCCACTACTTATTTGTAAGTATGGGACTACGTATATCGCTTGTAAACAAGACCTTGTCTCCAGATAGTGTCGTAGGCCGCCGATTAATCTATAACTACAACAGAAGTTTTTTGTATTCTTCTTTATGCTTTTGGGTAGTTTTCTAGTGTTTCAGGTTTGTTTACTGCTATATTTTTTCCTTTTCATTTTATCAGGTTTTTGTGTTTGCGCATATGTATCATAGTGTATCGTGAACGATGGGTGTATCGTGAACTTTGGAAGAATTCTGTCAAAACCGACAATAAGTGACGTAATCTTCTAAATCGCGATATGAGTAATTGACTGAATAATAACAAACTAATTGTAATAACAAATTGGGTAAACATTTAGAAAATATTTGAGAAGACTGATTAATTGCAGCATTATTAATTTTATAACTAACAAAATAAAACAGCCATAAATGCTAACAACACCTGTGATAAAAAATTTGCATTTTGCAGTAGCGTAAAAACTATATAATGTTACATAATTATTTAATTAATTAACCTTGATATTCACATATGATTTCATCATACATATTTTCACAATAAACAAGTTTATTAACTGGTATCGATAAATATGTGTGAGATTTATGAGAGAAATATTCACTTTGAATAGAAGAAACATGTTCAATTCTATGTTTTACTCGTTTGTTAATAAGTAGTCAATAGTGGAACCATAGTCCATCCCATTAAAAAAACTCACCTTTACACAATTGTGTAATAAATCACAAAAACTGTTGTGTAATGGTTTATTTTCACATTTTAACTGATAATATGCTATTTTAATAAAAATCATCTATTGTGAGACTTTACGATGTAGTAATTACGAGTACATAGTCATTAAATATCGTTGGAGAGAAAATTTTTGTAGATATTACATGCACTAGGCCCCTGTACATTGGAAAGCGAAGCATGGACATTTTAATTCGTCGTAAAGTGATGTAGGTAATGATAAAACAGAAGTAAGCATATCTATTAAATTGTAATTACAATGTAAAAACTTTGTAGTAAGGACATTTAGAAATATTTAAAATTCATTGTTGGATAACGATTAAAGTCTTTGAAAAATAAATATTTAGGAAATTTTAAGAACACCAAAATAGTAGTAAATAAAAACGAATAGAGGTATATCTTTGTCGAATAAAGGATTATTTTTTTTCTTGGTCTAGGTGTTAGCCACTCAGCCAGTCTCAACAATTTCATTATAGGAAAGAAAAAAAAAGTATTATTGTAATAAAAAATTAAAATGACATCAAAACATTACATTTACAAACAAAATAGTTCCAATGAAAATCTCGACGAAAATGGCACTATTCACAGAATTCCGTATTTTCTCGGAAAAGATAAGTGTATCAGATGGAATAAGCATGTTTCCTCTCGAACAGCTGTACGTACCCGGACCCGGCCCAAAATTTTGTAACGCAAGTACCTGGCGTAAGAGGAGTTGCAAAACAAAAAGCAGAAGCTCTCGAAATTTTGAGTTTATTTTTTACGCCGGATTTATTGGAAATTATCGTCGAAAATACCAATAAATATATATTATTGAAACAGTACGCCCAGACCTATAAAACAGCTCGTCTGATAGACGTAACTGAGCTAAAGGCATTTCTGGGAATACTGTACATAGCAGTTGCGAACAAGACTAGGGCAGAAGGTGGCTCCTTCAGACAGGGGGCAGCCTAAGACATTGATATTGTGGGTAAATTTAAGGACTCGGGTTGGCAACACTGATATCAAAACATTCCATTACTACTCACACTATTGTAGTTCAGTCTGTAGAACAGTGCAGTAAAGGGTTCATGTCACAAAGTGGAAAGTTAGTTTTTGGTGGTTGAAAATTAAATTTTTGAATTGAAGGTAAGATGAGTTTTTTATTAGAAGATAAGAATAATTAACATTGCTATCAGTTTTAAGTCTATTTATTGCTGTATAACCTGTATATGCTGTATAACATTTTCGTGTGATTTCGCAAGCAGCTGCTGTAAGTGGTGAGAGAAGAACTCTGGTTACTATATTTTTGTTTATAAATGCAGCTGGAAATACAATATCTCCTGCTCTAGTATTTCCGAGAGTGCACTTCAAGAGCAACATGATAAATGGAGCACCAAGCGGGGGTTTGGGTTTGGCTCATCATTCAGGTTGGATGACCACTTCCAATTTCGTTCATGTGATGCAGCACTTTATAAAATGTTCAGGTTCCTATGAAAAGAGAAGGATGCTTCTAATTTGCGAAAATCATGAGAGCCACTTGTAAATTGATGCAATAGAACTAGCAAGAGCTAATGGCGTGCATATTCTAACAGTTCCAACCCATTGTACCTGCATGATGCAACCACTGGATGTGGGATTGATGAAACCTTTTAAAACATATTACAATGCTGCAATTAATTTATGGTTGAAGTCTGACCCAGGCCAACGTTTTGAAATCTATCACGTGGCCGCATGTGTTGGAATAGCATCTACCCGTGCCATGTTACCACAGAGCATTCTAAATTCTTTCAAAAAAAACAGGAATATTTCCAGTTGACAGCCACATTTTCACCGATGATATATTTGCTCCCAGTTTGGTCAGTGAGAGACCTAATCCTCCAGACGAAACTCTTCCTGATGAACCTCTAACATGCCAACTAGCTTTAAGTCTACCAATTTTAGAATCTGAAAAACCACCCTCATCTCCCCAAATTTCAAGCGAAAACTTTCAACAACCAATAGAAACTCCATCAACATCAAGCTGCCAAACTCTACGCCCATGCCATCTCAACAACCTGGCTGTTATTTAAGTCTTGATAATAAGTCCAGAATAATAACTGACACCCCTGAAAAGCTTCTTCTGGCAGAAAAACAGATCAATAAAAAAACAAAGAAAACTACCAACTCTAATGCTAAACGTACTAAATCTAAGAAAAGAAAACTACTTTTTGAAAATGAGAAGAATGAGAAGACAACTGATGATGAAAATGGCAAAAGCTCTGATGATAAAGTATTAGAAGAACCACAGCAAAATTTTGACAGGAGTGAATTAAGAATTGAAGATTTTGTGCTGGTTAAATTTGGGTCTGTAAAACAAAAAGATGTGTACTATGTTGGGAGAATCATTGGTAGGTAAATATGATAATGGGATGTTGAAATTTCATTTTTGAGAATGTTATCTAAAGTAAATTATAAATTTTTCTACCCCATCGTACCAGATATCTCTAGTGCTTCTTTATCAGAAATTGTAGCCCTTTTGCCAACTCCTTCTGAGCAGGGTACAAAGCGACAGAAATCATTATTGTCTTTTTCAGTTTCATCGGAAAACTTCAATATGCATTAGGGGTTTGATGAAGTATCATAATATAGTTTTAAATATTGTAATAAATAATTTCTAAAACATTTATATGAGGTTGTCATTTTTCCAATTGTGTCTGAAGCTGCCCCATTCCCCGTCTGAAGGTGCCTCACTTGGGGAGAAGACGTTTTTGAAAAAGTTGTTTTTATTTTTTGTTTACAACAAGTACCTATAGGGTTTAATATTAAAAACATATACACAGTGAAAGTTGGGTAAACAATGTATTTTATGAGTATTTTCTTTCTTTATTTGCTGAGGTATTTAGAGTGATATGACAGTTCAAATTTTTATGTCTGAAAGAGCCCCACTCTCCCCTAACCACCAAAATGCTGCTGACCTTTTTTAGAATCAATTGAGATATACCGACTGACAATGTCTCTAGAAAGGATTAGGTTTCTACTAAGAATTATGCGTTTTGATGATATAACTACTGAAGAAGAGCACCAAAAACTAGCTGCAATAAGGGAATTTTTTGACATCTTTACTGCTCAGCTACAAAAACATATGGTGTCATGTTAATTTCCCTTGAATTTCTTGATTTTAGAACTTTTAACGACATTGCATCTATCTTGCAAAAGCAATCTTTTGCTTAGATGAGGAGATATGTTGTGGGATGCAAGTTTTAGATCCTCCATATCTCTTATATACATCTTTTAGCATTGTCCGTTTTGCCTTGCAAATTTGTAGAGGGGCAAATTAAAGCAAAAATTTTGGTTTCGTCAATAGAAATCTTCGTATTACTAGTTTCGAGAATTATTATCAGATGTCGCTATATCGTCCAGATCAAAGCCATTTTATTTGCCTAAAAAAAATTGTTTTCCCATTTAGGGCTTCTGTACCAGTCGCTCTGATGATTCCTGTTAGGATGAAATATGTATAGGCGAATATACAAAAGCACTATACGTGAAATCAAATCTTAACTGTCCCTTCTTTTAAAAATCTAACCTTTGTATTTATACAGTTCAGCTCTGAATCGAAACGTCTCTGGAATTTTCTATCTCCACGTGATGGTTTAGTTCTCTTGGAACTTCATCGAAACCCTCTGAACACCGGTCCTTTTTCTCAATCTTTGGGCCAGTTTCTGGCTACGCGGCATCTGCGTTCAATTGTTAGGTTGGGAGACAGTGGCGTAACAATATATTAAAAACAAAATTTTTTTCATGTTTATTTTACTTTGTTTGAATTATTTTAATTATTTATACGTAGAAATATGTTGCTTCTTTTTTAATTGGTTTCTTTGTTAATTAATTTGTTTATTTTTAACATTTTGTTCATGTAGTATAATAAAACCATAAAAGCATATAACACAATGTTTAATTTTGACAAACTAGATCTTTACTTGACAGTTACTCTTAGAATGAATGCCGGGTGAAGCATAGTAAAAATTTTGAATCAGTCTTGCCGATTTATGTACAACTCTGAGAGGTATTTAATATCACACAAATTTTATTGAGAAAGAGAGTAAAGCTATAGTTGTGGTCCAAAACCAATTTTTATGACGTGTACTGTATAAATTGAGAGATTTATCATGTATAAACTATTTTTTTTACACTTTATCTTTAGATCTTCTCTGCATTTCAATTTATAGATCTATGTAAAAGATTCCATGAACCAGATTTATTTCTTCGAGTTTATAATGGCCGATCTACATTTTATTCTTCGTTGAACAAAGCAAGAAATCTATTTCCCATAAATTACGCAATGATTATCCTCCTTACCAAATTTATTTCTCGACCTCTTCCTGAATTTGATTGACAGTCTTATAACCAACATAATATTTTGCATTAACCATTCATACTTTTCAAAAATTGTCTTCGTTATTGCTTTTTAGAACTTTCGTATTATATAACTTCCCACAAAACTAAAATTTGTCTTATTTATTATTATTTTTTTTATTAAGCAATAATGGTCAATGTTAAATTTTAAACACATTATGTATGTATATTTCCTGTTTTGTTGTTTATTTAAGGTAATGGGGTAATTATCGAAGAGTTCTCTTTAATTATAATAAAAAGTAATGTGTGTGCTGTGTATAACGTTCAAGGGTAACTTGTGGTGCATGGGAACTTGTCTGTATAAAGGATGCTAATCACAATACAGAAATAATTCAGTTGAAAATAAACTGTAGATTTATGATTGTTTGAAATCTATAAATTTTGGATTATTCTTATTACTACGCCGTGTCCTTCCGATGATTGCCGATATTAATGGTAATTGTACCTTTGGAAACTAAAGCACAACATAGCTTTGCAAATTGGGAGGTCAAAAGTTCTCTCAAAGTCGATTTCTTCAACTGGCTATCCAGAGTAAAATTATTAGTAGAACAAGCTGGTGTCTTAGTTGTACTATCCCAAGATGAACCTGTAAACGATTGCACCCAATATAGATGAAAGAGCTGGTGCGGGAATTTTCAGCTCACAAAATTCTTGGAAATGACAAAATATACATCAGTGCTCAAAAGTGCTAAGCGTAGATATCAATAGGTCTATCTTAGACTTAAATTTTTTGGTTGCATATCATTTCGAGGTTGAAAAATTCGTTTATATTGAAGATGTCAAGTAATAAACGTCATTCTTCAGAAATAGCTCAAATAGCATTCCACGAATACGGATTCCGGCATATGTATCTTTTTTTATAAATAATTTGTCCTCTGTGTTAAAAAATAAGGTCAAGACTTTAAAAAATGCGAAAAGATATCAATACTAATAATAGCTGATCTCCAAGTTGACACATTCTACAAGATTTTACTATAATTTAAAGTTAAAGACCTAAAGAGATAAGAATTATCAAGCACGAACAGAATGCTCCAATTAGTACGAACAAAATGGTTCACAATATAATAAAATATATTTAAATAAGTGACACAAAAACTATACAACAATCCATTGACGTAGATAACACCGTAAAATCTATGAGTACTAGATTTTAGTTATTAAATATTTTATTTATAGATTATAAATTTTAATAATAAATACTTCTATGCATTTATTGTTATACAGTGATAGTCAAAAGTCCGTTACCCCCCCCCCCCTCGTATTGTTTGAATGGTTATTGCATGGACGTATAAACACAGATGGACTCAGTTATTTACATAAAAATGTGAAGCCAAAATTATTTGACTAGGTCACATTTTCAGCACCTTCAAATGTTGTCACATTTTTTTATTAAAATATCTTATTCACGTATCGCTGAAAATATTACTATATTTATTTTATACTCTACAGGTGCTATCAAACCAAAATAATAATTTATTACTTATATTAATATATTTAATTGTAATTAAAACATCAAATGTGCACATAGTGTGCATATCATTTAATAATATAACGTATAACATATATCCACCAATTATTTTATATGTAGAAGCACCGAAACCTATTTATTAATGGCAACGGTGTTTACATTTCTCTGTCTTATGGCTCTACGTCAAACTTCAAATGCTGTTCCATGTCATGTCCATGTTTTGTTTACTTTTTACCCAAGATGAGGAAAAGTTGTTTTTCGATATTTTGGCTGTATTTTAAGTGATATTTGTAAATAGTGAAATAAACAAATTATAATATTGGTGCTACAGTTTTGCATTTGCAAAAAAAACGAAATATTTACATCCCAATGTCTCATTTAATTTGTAAGTACTGTTTGTTTACATTATTTAAGATGAGGAACTGAGGAAGCCTGTGTGTTTACATTTTAAAATATGTCTTTCATAGGCGTACCATTGGGTTTATTCATATTAATTAATGTATTGAACAAGATATTAGTTCATGCAATTAGTATAGACATTTTTAAATTGTAAGTAGACATCATCTGATTAAAAAGATCTGTTTAGTAGCTTTTTAATTTAATATTTCTCATGAATTAACAATAAATTAGTGAAATGAATAAAACTCATTTATTTTTCTATGTAGGTTTTCAAATAATATTGATTAATGATGAAACTTACTCTAAACTTCAACAGAGAAAACAGTATAAAAAAAACCTTTCAAAAGCATCCTTTTTGGTTATTTAAACTTGTAAGGAAGCTGAAAAATATTTCAGATTTTTTATTTAAACTATAAATATCTACAACAGACTAGTTAAAAACCTTATGAATATTTTGATTAATAAAACCATACAAAATGTCCCAAAATCAATCTATGAGCATTTTGGTGACCATATGTATGATGAAGATGCAATCGATGGTCACTCAATGCAACTTTTAAAATTGGTTCTTGAGAAATATTTTAAAATTGGAATTCATCATGAAACGAAGACTACTTTAGATGCTAACACCGTGCGCATAAGAAGCGTTCTTACTAAGACTGTTTTATTTCGCAATCAATAAAAATTTATTTCTATACCAACGTCTTCTATTATGTCTATTTACCATTTTTACTTTAATATTTCTGTTTGGTAAATAGCTTTCCAATAATTTATACATTTTCACGCCTACTTTTTAATAAGTAGGTATATTTGCAAATAATTTTATGTCAAATGCCAGCAAGAGCTTTGGAATGATCAATAAATAATTTTGTAGCAGAAACCCTTACTACGTGGAATCTATTGATATTGTATTAAAACAAATTTGTCACAATTTGAAAAAAATATGTTTTAACACATTATCAATAAATATAGGTATGTACTTAATTTTGACAAATGTATATTTTTTAATAGTTTTTTTTTATCGTAGGATTATTTGATACCTATTAAAAAATTAACTTGAGCTCAAATATATTTTATTGTATTAATTTTAAAGCAAATAAAATTGTATTTTATTTTTTCTATAAAAACGTGTTTTTATACATTATTACTACTTCCAATTATTAACGTCTGAATAATTATCCCCGTGAGTAAAAATTCAAGCACGCTTATGCTCATTGAGGAAGTATCACAGTCTATCGATACCCGTTTTACTCCCCTTTACCCTCTTGTCCAGGAATATCAAGCTTCAAAACAGTGTGTGTTTAAGGTATCTTATTGCTGGGTCCATCTATGTTTATACGTCCATGGGTTATTGTTATAATAGTGAAATTTGGAGGGAGGTAATAAACAGTCGTAGGCTTCTCAACTAGTCATAACAGGTGACGTAATAGTGACAGCGGTCGTTAGAATTTTTATTAATTAAATGCCAAACTAGAATTTTAGTATTCATTTAATTTATTCGTCAAAATCATCTTAAATCCAAAGAAAATTAAAATTAAAATAATTAAAATTAAAATTAAATTAAAATAATTGTAGTTTCGCATTTAATTAATAAATATTCTAACGTTCGCCTTTGGTTAATTGTCAAAAAAGCTGACGTTGACGTAAAAACAATTAGAGAATTAAAAAACGTCAACTTTTTGACAAGTAACCAGAGGCGGAGGTTTTAATATTTATTCATTAAATGCGAAACTACAATTTTAGTATTTATTTAATTTATTCATCAAAATGAGCTTAAACTCAAATAAAATTAGTATGGTTGAATAGGTATTTTCAATACATTTCAAACGATGAATCACTTGCCATAAGCCTACGTCTGTTTATTACCTCCCTCCAAATTTCACCATTATAAGTATAACCGTTCAAAAGATACAAGGGGGGGAACAAACTTTTGACTAGCACTGTATATGCCTACTATTATGAAAAAAGCTATTTATCGTTCAACGCTATTGAGAGTAATTTGAAAATTGACAAAAACAAACAAAAAAAAATACTCTGCCTATATTATACTTCATTTTATATTAATATTCCTGTAAACGAACGCCTCTGCTTAATCATTCGTTTAACCTACATATTTCTTTTATAAATTAACATTTATAGTTTGTCAAATATATCGATTGGTTAATGGATGACATTATAAAATTAGCATTGATCTTGCGATAAAGACCTGACAACTTAATCCAATTCCGTCTAAAGAAACTAAATTAAATATTTTAGAAACAAGTGAATTATAGACAAAGGTCACTTGATAATATTTAAATAAATCACGACTGAATTATGTTTACATAAAAGGTCAATCATTAAGGGCGTGCATTTTTGCCATAATGCTATGCTATCTTGTAAAATTAACAACTATTTACGCTGGTTTTTCAATCTGAGGTATTGTGGATAGATAATGTTCCTTATATGATTCACCCTGTATATTTTTTAATTAAATCGGAATGAAATAATTGTAATAATATGTATGTTAATAATTAATAAAATCGATATTGCCAAATTTACTGTAAACATTTATTACATATCGAGATTTTCGAGTATTTCGAGACAAGATACATAAGATTTTCTGGTTTAAGATCAAGACAAAAATATGAATTTCAAGATTTTTCTCGAGACAAGACGAGATTTTCCGAAATGTCGTCTTATCTCGTCTTGCGGCATCTCTACCAGTTCTGCTTTCTTAAGGATTTTCTTGCGCAGTTAAACTAAGTATCTGCTTAAAATTTAATCCAAGGTATTTCTCACTACCATTGGTAGTGACCATCACCAATTTTCGCTGCGCTACCAGCAAAACTGCTTTTATTTTTTGTCGAGCCAAATAAAATCCTTTTTCATTCATATATATCGCAATTTATTAAATCACTCTCTTCATCCTACTATTCAGTTCCTCTTCCACATTGGCCATTGGCCCTACCGCCACTTCTCATCATACTATAATATGTTCTACGGTATAGATTCCAAGACAGATACCTGCAGATTGCAGAACATTATTACCCATATTCAACTCTCCTCTCTCGTTTACATATATTTTCATATCTTTTAGATATGCCCCTTTCACTTACAAAGTTAAGGAGCCTTACTAGTCAGTTCCTGTTAAATTTCCTGCAGGAAAAATCTGTAGACTTTCTTTACATCGATAAATATCAAGTAGATACTAGAAAACAGCAGATTCTGGTATGTCGTATACCAGCATTCGCCTAGCAATCACTTTTACCTTCGAATGTCTTTTAAAAAACCAATTAAGTTAAAGACCTGATCGGGTGAGGTTGTGTTGCACTCTGTTTCACGCACCGGGGATACTCGATAAGAATGTGTTTCACAGTTAATACACTTGGAAGTTCAAATTTTTTAACAGTCTGCCGAATTTCATGTAATGTACTCTTGATTGTGGTCCAGTGGGTTTACCAGGTATGATACTGTTGTTGCTTGAACATTTGCTTTAGATCTTTACATTAATTCTTGAACATCTGCTTTAGATGTTGGGCTTTTTAAGTATTGACTGGTTACGCAAGAAGCTTGTTTGGCAACAGTCTGATTTTTCATTACCGGGGATACCGATATGGGATGGTAGTCAGATGATAGTGGCATTTACACCTTGAGAAGCGAGTATAACGTAAGTCCTATGGATTTCTTGAACTAAGGGATGCTGAGCGTATAGACTTTTTATCGAGTATAGTGGCGAGAGGGAGTCTGTACATATTGTTTGGTTCCTATCATCTGTTTTTAGGTTTTTAAAAGCTTCTACTATCGCATAGAGTTCTCCAGTGTATAGGCTGTATAAATTCGGTAATAAAGATGATTCTATTATTTCACCACATATGGTAACGATACATCCAACGGCTGCTTCGCTTTTGGAGGCATCTGTATACAAAATTTTTTGGAATTGGTTCCTGCTTATGATTTGTTCGAACATCTTATGACACGACTAGAAGTTTCGTGTTTACTGTATGCTAAAAAAGAAGTGATTGAATGTGGGATTGGTCTATTTTAAAGAGTAGTATCCAGGATTGGAAAAGGATGTGTTTAAGTAAGGTGGATGGTTTTTCTTCGAGTTAATTTTTAGATGTCTATTGTTGACTGAATCTTTTGCGGGATCTCCGGGGACGATGTTGAGATAATTAAACGATAAACTGGATTATATGGATTTCCGGATACGGAAGCAAAGTAAGATTGTAGAAGATACTCTCGTCGAATCTAGAGAGGTAGCTCATTAGCCTCGCAGTAAAGGCTGTCTATGGAACTAGATTTGAAAGCGCCTAAGCAAAGACGAATAGAAGCTGCTGCAGACATGTATATGAAGCTGCCGTAGTCTAGTTTTAAGCAGATTAAAGCTCTAGATACATTAAGTAAGATGTTTTCGTCCGTATCCTATGTGAACTATGATAGCGCCTTAATAATATTGAGTCTCATTGCGCTTGCCTTTACTACACTAATATGCTGTTTCCAAGTTAGCCTGCTATCAAACGTTAAACAGAGTATTTTGTGATTAGTAACGAGTTGCAGTGGAGTTTCGTTAAAGAAAATAATTGGACTTTGGCTGCAGGGTCTTCTGCTAAACTGTAATAATTTTAATTTAGTGGTTCTTCTTCGTCTTCTTCTTTTTATATAGACATGATTCTGTCTGTTTTTCAATGTGCCTCCAGTAAGTTGTCATTCCATCGTTTGCGTGGTCTTCCTACTGATCGTCTTCCTATTGGGGAACCGTCTCTTGCCGTCTTTACTACTCTATTTGTTGTCATTCGGCTTATATGATCGTTCCATTCTACTCTTCTATTTCTTACCCAGTTTGTGATGTTCTCCACCTTGCATCTATGTCGTATATCTGTACTTCTAGCTCTGTCCCATAGTGTCTAACCATCAATTTTTCTAAGTGTTTTCATCTCTGCTGTTTGTAACATCCTTTTTGTTCTCTCTGTGTCAGGTCTTGTTTTTGCCGCGTTTATCATTATTGGTTTGATGACTGTTTTGTAAATTCTGCCTTTCGTTTCTTTCCCGATATTTTTATTTCTCCATATTGTTTCGTTTAGGCAGCCTGGTTTAGTGGTTGAAAGAGCTAATCAGGTTTTTTTGGACCATTCGCTAAGTTAATTTACGGCAGTCTGGAGCAAGTTGCACGTGACGACTGTACTTTTTCCCTGACAATATAAAATAACGTCGTCTGCATATATTAAGTGTGTGACTGGTGGATTAGAATGAACAGTGTTTTACTGAGTAAAGAACCTTGTGGGACTATATTATTTTCCCCCTTATGTCGCTGAGATTTCGCCATTTGTTTTCACTTTGAGCCTTATTTGTCGCAGAAAGTTTTACTGGAGTTTAATTCCACATAAAATAATATTTAACTTAAATATGCCACAAGAAAACAGTCTCAGGATATAAAAGTTTTATTATTGTATTGTTTCTTGTCTAAAAAAATTACACTTTTAAATTATATATAGAGAAATGTTCACCTTGTTCTTGTATCTTACTACATCGTTCCAGTATTATTTTCAATTTACCACAAACATTGTTTATGGTAAATAATATCCAGTAGTTTTGCACATGACTGCATAATAACTTACGTTTAGCATTCGTTAAATATTTTTTTAATCCCAATAAACAAACAAGTTTTTAAATTTGTATGAGTTTAGTTGGTCTTCCAGTAGTTGTAAATAACTGATAAGATAAATGAATACTTTGTACCGCTTAGTAGATTACATGTAAGTCAAAACAATCAAATTAGCATTAGATAACGCCCATGGCATCGTCTAGTTTAAAATTTTTTTTTTCTAATATGCCTAAAGTGTATATATTATTTTAGTACTTTTAGGCCAATAAGTAATATTCGTATATAATATCATAAGAGAGAAAATTTTGCCGGCAATATTTTCGACTGGTATGAAAGTTTGTCGCTCGGCAATTTTCGCAAATTAAATTTTGACAGTTAAATCACCAAACGTTAGTCGAGTGATTTTGTCAAAATTTTATAAGCGAAAATTGCCAAAAGGCAACAAACTTAAATAAAACCAGAAGAACATTTTATCGGTAAATAATTTTCTCTCGAATGGCATTCGACAAGACTATTTCACGAGACAATTAATGTACCATATCACAAAACATAATCTATATTTATTTATTAACAATATTAAATGTACAATTATTATAAGCTATAGTAGTTTGCCCAATCTTTTCTACCAAAGCATGATTTTGTGTATTATTGATCTGTAGCATTTGGGAACTCGAAGGTCCAGCTTTATTTGTTGTTTTGAGATTTTCGATCAACTTCTAGTGGTGACTGGAAGCCAGCGGCAGATCTGGTTTTAGAGAGCTTGCATTTTAGTGACCCGTTAATTTAATTAACTCCTGTTCAGAAACATCTTGCTTAAACAAGGCTGACACAGCTGAAGATCGATGAGAATAGTTTGTTATTTTATGTTTTTTTGTGTCTGTTCCAATTTTTTCAGCTGACATTTTTGTCCACTTAGATACGGTGTTAATTCCAAGTGGACAGTTTTTGAACCACTATCTTTCCTTCCAGTTGGGGTGAACGGTAAGAAAGAGTCTGTCTGATAAAATCTTTGGTCCCCTTTCTTCCATTAATTTCAAAAATAATCTAACTGGGCATAAATTTTCGTTTGATAAATTTCTTCTGCTGCTTGCCAAACCCAAACTTGCTGTTGAATTCAATTCAACCAGTAAATTCTTCCATAACATCAAATTCCTTCTGGAAAAAGTGAATCTTGCAATTTACGGCCTCATTGCCCCTCCCAGCAAGTTCAAATGAGAAAAGGCGAAAAACTTTTTTGTGCTCTATCGGGGTTTCCTCGTCGTAGCTTTGGATGATTTTTAATAGTTCTTCAGTGGATAATGCTTTTGAACTGAGTTTCCTTTTTTATTAGGAGGCAGCTTAAAATTGTCTTAAAACAATTTTAAGCTGCCTCCGTTTGGTATCTGGCCAATCTTGCACATATGAAAGATATATCTGTGATTTGAAAGATATATTTTTATGCCGTATTCCGTAAAATATTTTTCTTGTACCATTTTTGCTGTAGTATTCCACATTGACTTCACAGACGACTCTTTATAGTCTTCGCCATTGCCTTCTGGCATTTCATGTTAAAGGCATAATCCTCGAGAATTGTTGCTAGTTCCGTTATGGTACATCTTTCAAGCGTATTTCTCACCCATATGAACTCCGAAAATTGGGTCCAAATAGAGCTTCTGGACCTCTGCGTGTTCAATGGGACATTTTCCAAAACCAATTTTTTAAATTCTTCACCTGTCTGGCATCCAAATCTTGATTTTTCGTCTGAATCATTGAGCAAAAAGACAGAAGAGGGAATGTAAATGTAGTGGGGGCAAAAATGTTGTTAGACGGGAAGTGCCATTTTGAGAGGCCACATTAAACAAGGAAAGAGAGTCTCTTTCCTTGTTTAAGAAATCAAATTTAGTTGGGTTATGTCATTGTGTGTCCCAACTGTCACATGAAAGCTTATTTATATTAAAGTTTCTTAACAATTGTATCAAATTTTAGACTATTATCGTTATTTAATTAAAGCTTTATTATGCTCTAGTGTAAAAAACGCATTTTAAGTGTTTGGTACATAGTGCTTATAATAATATTGGAACATAGTCTTAAATTTGGCGCCTTTGCATTTCCGGATATGTCCTCCATATTAAGAGGCACTTTTATGAATTTTGGTCTTCTTTTCATAACGATTAGATTCCTTTTTTTGTCTTTTTGCTCGATGGTCTGGATTCATTATATCTGTCCAAAATTGATTATACCTCAATGACGTTTGTCAAACTGACAATCGAATTAAAAGACTCCTTCGTGACGGATCTGTCATAATTTTGTCGCTCAGCAATTACGGGCAGGAAGGAGTTTTGTCAGTAAGAAACGTGACGTTGCTATGACGTTTTATCAGTTAAAAATAGTCTATACAGTCCTATAGTGAAATAGTCGGTCAAATACCCAAACGGGACAGGCGGTTGAGACGCATTTTGCTAAAGCTCATTTGCCAATGATTAATGAACGGAAATGACAGTCTATCATAAATACTGCAACAGAATTTAACTAATTAAGAATCAAGGAATGAGATAGGTATATAGATAAATGTAAATGTACAAAAATACTTGAAATAGATTTTGACAAAAAGTATCGATTATCTGGCTAAAACATTAAACAAAGATTAAAAAGACGATTGAATTATTCAACGCTGTGTTGTACAGATTACAGAACTACTTGATTGTTTACTTATTACTGCAATTGTCTATTTGTAATAAACAGAAATACACACAACCAAACTTATATGGAATCACTATGTATTTCAAATCAATATTTATTTCTTTTGAAAAAAATTGTTATTGTTGCGAAGAATAAAGGTTTCTATTGAAAATAAACAGACAAATAAAACATTCAGATAACACAGCCCGGCACAATACAGATTATTTGTTTTAGTTGTAAATTAAACGAATATAAATGAACTAAATTTCGCTTTTAAAAACGAAAATATGCCTCATGTGGGGTTAACGGATGCGCAAAGTAGAAAGAGTGCAAGGTATGTCGCTGGACATATCTTGTCGAGCAAA
This sequence comes from Diabrotica undecimpunctata, assembly GCF_040954645.1. Lineage (NCBI taxonomy): Eukaryota > Metazoa > Arthropoda > Insecta > Coleoptera > Chrysomelidae > Diabrotica > Diabrotica undecimpunctata. Next base: position 156,771,675 of record NC_092806.1, on the reverse strand, counting down.
GTATGTCCAGCGGGACATAACTTCAGGGGTACGCCTAACACAGAGAGTTATGTCAAAAACCTATGCTAGGTATCAGGAGTTACGAACGCTTAAGAATAGACCAAGATAAAGACGTCAAAACTGAATATAACTGAACTGTATCAGTTATACACCGATCCAGATATTGTGAAATTCGTTAAAGTGCAGAGACTTAGATGGGCTGGACACATTGCTAGGATGTCAGATCACGAATACATGAAGAGATTAACATTTTCACAACCAGAGGGCACAAGAAGCAGAGGACGACCACGAATGAGATGGATTGATGATGTGGAAGAAGACCTACAGATTCTAGGGGTTAGAAGATGGAGGGAAGTTGCCAGGAATCGACAGGAGTGGCGACTTCTTTGTGAGCAGGCCAAGATCCACAACGGATTGTCGAGCCACTTATGATGATGAAAGACGTCAAAAAGAAACAACGGCTTGCCACGATCGTTTTATTATCCAAGTAGCTAGAAGAGGCCCAACAATTTCTCACCTGCAACTCCAAAAGCCGCTTTTGGAAGGTACAGGTGTAAGTGTTTTAGTTGAGACAATAAGAAGAAGACTTCGTGCAGTCATACAGCTGTAGACAGTTCATCGAGCAAAAAGACAAAAGAGGGAATGTAAAGGTAGTGGGGGCAAAAATATTGTTAGACAGGAAGTGCCATCTTGAGAGGCCACATTAAACAAGGAAAGAGAGTCTTTCCTTGTTTAAGAAATCAAATTTAGTTGGGTTGTTATTATTTGTCCCAACTGTCACACGAAATCTTATTTATATTGAAGTTTTTTAACAATTGTTTCACATTTTAGACTGTTATCGTTAATATTTAATTAAAATTTTCTCGTCTAAGACACATTCTGAAAACTATTTTATAACTACTGTTAATAAGTGTCGGAAAATTTAAATTTGGCGCATTCGCATTTCCGGATATGTCCGCCATCAGAAGCCACTTTTTTGGTCGCCTTTTTATAACGATTAGATTCCCTCTTTTGTCTTTTTGCTCGATGAGACAGTTACGGGTTCCCGAGTTAACCAGGCAGCACAAGATTGATCGCCTAAATTGTTGTCTTCAATACCAAAACTGGAACATTGGAAATTGGCAAAATGTGCTATTTTCAAACGAAACCATGACTTGTGTAAAATCATATGACCGATGAATTCGTGTACTTAGAGGGAGAGAAAGACAAACAAGAACGGAAACAGCCAGATCTGTTCACAGACATAAAGAAGGAACTGTTATGTTCTGGGGAAGTAATGCGGTCGGTAAAAAAACTCTTTTAATTTCCATTTAACCAACTTTAATAGCTCGCAGGTATGTTGATTTGGTTCTAGAACTTGTTGTTAGACTCTGAAAAAGTGCAGTGGGAAAAAATTAATTTTTATGCACGATAATACATCTCCACATACAAACAGAGCCACTAGATACTTCTTTGAAGCAGAAAATATCACTATTCTGTAGTGACCTGCTTGCCCACCCGACTTTAACCCTATAGAGTATTTGTAGGATATGCTTAAACAAAAGAATTAGACCTCGCCGGGATAGTCCACAACACACCGTAGAGCTAGTACAAGCTGCTCTTGAAGAAAGGAAACAACCTACCGCAATAAAATGATGACAATTTGTTTAGACGTATGCCCACGTGAGTTGGAGCTACCATAAGGCCTAGGGTTAGTTACACCGACTACTAAAAAATCATACATAAATAAAAGCAATTTAAATATCATCCCTTGTACATTGGAATTTTGTATGCTATTGACTTTAAAACAAATAATTTCAATTTTACTATTTAAGAATTTATGGGTTTCTTTAATTTTTATATTTTGGTGATTAAATTGCTTTAGAACAAATATTCTTTGACTTTTAAGGCTAGTTTTTTAAAATTCGCCTAAAATAGTAAGAAATATCAGATGATTCCATATAAATTTGGTTGTGTGTATATGTACTGATAATGTCAGTGTTATATTTAGCAATTAGTATGCACCGTTGACCATGCAATACTGATTCACGGACAAGGGGTCTGATGCTTTGCATGTAGAACAACCACCCTTAGTAAGGCTCCCCCTTCTTTAATGCACATCACTTGTATTCTCATATAATACGCGATCGATATCGGGCTTTATTTTATAGCAGGGTGATAATCTCATTTTCTAGGACGTATCCTTCAACTCAAGATAAGAAAAAATATTCTTTTAATTACGCTGATAAAGATAATTTTGCAAGGTTTTACTTCGATTATATTATATGCTTTTTTACTACAATATCGATATTGCAAACTTTAAGGGTGGTATTATGTAAGTTTTAGGAGACAAATATCTAGTTTATTTATTCATGGTTTAGAAAAACCTTTCTTTATTCAATTTGGAATATAATAATTCGTATTACAGATATATTTCAGTACCTGGGGGTGTAATAACGTTGTTTTTCATAAGTTGCCAACATTACTTTTTTCATCAACAAAGACCAAGAGATAATACAAGAACTGATAAATAAAGACACAGACATTTGTGCAGTCCAAGAAACCCAGAAGAGAGGTAAAGGCCAAAGAGACTATAACCAATTTTTTCTAGCATACATTGGAGTGATAAAAGAAGAACGAGCACAAGCAGGGTATACTTGTCCATAAAAAATTTAAAGACAACATAAATAATTTCCGTTATATCTCCGAAAGAATAATACATATGAACATCACAATAGACTACCAAAAATTAAATGTCATATCTATCTATAGCCCTGAGGACTGCAAACCTAAGGAGGAACGAGAGGCATTCTACTAACAATTGCAAATCATCCTGGATGAAATACCTCATGAAGAACCCTTAATTCTTATGGGTGACCTTAATGCACGAATCGGAAATGAAATAGTTCCAGGAGTAAAACAAAGATTTATTGAAAACCATGTCAACAGAAATGGAGAAATCATGGCTAATCTCTGTGCTTTTAACGAACTGAGAATCAATAATATATTTTTCGACCATAAGCTCCAGTATAAATATACATTTGAAAACTCAAGGGGGCACAAATCTATGATTGCTCTAATAAGTTACTAATAGAAAAATCCACCCAAAGCAGATTCTAGATACTCGAACTTTAAACTCAGCAGACGCAAAGAGTGAACACAAACTAGTACCAGCAAAAATAAGAATAGATGCAACACCAAAACATTTTCTACAGGAAATTACCAAGGAAAAATTCAATTTAGAATCACTGTGGAACGACTCTACAAGAGAAATATAACAAAGGAGACTAGCAGAAGCTAGAACAGAAGCTCTAGGAAAACGCAAAGACATAATGAACAAAAGAAACAACAACAATACGCCATGGTTCAGAAAAAAAATAAAAGAAATAAAAAAACACAGAAGTTAAAACACATCACACTTGTATTGTGGTATAAAAAACATAGTTCAAACTTTATAAAAAGTGTCGTCAAAATTTAAGTACTAGTATAACGTTTTCAATCTGAACAGATCATCCTCAGTGCCTTGTGTAATTGTAGCTAACAATAAAGTTATATGTGAGACCTCCTATATGGGTTTACATCATTCCAAATTTTACATTTTGATTATGTTGTGACTCTAGGTCGATGACAATGGATAAATTTTAATTACTTTAGGGACTACATGCCTCCCTGCTCGATTTTTTACACGTGGTACTTGTCAGTTAAAACGACACAGACCAACTGAGGTTGGTCATATGGTTTTTCGCCGTCGACCAGCCCTACCAATATACATATATAATTCATTATGAAAGATTTTAGTCATAGAACAAACATTGCCGGTACGTTTTATAAAGGTAAAAATCCAGGAATTCTGTCAGACAATAATACTAGAGACATCCTTTGAGCTATCAACAAAGAATAAATGTGAAGAAATATTTGAAAGATTCTGTAAATAATAGATAAAACTAGAACAATAGATATGATAAATCTAGAGCCTCCGTTTGAAGGAAATTTAAAACAAATGAATTTTTTATGTATGTGGTACATTACTGATACTGATTCATACTTAATGTTGTTTCTGTGTTTGAATTGACACACTAACATGTTCAATAGATTTTACATTTCTATAAAAAAAGTCAAAAGGCGTGACATAACTGTAGCCTTGGACTACTTTAGAAATAATCTTTATACAAAGGGTTAATAGCCCTTACCGTCTAGCATAACATTCCTAGCATAATCCTCATCGGTGTATTCACACATCTTTCTATATTCTGTCACTACATAAAAACAAACAACATAAACTATTGCATTTTGCCACTACTTGGTTATCACTGTACGTTTGAGCAAACAATCTTCCCGAATATCAATATCTGGAAACGATTTATAAACAACCGACAGCCGTATATCACATCGTACCGAACAACGTTATTTTGACAGTGTCGTCAGCTGATCGCTCGCACCTTACCCGCAATGCACTAGCGATTTGTTTACGACAATCAATTAGCGAACTTGGACAGCTATTAAATTAGGGGACAGCTGATTTTAAACGGCGGCAACGGATCGTTCGAGGTTCGCTGCCGGATTTTAAGATATCGCGACTTGTGCTGTAATTCAACTATGCGTTTTTTCTGTCCGTGAACGCTACCGACATGCGCAGCTGCGTCACTAGCGTCGCGCCGTCCAGCGATCGATTGTTGTTGTGTATTTCGCTATACAGGGTGTCATATTTATACAAAACAATTTATAGCCAGACAAATAAGAAACAGAATTTTATGTGGTTATATTACCTTAATGTGTTCCTGAAACAAAATATTCCTATAAATTATTAGTCTATTATATTAGCTTTTTATGAGATTGGTATAAATGTTGACATAAGCCAATCTCTAGAACTACATCTAAACTTGACCCTTAAATCTTTTAAACATGACATTCTATTTCTTCTATACTCATTCCCTTCTTTTATCTTTTCCGGAATTATCAATCTTAGCATGTCATATTGCTATCCCATCATTACGTACCTCAGATATTGTAACTTTCTTATTTTTGTTGTGTTTATTATTTCGTATTCTTTGCCAATTTCTCGCAATACTTCCGTGTTTGTTTTCTTCAGTGTCCATGCTATTCTAAGCATTCTTCTGTAACACCATATTTCAAATCACTTTAGCTTATTTATGTGTTTTTGCTTCAGTGTTCAGCTTTCAAGTACAGTTCGTCAAAGTTAGCTCTGTCTTTCAGTTTAAACTCTAGCGATGCGAAAAATAAACAGAGAACGCATTCGGAGTAAAGAAGATAGCAAATGCGTTTGGATTTTAAAATTATTTTATTATGGAACTACGACTGGGGGAGGGTCAATTGAACTCAATAGGCATTGAAATTTAAATAATTAGGAGTAATTATTCCACGTAATATTATGTGATGAAAATTATCGATTTTTATTGTTTTTAAAGATGAAATATATTATAAAAAATTGATATTTAGATATCAAATTATTAATAAAATCATTTCAACATAATTTAACATGTTTGAAAACTAAAAGCAATAAAAAAGTTCATATACAGATATTGCACAAAATTGCAAAGAAATACATAGCTAGGTAATTCTAGGTATGTCCTTAACAAAACAAGAGAAAGTAAACTGACTGTTAGAAAATTTATAATATATAAATGGTCATTTAATTTTATAATCAAGTTAATCTTCCAAAACCAGAATTTTATTAATAACATAACTAGTTCATTTTTAAATTAAAAAACCATCTCCGTCGACCATCATCTTTTTTATATGATCATTTTAGCATTGTATACATCATATTGAAATATAAAAATAAAATAAATTGTTTAATCGTTTTTTTTCCTCTAAAACGTCCGTATTCTAACAGTATACTTATAAAATAACATTACAATAGTTCAATGCCTTAAATATCTGAATTAAATAAATATCACTATTAGCGTCATCGTTGTCATCATCATCATCATCCAAGTTAATTATCACTTTCTCCGTAACTAAGTCCACTGCCGGTGCGCTTTTCATAAAAAACTGTTCTGCCTGTTTGGCATTTTCACACCGTGATTTCCATTCATCCTCTGAAAATGTCTCAAAAAATTGATTACATAAAACCTCCACATCTTTAAAGTTAAAACTTACATTCCGTTGTGCAACATAGTTTTTCATGGATGCCGAAACTAACTCAATGGGGTTTAACTCGAGATGGTAAGGTGGTAGTCTTAATACCGAATGTCCATTTTCCTCTAGAAGTTTATCTATTTCATTTGATTTATGATACGTTGATAAAATTTTGCTAAAGTGTATAGCTCGGCTCTTAACATATCATCTGTAAATGGCTCTTTCTTAGCCACTCTTTTATTTCATCTTTTTTTGATGCAGTCGTTATATTTTTTTCACTTTGAACATTGTGGCATGGGCCATTATCAATCACTAATACACTTTGTGCTAGTAAGTTCGGTATCAACATTTCCACTAGCTACTTTTTATAATTTTGAAAGTTCATCTGACTATGGTAATCACCAGTTTTTAAATTTGATTTAAATTTTAAGTTGGAATTTTTTATGAACCCCATTTCTCCCCCTGCATTAACTATTATTAACCTCTGTCCCTTAGAGATAGGCTTACGCAAACCATCGTGAGAATCATTATTCCAACTTTTATTGAATGTGTGATAAGAGTGGATGTATGTTTCGTCCATGTATACTAAAGGACGATTTTCGTTTCTGCAACTCTTAATACTTCGCAAAAAAGCTATCCTTTTTTATTGGATGTCAGGTTTTTCCATAAGCAATTTTTTCTTTGTCTGAGTTTTTCGCCAACAGAAACCAATTTTATGTAATACTTTTCGTAAACTTCCATACGATCCTGTGTAATTAATTTTATTGACAAATTTCCTGTGTATGCCTCTCAATGTAGGAACTTTTTTTTCGTGGACGTGAAAATTTATTTTCGTGGACGTGAAGAATTTCCTTACCCATATTATTCAACTTAGTTTTGGTCGCACTTTTTTGTCTTTTAATATTAGGTGTATGGAACGAATCACTTTCACCATCTTCAACTGATCTCATTTCATTTGAAATTTGCTTTACAGAACCAACACTAACACCAGTTGTTCGCGAAACACGTTCTTGAATTTTCGTTAGTTCTATTATCGGATGTTTAGCCTCCGCTTCTGGTCTCATAAAATATATCACATTTGCTATAATTTCACGAGATTGACCACTCAAAACTTTACGATGAACTTTTGATTTAAATTCCATTGTAACGGAACCGGATTAATAAGTCCTACACCAGTGTAATTGATATGCGTCTGATCTGTTTGCTTCTGCTAACAAAATTGAACTGAGTATATTCGGGCTACTGACGGATCCTCCCCTCCAAATTTATATTCTTATCAAAATTCAGAGACTAACATCTCAGACATTTCTAACTATTTCTATTCTGGCTCTTATTTCTGATGTTTAATCATTATTTTTTTAAAACCAGGTTACCAGATATTTGTATTTTTCAAACCTTTTTATCGGTACACTTCCCAAATATATGTTTGTCCGTATATTTATTTTCATTTTTAGGACAAATTTTTCCCAAAAACTGCTTATCTTGTTTAGTAGTAGTTGCAGTTGTTCAACAGAGCTTGCCATAATCACGGTGTCATCTGCATATCTTATGTTCTTAACATAACATATTGTACATCAAGAAATTTACTATCAACGTCTTTGTCACTGAATATTATCACCAAGCACAGAGAAACATATCTAAAAATTATCAAAACAGCTAAAAAATGTACTATCAAAATCGTCTGAGAACTTAAAAAATGTTGCAAAAGAAACTTGGTCCATAATAAACGATCTTCGAAATATATAAAACTAACACAGCTCAAATATGTTCTCTTCCAAAACCTGAAAATACTTCGTTAATATGAGTAAAAATATAACATCAACTATTTTGCCACAACAAGATCCTATTTCCTATCTCCCCAATTCAAAAAAGGTCTCGAATTCATTCCTTATATAACCAGTTAATAAATCTGTGTTGGAAGTCCTGATCTCACTAAGTAAGATTGTTCTGAAGCAATTTTCTTGTGGCATCTTAAAGTAATTACTATTTTAATGGGAATAAGCCACAATTGAAGGTTAAACTAAGTTTATTGACGTTTCAAGTTCCACTTCGGAAATCTCAAAATACAAACATTAATAAATTAAACATTGTCACGTGGTCAAAAATTCTTCTAATAATTTAATTTTATATGACTCATTTATATTGACAATTCAGACATACATTATACATTTTAAAGATGACTTTAAAATGATATTGCCAATATTGCTGAGTTGCGTTCCTAGGACGACTTTATTGTAAGATAGTTCATTCGATTACATGAAATTAACTTTAACTTGAGAATGTCCGTCAGAAAAAATCATAGTATGTGATTCGTCTTTAAAAGACAACCAAATGCCATGAGGAGAGTAAAATTCTTCTGTTAACGATTTTTACTGACTCAGTGGACGGTATCGGTAAATACACATCAAAGGTTGAATTTTTGGTGGAGTAGTCATGATTAGGTCTTGCTGGAAAAACATGTAGGTGTTTACGAATTAAGCAAACAGTTTCTAAAATATATAAAGAGGGAAGAGTTAAAATCCCGTGATTTTTGACGTAGCTTCTGCAATGTGTTATTCTAAGGAGGCCAAAAAGATACGGCATCGCTCTTTTTTGTTATTTAAAAATAACATCAGATTAGGCAGCTGTACTAGAATCCCAAAAAGAAAGGCCATATCGAAGATGAGACTCTAACAAAGAAAAATATGTTATGTTGGAAGATGCTAAATTGATTTCCATCGAAACAAATCATATTGCATAGCAGGATGAGGCTAGTTTCTTACTTAACAAACCGATATGAAGGGACCATTTAAGGTTGCTGTTTATAAAAATACCAAGAAATTTTACAGAATCAATGATACTGATCTGGCTGTTATTAAGAAGCAAGGGTTCAAGAGCTTCTTTATAGGATAATGCTACTGTCTGATCCACGTCAAAAGAGTAAATTAGAGTCCAAGTTTTTATTTTAAGTAGATCAGAAGTTATAGTTGCATGAAGAGTTGCAATATTAGAGTTCCTCGAGTTAATACTGGTATTATCAGCAAAAAGAAAAAAAATTTCCATCGCTTTTTAAGTTAGTGATGTCATTTATAAAGATAAGAAAAAGTAGAGAACCCAATAGTGAACCTTGTGGTACTCTACATACAATGCTTTTGTGACTAGAGTCAGTATCAGTTGCTCTAACTAGTTGTTTCCTATTCCTCAAGTAAGATTTACCAATTCAAAGAAGTACTTGGAATTCCGTAGAAATTTTGTTATTTTATTAAAATATCGTGATTTACACAACCAAAAGCTTTGGCATAGTCACAAAAAACAGTGGAAGTGCAAAGATTATTGTTTAGTGCTTGATTGACCTCATGTAGTACAGAAAACCTAGCATCACTGGTACATTTATTAGATAAAAAGCCACACTGAATTTGTGATAAAATGTTGTTTTCAACGAGAAATGACATAAGTCGGGCTTTTATAAGTCTCTCAATAATTTTAGATAGGACCGGTAGTAAGGCAATAAGTCTATATTTTATTCGATTTTTCACCACCCTTATCATCATCATCATTGGCTTTTACAACTCTTCGTGAGTTTTGCCGCGTTTACTATTGCCTTCCATTGATTCCGATCATGTGCTATTATTTCCCATGGCCTTACTTCCATCTTCTCCAGGTCTTCCCTGACTGCGTCTTTCCACCTTTTTCTAGGCCTTCCTGTCGATCTTCTACCATTTGGTCTTTCCCAAAACACATTGCTAATCAGTCTGTCGTCATCACTCCGTACCACGTGGCCTGCCCATCTTAATCTATTGGCTTTTATGTATCTTACGATGTTTCCTTTCCCGAAGAGAGTCTCTATTTCATTGTTGTATCTGCTCCTCCATTCATTTGTCACGCTGTCCCTGCAAGGACCATATATAATTCGCAGGATTTTGCGTTCCCATACTAATAGCTTATTGATTTCTTTCTTTTTCAATGTCCATGTTTCACTTCCATATGTCACTGCTGGTCGTTCACCACCCTTATGAAGAGGAATAATAATGACTGTCTTTGGCCACTCTGAAAATATACCTTTTTCAAAGGAATCGTTAATTAGTTAGACCAGGACTTCCAACAAATTTTTTGGGAGATTTAAGAAAATTTTTATGGATAGTTTATCAGTACTACAGGAAGATTTACTTTTGATACTACTGATTGTTTGGATCCGTTTAGATTTATCAACTTGTCTTATGAAGAATGAATTTGAGACTTTTTTTGATTTGGAGAGATAGGAAATAGGATCTTGTTGTAGCAAAATAGTTGATGTATTTTTACTCACATTAACTAAGTATTCATTTAGATTTTCAGGGTTTGGAAGCGAAAATGTTTGAGCTATCTTAGTTTTATTTCGAAGATCGTTTATTATGGACCAAGTTTTTTTAGAGCTTTCCAGACGATTCTGATAGTACAATTTTTTAGCTATTTTGATAAGTTTTAGATAGGTTCCTCTGTACTTGGAGATATAGTTAGTGACAAAGACGTTGGTAGTAAATTTCTTGATGTGCAGTAAGGAACGCATATTCTTGGCTGATATCCGAATACCTTTGGTAGTCCAAGGTTTGTGATGTTTCGACTTAATTGTAATTAAAGAAAATGCCTTACAGAAAATACAGATAAGCCTATCTATAAAATCACTGAAATTATAGTCCACATCCACAGAAGGAAAGTGCTACCCTGAAGTCATGCCCAAATTTTGGAATTTACGAAAGTTCTGAGCAAAAAAAATCCTACCTACACGTTGGGTTTTCGAGGATTGTTTGTTAAGAGTGTTAAACTTGGTATATACTGCTTCATGATCAGATGATCCTGCAATAATAATTGTAGAGCGTACATCAAGGGATGAGAAATCTAAGACAATATAATAAATTATGGTAGATATTGTTTTAGTAATTCTTGTAGGAGATTGTGCATTGTGAAACCATACGATTCTGAAAAAATAGTTCCACGGAAGAATCAGCAGTACAAAATACAAAACGATAATAGTCGACAGTAGTACATCTTTTAACTACGCCAGTACATTGTCTATAGTAGGGAAAACGATATTAATAGTTTATTTTTTTGTTTTATATTTCAACGCTATAAGATTTTTTACAATAAAAATATCAACCAACCCAAACCATTTTAAATTCGTACACTACTCATTCCTCACAATTTATTTAATCCTACGATTTCAATAATGCCTTTATTGTTGATGTTGAGTCACCCTGAAATACATAATATCTCAAATGTATGTAAAGTGCTTAAGTATTAAATGAAACTTGTATTAACAACCTAAGATATTTAACAAAACCAGTTTATTTGCATAACCAAGAAGACAAGATACTTTTTAAGAAATAATAGTAATAAATGACTTTACAAAATGTTTTATCAATTATTATTGACAAGGTAAAGGCCATACAGTCGAAACACAAACCTGTCCGTTTACATTTATTTTTATGAATTACGTTAAAAATACGAAAAATTTTAAATCACAATCAGGTTCGTAGCAGGGTGGTATGAATAAAGTTGCGGATATTACTTGCGTTTAAAGTATTTATTAGAGAAATACATTCTTTCTATACTTTTACAAGGGATACTGTAGATTACATTTGCAGAAATAACTACTGGAGTGTCCCAAGTGTCCGTCCTTGGTCCGACGGTGTAGAAACTGACGTATGACGGGGTTATGAACCACAAACCATACATACTCTGAGTATGTATGGTATGAAATGTACCCATTTCGCAGCTACGGACGATCTGGCCATGCTCCAGATAATGACGAACTCCTGCATTGGGCATAGAGTGATTTTTAAATGTGCAGGTGTACGGAATGGTTATTATTATTATTATATTAAATATTATTATTATTAAATATAATGATATTACTACCTCCGACCCACAAAATATTGTGAATATGTTTGCAGAATTTTTCAAGAGTGTTTTTCTGTCATCAGATATTAATTTCAAGGCTAACTCTTCCTCAATTAACGCAGATTACTTAAATTTTTATCCTATTTTAGAGTCTGAGATAATTTTGGCTAGTAAGAAATTGAAAGACAAAATGACGTGTGGACCTGATAATATTCCATCCTTTTTGGTTAAGGATTGCATAGGTGCCTTAACTGTGCCACTATTAAAAATTTTTAATTTATGTCTTCCTAACAAGGAATATCCGAGAATCTGGAAGAAGTCAAAAGTGTGCCCAATATTCAAAACTGGTGAAAAGGGTCAGGTAGAAAACTACAGACCAATTTCCATTATTTGCAATCTATCGAAAGTCTTTGAAATAGTTTTGTATAATCTTATTTACTCACGCACTCGTAATCAGCTGTCTCAATATCAACATGGTTTTGTCTCCAACCGGTCCACTGTGACAAACTTATTAATGGTCACACAATATATCTCAGCGGCCCTAGATAATAGAAGTCAAGTTGACGTCATATATACTGACTTTACGAAGGCGTTCGACAGAATTCACCACGGCGTATTACTTTCTAAATTGTGTCTCTTTGGTCTTTCTGAGGATGCCGTGACTTTTATGAGGTCTTACTTGTCAAATAAAACGCAGTTTGTTGCTTATAATGGTTACAAATCGGAAAAGTACCTAGCTTCTTCAGGGGTTCCACAAGATTCTAATCTAGGTCCATTATTGTTCTTGTTATTTATTAACGATCTGTGTCAATCAATTTCTGCACCATGTTTATGTTATGCCGATGATTTAAAGATTTATTCATTGATAAGCGACCTTAATGATTGTCATTTTTTGCAGAGTGAACTGAATCGTGTACATGAATGGTGTAATGCAAATCATTTGAATCTTAATGAAAATAAGTGCAAAGTAGTTAGTTATCCTAGGAAACAGTCTAATTTATACCATCCTTATATTATCAACGGCAATGAACTTGAACGTTTAAATAAAATTAAAGATCTTGGAGTTACATTTGATTATAAACTCACCTTTGTTGAACATGTAAATTTAAAGGTTAAAGAAGCACTTAAATCTTATGGATTCATAATTAGAAATAGTCGAAATCTCACTAATACTAAGGCAATTAAATTACTTTATTACACTTTTGTACGCTGTAAACTGGAATATGCCTCTGTCATTTGGTCACCTTTTTATGATGTACATATCCAACTTATAGAGCAGGTGCAGCGTAAATTTTTTAAAATTTTGTCTTTCAAAATTAACGGCATATATCCCAAGAGGGGCATATATCAGCAATAGTGAGTTGTGTAGCGGTTTGGATGTAGTATCATTAGAATCTAGACGAATTAATGCCTCCCTAATATTCCTGTACAAGCTACTACATAATCTCATTGACTGCCCTGATATTCTTCGACAAATAAATTTTAACGTTCCATCTTATCCAGTGAGAAATTGGATTACGTTCAGAAATACACAAGCTAGAACTAATCTTATGTTAAATTCTCCTCTATCTCTAATGTGCAACTATTATAATTCCTTAAGTGCTTACTGCGATATATTTCACTGCAGTTTAAAGCAGCTTACTAGGATGGCTGAGATCTACCTAGGTGATTGAGTAGTTTCTTTATGTTAAGGTAAAATACTCGATAAACGTGTTATTTAGTTAGTACTTATGAATTATTAATATATCATTTAACATTAGTATTGTATTTTGTTCTATAAATGGATTCTGTTGGACAATAAACGCTATTATTATTATAAGAATGAAAGCTTGGGCGAACATTTGCGGATGGTCATCCGAAGGGCTTCTCAGAAAACGACTGCGCCCAAAAAGGTCAATGCCCAACATTATTAGACCCAAATCAGAAAGCATGGGGACTCTTCATGTCCCAGTCTGGTGGACGATATTGCTAATCCCGTACCTGGAAAACTGGATTGACTGTAAACACAGCCGATGTCTTTATTTTCATTTATTTTTTGATTAATATCTGGGTTATTTAGAGGTTATAAATTCCACTGTCGTGGTATAGTTGCTCTGGATATATTAATTTTAAACAAAACGAAGATACAGAAAAATAGGAAACGAAAATATAATGTTAGCAATTAAGTCGTATCGATTGGAATGTGTAGGATACATCATTAGAAGAACAGCAAAAGATATGATCTAAAAAGTCACAAGGTGTAGTAACTAAAACAGAGAGAGAGAGAGAGAGAAAGAGAGAGAAAGAGAGAGAGAAAGAGAGACAGAGAGTATCAATAAAAGTAAATCATATTCCGCAGCACTTGATGGAACGAAGAAAGGAAGGAATGAATAGTAGTGACGATGGTGATAGGAAATTTTGCTTTTATATCTTTTCATAAAGTCCATACTTAAGTCAATGTTGTTGTTCTAGTCCAAAACAGACCGAAATTGATTTAATATTCTACATATCGGTTAACTAAATAATTGAATTTCCTTAGTATACAAGGAAGAACTATTTAAAATAATATTTCCAGTGTGGTAATAAATATTGTTGCCAATAGGAGGATTACGTACGAGATTATCAATTAATCCAAAACTAGGTTCCTAGTTGAGAGCGTGAAGAAAGGTGAAAGCAATTTGAAGGTATATATGAATTATTACCGATTTATGATGACAGCCGTAATATATTTTGTCCCTATGAGCTCACGCTTTGAATCAAATATATCGACGAACTTTATTATAAATGCCTCTAGGCAAAACAGTTTTAAATAAACTATTAAAAAGCATATTCGTAGTCTTTCTAATATTATAAGTATATGACGGAGGTTATACCAAATATTATTTGCGTTTATGCTTTAGAGCAGTATTTTGCAAAGCTTTTTGTCCCGTAGACCACTTACCGACATTTTTGGTATTTTTATTAGATGATACAGTTGGTTCCTAAAAAAACTGATACGACTCTTAGTAAGAGTTGGTTATTTTGAGCAGTGTATTTGATTGGTCTGACATTATATTATATTATTTGGAAGGAAAGATAGTTAAGATTTGATTTCACGTACAGTACATTTGTGTATCCGCTTATACATATTTCATCCTAAAAGGAATCTTCGGAGCGGCTATTCACAACTACTCTGAACGTGAAAACAATCTTTCCTGTCATAATAGAAGCAACACTAAAATGGCTTCGATATGGACGCATTAGCGACATCTGATGATAAATCACGAAACGAAATCTGAATATTTCTAATGGTCGAAACCAAATTCAGATTTCTGCTTTAATCTGATTAATCTGTATGTGAAATCAAATCTTAACTGTCCTTCCTTTTATTTTGGTATACTCTATGAGTACTAGAAACCAAATTCGCTAAGGATTTTTGCTTAGTTAAAGAGATATGTTGTGGAATGCAATTTTAGATTCCCCATGTCTCTAATTACATCTTTATCATCGTCTGTTTTGGCTTGCAATTCTTGTGATAGTTTTTACATTAAATTAGGTTGTTATTATTTTTATTTTATTTTTTTATTTTATTAAATTAACAGATAACTGGGCACTATCAGAGACAGCAAAACATTTTAACATAATCAAAACCGCAGTTTTTCTATTAATAAAAAATGGAGGGAACAAGAAATTCTCGAAAGAAAGCGAGGGTCTGGAAGACCAAAACTATACTAAATTTAAGCATATGAAAATAAAATTATTATCTTGTAATACCTCCATCAGAATTGATAACAGCTTGTAGTCTTCGGTTCATCTGCGTGAAAGGAACCATGAAATTGTCTTCTTCAGAGAGCTCTTTCCAAACCTGTTGTATATCGTGCCACAGCTTTTCAACATTTTGAGGTATAAAATTACGCCGATACAACCGTTTTATAATAAGCCCCCACACATTTTCGATTGGGATTAAATCTGGACTGTAGCTGGGCTATGGTAAGGTTTTAATGTTGTTATTCTGGAGACACTGGTTTATTATATTTGCAGTGTGAAGAGGACAATTATCTTTTTGAAGGATAAAATTATTTTCTGGATACAACTGTTCTTCACTGGGAAACATGATGTTCTCTAGAATATTCAGATAAGTCTGTCCAACAAACCTGCCATCAATATGGCAGGTTTACATATCATTCCCATTCCTCTAGATGAAATCCATCTCCATACATTGGCGCTAAAATGACCAGTTGCTTGATATCTATCAAAATATAGAGGATTAAATCTATTATTACCCCAATTTTGCCCTTTTTAGAAGATTGAAAAATTTTCTCATCTGTAAATATTACCCTGTCCTAAAAATCTTGATTTTGTAGCTAATGTTTTAAAGCCAATATATGTCTTGATTGCTTCTGTTGTAGTGTAAGAGCTTGTTTTTTTGCTATTGCTATTTTGCTTTTTTTGCTGTGTTTCTTTCCGAAAAAAGTGACATAATTATTGCAGTTTTCGCATCTTCAAAAGGATTCTCCTCTAATCTCTCCAAAAGCGTACGATCTTCATAAGCGGTAGATATTTTTGTTCTTCCTAATAGAATAGAATAGAAATATGCTTTATTGTCACTGAAAATCATTGAACAATTTTATGGACAAAGCTAAAAAAAATCAGTCAAAAAGTACAAAAAGTATAAAAAGTATAAAACAAAAACAAATTTAATAAAAAAACAGAACAATACAATTTTAAATTAGTAAAATTATTGCTTTTACTACTTTTACTAAAACTATTGCTAAACCTTGCTTTCTTTCGAGAGTTTCTTGTTCTCTCCATCTTTTATTAATATTAAAAACTGTTGTTCTGCTTACGTTAAAATGGTTCGCTACGGCAGATAGTGGCCAAGCATCTTCTAATTTCGTTACGATTCTTGCTTTTACTTCTTTGCTAGCATGTGCAGCCATTTTTTGAGGTTGAATAGTATAAGTTATCTGACAAATTTTAAAATTTGGCAGTGACAGTGACAGTATGTAAATAATAAGTAATAATCCTTCAAAATACACTGCTCAATTTTCTACACAATACGCTTTAAGAGTCGTATTAGTTTTTTAGGATCCAGCTGTACATTGGCATCCGTAACAATTGCGAAAAATTATTTAATGCTTTGTCAAAAAACAGTCTTACGCAGAATATATCAATAATAAATATTTATTTTTTCTTCATTTTCTAAAACCCATCATTATATTCATACTAGTAGTCCAGACTCGTCGTGTAGAGTTCATGTGCCAACTTATATAAATGATGTATCAAGTTAATAACACAGTGTGTCACGTGCCAAATAAAATTATGTAAACTCATCTACCTACATCTAAATAATACCGTCTATGAATACCACTTGTTAGTTACTACGAATACGAAGAGATACAGATAGCAAACCTCATTAATAGAAAGCACGATCCGTTCAGAGAAAGAACTTTTCTGTGGCGTCCTTTCAGTAAAAATAGAAATAGAATAGAAGTTAATGAAAAGATGAACGAAGTTAAGGTCCCAGTGAAACTGATCACGTTTCAGCAAATTCGTGATCTTAATGTTACTTTCGTAATCTCTTGTAATATCACCGCCTTTACCAACATAATTTTTATTGCATGATGGCACGTAATAGATTTTTAGAAGTGTTTCCTTTACTGGTTAAATTTTGTTTCGAATTCGAATTTTTAGACAATTTAGTTAAGTGATATTTAAAAGATTATTATCCCCATCTGTAAAAATTTATCGTTTAAAAAATTAGAAATCATTCTAAACGAAGAAAAACACGGAAAAAAACAATAATTTTATTATAAAACAAATTATTAAAAGAGAATTTAACTTAGAAAAATCATTGCGATGATTCAAGTAGATCCGTTGAACTTTTTTCTTTAAATCAAGCCTTAAAAATATTACCACAAAAATCATATCAATAGGAGCATCCACTCTCAATCCAAAGAATCAAGTCATTATATCAGGCGCTTTTTTTCTTTTATCAACGGTATTACTGTCAAAATCGACCTTTTTCTTTTCTTTTTATGTAGGTATGACTCTGTTCTTTAATGTACCTCCAGTAAATTGTCATTTCAGTTGTCTTTCTACTGATCGTATTCCTATTGGGCAACCGTCTCTTGCCGTCTTTATTTGTTGTCATTCGGCTTATATGATCGTTCCATTCTCTAAGTGTTTTCATTTCTGCTGTTTCTAACATCTTTTTTATCATCCTCTCTCTGCAGCTCTATTTGCTCTATTTACTTGATCTTTTACTTCTGTTTAGAGCTTTCCGTAGCTAGATAATGTGATGCCTAGATATTTAAATTGACCGAAGAGGGCCGATCGGACAACGAAGAAGAGGAAGACCGAGACTTAGGTACCAAGACAACCTAGAAAATGATTTGAAGTCTATCGGAATTAGAGCATGGAGAAGAGTTGCCAGAGACAAGGGCGAATGGAGGATTGTTCTGAAGAAGGCTTTGGCTCATAAAGAGCTGTAACGCCACTGATGATGAGATATTTAAACTCCATCACTTGTTCTATTATGTGACCTTCCAGCTCCAATTTACGTCTTAGTAAATTTGCTTTTGTAACCATGCTGTTGTTTTGTCTTTTTTGGTGAAATAAACATGTTAAATTTTTTGGCGGTTATATTAAATTGGTGCATTATACGTTGTAAATCATCTTCACTTTAAGAGAGTAGTATTGCGTCGTCTGCATAGCAGATTATTTTAAGTTGATTTTCTCCAATTTGGTATCTTTTTTTAGTTCTTACTTTTTTTATTATTACATCCATAATAAGGTTGAACAATAGAGGACTTAGGGAATCTCCCTGTCTTATTCCATTGTTAGTTTCAATAGTGTCAGTTAGTTCTTCTTCTACTTTTACTTTTATTGTGTTGTTTTGGCAGATATTTTCGATCGCTTTAATTACTTCTAAAGGTATCTCCCTTTAAAATCCAAAATGGCATCTATAAACAAACTAATTCCCTTAACAATTTCGATTGAGTTTGAGCCTTAGGCCAACACTATTTCCATATAGCTCTCAAAATTGATTTTGAAAACTCCTATCCGTTTCTATACAACAAGAATTATACAACAAGCTATAGAGATCGTCATAATTATCTCAATAAAAGATATGGCGGCACCTGGTTCATCATTATAAAATCAAATGCTTAATGTCTGATTTTTTTGTTAAACCAATTATCACATTCTGCAATGAAAGCAACCTCTAGAAAGATTCTCTTACCATAGTTTTTTCCACACCTAAGATTTAAAAGGAACTTTAGTCCATCGTGTGATTATTATCATGCAAATGTGTGGCAAGAATACATCTTCCTGGGTGTAATCTAGTCACTTTTGTATGAAGTAATCGAATCTTTTATAGATCTTGAACTTTGTCCTATATATTCTTTATTACAAGCATTACAAAGTATACTATAGATTACATTTGTTGTTAATTTTTAAGGATGTTTATCCTACAGGTATGTAAAATTTCCAACCGTTTCAATGTCATCTTCATGTATAATGTTTTGTGTGACTATATTTCTTATCGTCTGTATCATTATTTTTGTTTTCTCTATGTTAATTTTCAGACCTAGCCTTTTTGTTTGCGTTTGTAAGTCTGCGTATGTTTCCTGTGCTTCTGTTGATATTGATATTCTACTCATAATATTAATATTATCGGCATAAACAACCAGTTGAACCATTCGGTTGATCAGTCTTGCTCGTCCAGTTTGCATTTGCCTAACCACATACTCCAGTGCCAGGTTAAACAAAGTTGGGCCAGCCCATCTCCCTACTTTAATCCCTGCGAAATTTTTGAAAAAGTCTGTTCGGTGGCTTTGTATTCATACACATGTGAGTTTCATCCATTGTGGCTTTAATGAGTCTAATTAGCTTGTGTGGTACTTCCAATTCAACCAATATATTGTAGAGTTTGTTCCTTTTGACTGAGTCGTATGCCTGTTTGAAGTCTACAAACACGTTGTGAACATCAATGTCATGTTCCCATGATTTACTTAAGATCTGTTGTATTGTAAATATTTGATCCAGTGTCGATCTTTCCCGTCGGAAGCCCATCTGATACTCTCCAATAATATTTCTGCTAGTAGTTGGAGCCGCTGTTTATAATAAAGAGATATCTTACTTTTAATTATTAACACAGGATATAAAGTACTTCATGAGCTTTGGGATTTTTAAGTGTTTATATTTCCAAATAAATTTATCAAACTTGTTTAGAAAGATTATCAAGGTAGTCATAAAAAAATCTATCTGGATTTGTATGGTCTGGACTAAAACTGCTTATTACTTTGCAACTAAGAGCCAATAGATAAATTTGAATGATAAAATAATGAATGGCGCAAAAACTAGCCTTGAAAACTTTTAAATACGAATAAATATAATTAAAAAGAATGAACAAAATGAAGACCACGTAACAGTCTTTTTACTTTTCGATCATTTAAAAGCTTACACAACACATAGACAAATCAATGTGTCCATTTAGGTAGTATTTGCGTGGCAATTGTTACCTCGGCAACGGTTGAATCCTTACCAAATTGCTCGGAGGTGACTTCCCGGGTATACTTTAGTCGGTAACTATCACGTCACGAAATAAAGAAGTTAAAAAGTTTAAAAGACACCTTCCACTAAATGCTCCTGTTGTCTAATTCCTATTATTTGGTACAAATTATATACAGAACAGTCACGATCTCTAGTTACATGCATCGACATCGCGGTCCGAATGTAATTACAGAAAGCGCTGTACATTTTTGATAATTTTTTGTTAATTTGAATACCAAAAAAAGTTTAAAACTCCTTGTAATAACAATAATAGGTATTAACATATTTTTATATACTTTTCGTTTATACTATTAATGATTAATGATAGTTTTCTTGTGTATTATGGTTATTCTAAAAGGAAGTGCAGACAATAATATGTTCCACAGAATATTCAGCGAGATATGATACAAAGTAACAAAATAGCATTAAATCCTATCAAAAGACTTAGTGGTGATCCTAAGTTGTATAAATCACCTTGGAAGGTTAAAGAAATTACGTATAAGGCCAAAAAACTAAAAGGAAACCGAATGTGGAGACTAATTAACCATCTAAATCACCATAAAAGAACTCCATCATGGTTGAAAAATGTTACAAATAGGCAAGCTATAAGTCTAGCTGATATAGACGCTGAAAAAATTGAGATGTTATGGTAAGGAGCTAAAAAAAAGGATCTCTACACACAACAATAATCAAGGGAATCCAAGCAGCCCAAGTATTCTAGTGTCACGTTTCCAAACAATACGAGAGAACACAGGGCATTGAGCTTGAGAAAAAAACTTTTTTTATGAAAATTTTTTTTTCCAAAAATGGTTGTTCATTATTTGCTACATAAAAACATATTTTTTTTCGTCATGTTGAAAGGGAAATGAATAAGAGAAGAGACCAAAAGAACACCAACTCATACCAAGTACTTTATTAACGCTGAAGATCATGCAATAAGTGCTCAAGGAAAAAGTTTTAGAGAAGTAGAAGAGACACTTAAAAACGGTAACCAAGAACTCAAGTATATACTTTCTATTTTCGAAAAATCGAAACTAAACTAAACGGGCATGTAAGTCACTGTAATTCTTTTCAAATGCTCGATTATTTCTCTCCAATTATACCTCTAAAAATTATACAAACAAGCTGAATTTTGCCGAGCATATTATTTTGGGGTCCCAAAAAAGATGCAAAAAAGTTTACCACTTTTACCCCCTGACTTCCCCCTAAAATATCCCCCGCAGGGGGGTAAAAACGCAAAAAAAATAAATTTACCAAGATTCTTTACACCGTAGAAAAAAATATTTCAAATAAAAAATGTAGTTGAGATAATTTTAAACAACAATGTTAATAAGCATTTTTTGTGTAGAATGAACCGTTCTCTTAGAAACAACGCTTGAAGCGACCGTCGATATTGAATGTCATTTTGCGTGTCTCCCGTTTCATCAACTAGTATATTTTGTTTGTATTCTGGTCTTTTAGTTAATTCTTTTATTTTTCTGTGTAAATTAATACTGTCATGTTTATTTTGTAGCATTTCTTTGTCATCACATGTTTCTTTTAACCTATTTTCTTTTGCTATTCGAATTTGTCGCCGTATTTCGTTTTGTGTTTGCTGGTACAATAATTTATTTTTGTCCTTATATACTCTTCTTTTGTTCATTAAGTTTAGTATTTCGTCCATCATCCAATCTTTTTTTTTTGGTTTTGCGTAGATAATTTTTTGAAGGTTCTATTTAGTCAGTCTTTATTTTTTCCCAGTTTTTGTTGATGTTTTTTTCATTGCATTCCCCTTCAATCTGTACGGTGTTTAGATGTTCATTTATTTTTTCTTTGATTTTTTCTCTGATTTCTGGATCTCTTAGTGCATTTACATCATTCTTTCTCCTTTTTTTAATTTAATTTTTTTAATTTTTTAATATTTAATTATATTATTAAACAAAAAGACCTTATTATTAATGGTCGGCTGGAATGGATGAGATTCCGTATTCTATGTTAACACATGCATCTCATAACATCTCAAATTTGATAACTATCGAGGCCTATCACTTTTATCTGTGTTTTCAAAAATATATGAGAAGGCATTTCATACACGTCTCCTCTCATATATTAACAAGCACAACATTATAGAAAAGTCTCAATTTGGTTTCTGTGAAGGTATAAGTGTGCAAGATGCATTACTTTCGCTGTGCAATCATATTTTATCGAACTTTGATAAGGGTAATAAAGTTATCTGTTTGTTTTTTGACTTAGCACGAGCTTTTGAAACTGTAAATCATCCAATACTGCTGGAAAAACTTTATCGTAGTGGTGTTAAAGGAACTGCGTTAAAGTGGATCCACACCTTTTTATCAGAAAGGTTTCAAAAAATTAAGGTCAATGTGAATGGGAATATAATATTTTCTTCAGAAGAAAGTGTCCTCTCCGGAGTTCCACAGGGAAGTATCATTGGCCCTCATTTATTTTTGATTTTCGTCAATGATTTAAATCAACTGATAAACGATAGCTCAACATATTTGGTTCAAAATCCATTAGATAATTTTTCTGATGCAATAAATGTTCTGAGTAGAAAACGTGGAACATCAATCAGGCTGTTATGTCACTCAATTTGCTGACGATACCACAGTTGCGGTAAATTATCAATAATTTTTTTCATGTAGTACAAAAAGCAAACTGTCTTGTAAAAGTATGACTCATTACTGTTTAAATAATGGATCCCCTAATCTTAAATGGATCAAAGACCAATATGGTAACCTTTTCACCTTCTACTATGCCGATGAGTAAATTAGTAAAACTTGACAATGGGTCAGTGGTAAATAGCCACTCCACTAAGTTGTTAGGTGTTTACCTGGATTCTAATTTGTCTTGGAGCTCTCACGTTGATTATGTAGTGGGAAGATTGTCTGTGCACTGTTATGTTCTATGGCAACTTAGGAATTTTGTCTCCCTAGATATCTTAAAACTTTACTATTTTGCTCATGTACAGTCAATTTTGCAATACTGCTTAGTTTGTTGAATTAATGAGGTGCTTGTTCTCAAAAAAAAAAATTATTCGTACCATGACGTTTAGAAGGCGTTTGGATTCCTGTAGACCAGTTTTTAAACAATTAAATATTTTAACTGTAATTTCGCTGTATATTTTTAGTTGTGTTGTTTATGTTAAGTCACATAGATGCAATTTTATTTGCAGAAATGATGTTTCCTTAATGAGTGGCTACAATTTTCGTCACAGAAATGATTTGGTGACCCCTGTTCGTCACTTGACCGTTGTGGGAAAGAGTCCTTACCCAACATGCGTTCGTTTGTATAATAAATTACCTAATTATGTTAAAGATTCAAATATTTATGTATTTAAGAGAACAGTTAAGGACTTACTTCTGGTAAACAGTTTCTATTCGTTAGAGGAATACTTGCAGGCATCCTTTTAACAATTTGTATGTTTTTGTGTATAATTTATATGTTTTTATGTTAACTGCTTTTATGTACTTATAGTTTTTACTTATTTATAGGTTGTATTTGACGCATTTCAATACTTGTATAAGTCAAATGAAATAAAGAATATTGCTTGATTGATTGCTTTTGCTGTATTCTCTATTCTTTTATTTTAATTTTCATATGTGCTACCAAGAGATTATGGTTAGATGCTATATCTGCTCCAGGTTGTGTTTTGACTGCAGTAATACTATTCCGATATCTTTGTTTGATCATTATAAAATCTGTTTGATTTCTCATTACTTGAGGTTCATTATCTCTTGGCGATTTCCACGTGTACAAATGTCTATTAGGTAATTCAAAGAAAGTGTTTGTAACAATCATATTATTGTGTTTGTAACAATCATATTATTATCTTGGCAGAATTATACACTTCCCAGTTTTACACTTCCCTTTTACCAATCTCTATAAGTTTTCTTCTTTCTCTCTTCTTACCAAGTACTAAGAAAAAAAAAATTTAACTGTGTTCACCAACCTAAGATTACTGAAATTCGAAGAGTCTAGAGATAGTGGCTAAAAAACTTTGAGGAATAAAGATGAACTGGCACTGGCCGACAACATCTAAAAAGTCACAACATTCACCATTTTTCTTACAGTGTAGACCAGTTTAATTAAAAAGAAAACGTTCAGAATTTGAAATGTTCCCTGTATAAACTACTATAAGTTACACAATGCTGATATTCTTCCTGTAATGTAAAATTTAAATTTTCCACACCTCCACTTTTTCAATCAATAACATGATATAATGTTCACGTTAGTTTCACCTTCGACAATGCTTTTACTTTTCTCGCTAATCAGGTTTTTATATCATGCTTGTTTGGCATTTGAGTTTTTCGTCAAGTTGATATTTCCTGTACAGTTTCTCTGCACTTGCACTTTCAAGAGACTGCAGTTATTATCATACAATGGGCGCTCTCTCGTACTTAGTTCGGTAGGTTTATGTCCAATGTCTTGTTTTTGTTAGTTATGGTTGTTTTATAAGTTTGATAATCACTACATTCCAAAAAACCCAATTATTTGTTATAAAGCGTGAGATTAATGAATAATTAGTAATATTTAACATCGCTTCATTGTATATATTATAGTATATTTTTATGGGAACTGAAAGTTTAAAGCAAAAAATACTTTTCAAAGATAAAAATGTTCTTAAATATATTTTTTTTTTCAATTTGGGGATCAATATTCTATTTATATCATATTTATGTGGACATTCTTAATAAACGTTTAATCTAACATGTAAGGCTGTTTATGTTTTACAGACTAAGAAAATACTGAACACAAAAATATTTATTCTTTTATGTACTAGGTTTAAAATACGTATACTCAAAACAAATAAATATTATTTACTAAATATTCTACACCAGTTTATCGCACTTACCCAAAATTCAGTTCCATTTGTCATTGTCATTATGTCAAAATGTCATTAAAATACAATATTATTGATTTATATGACCTGTTTCAATTTTAGAACAGAAGTTTTCAATATTTAACAAAGAAATCTCGTATAGTGAGAGCACCAAAACTAGCAACAATATCCTAAGACCTCAAAAACGACAAAAAGGACTTATTGTACTTATTCTTTACCTGTAGAAGGTGCAAAATTCAAGTTTAAACTTAACAATGAGTTTCCAGTATTTTCAGCAGAATCATTAGCTACACTTTAACGGAAGCGTGAAACTTAAAAAAAGTAAAAAACTTATCCAAAAAATCATTTTAATTCTTTCAGACTGGCTTTAAGTTTTACAGAACATAAAAAATATGTTCTCCAAAACACTTAGGTTCTCCAAAACATTCTTATGTATCTCGTCCATATAAGGTTCCAGATAAAATGAAGCAAATGTTCTATAGAAAAAAAAGGTCATCGGGTAGAAAACTGACTAAAATAAAAAATTCTCACTGACACACCTAACATATATAACGAAATAAAAGGAAATGCAAAAAGAACCGTAAAAAAATACATTAACCCTTAAGTACCATGGCGGGGTCAAAATTGACCCCCAGCGTTTTTAATGCCAAGTTTCGCTACCGAAACATAGATTGAGCATTGCGCGCTTTCTGCTAATCTTCGACCGGTAGGTGATTTATCGATCTACGAAAATTCCATTAGTTTATCTGTTACTACTGCAGAGTTAGGCACGCATAGGGTCAATTTTGACCCGCTTATGGTATAAGTGTTTCTAGTGCAATTAACGAGTAATTTGAAATGGCGGGGTGTAGTCGCAATAAACGTCCTCTGACACAGAAAGAACTTGAAGAGGAGGGACAAAAAATTATGGACAATGGACTAGATAGTGACAGTGAGTTTTTAGACCAGACTAGTGAACACAGTGATCACGAAACAGACAGTAAAGAGGAATGGGACGATGATGACGAAAAAAATTGGCAAATTAATAATTCCGAAACTGGTAGTGAATATTCGGGTGAAGAAAGTGATATAGCTGACTCAAGGGATGTGTTTTATGGCAAAAATAGGTACATGGTCTAAAACTTCTCCCACCTTTTCTCGTACACGTAAGCATAATTTGATTAGTCATTTACCTGGTGTTATTGGAAAAGCTCGAGCTAGTATGCCAGAGAAACCAGTTGATGCTTGGGAATGTATTATTATTCACGATATATTGCAAGAAATTCTTGAGAAAACCAATAAACGAATAACTAATATGGCTTCTAAATATAATTTACACAATTTATCGTGTCAATATACCAATCATCTTGACATAATTGAATTAAAGGCCTTCTTAGGCTTATTATATTTAGCTGGGGTATTTAAATCCAATAATGAAGATTTAAGGTCTTTATTTGCTACGATTGGTACTGGCCGTGATATATTTCGAGCAACCATGTCACTAAACCGATTTTATTTTTTGCTTGGAAGCCTTTGTTTTGACGACCCAGCTACTAGACAAGAACGTATTGCGCACGGAGATAAACTGGCAGCTATATCCAATATTTTTAATATGTTTATAATTAATTGCCAGTCCAATTATAGCTGTGGTGAATATTTCACGATAGATGAAATGCTTTTTGCATTTAGAGGAAGGTGCCAATTCAGGATGTATCTCAAAAATAAGCCAGACAAATACGGTCTGAAAATGCAGTGTTTAGTAGACTCTAAGACACATTATTTGCTAAATGGTTTTATATATACTGGAAAAGATACACGCAGAGCAAATCCAAAAAAGTTATCCATCCCCACTCTAGATGTTTTGACACTTATTTCACCAATTTCTGGTACAAATAGAAACATAACAGCAGATAATTGGTTTTCGTCCATTGAGCTCATAAAAGAACTGAGAAGCCATAAAATTTCATATGTTGGAACTTTAAAAAGAAATAAAAGAGAGGTTCCTGCTGAATTTCAACCCCAAAAAAACAGGCCACCTAATTCTGCCTTATTTGGTTTTACAGGAAGCGAGAGCCTTCTATCTTTTGTTCCTAAAAAAAATCGTGCAGTGTTGTTAGTGTCAACTATGCATCATTCCAATACAATGGTTAATGGAAAGCCAGAGATTATAAATTTTTACAACGAGACAAAAGGTGGGGTGGATTCATTGGATAAGAAATGTGCATGCTATAAAACTGGCAGAAGAACTCGTAGATGGCCTCAAGTAATATGGTTTCGCATTTTGGACATTGCAGGATTAAATGCTAACATAATTTTTAATGGAGTTCAGCAAAATCAAATAATCGAAAGAAGATTGTTTCTAACCACTTTAGATCAAGAACTTATTAAGGCCCATTTAACTCGTAGAGCTCAGCAAACTTGTTTACCGAGAGAAATTCGTAGTGCCATTTTTAAAGTTTCCGGACTTCAGGAACCAATGCCTGCCGCAAATCCAGAGCCACAACGACTAAAAAAGAGGGGAAGGTGTAAAATATGTCCATATTCCAAAAACCAAAAGAAAGAAAGCTCATCGTGCGATAAATGTCGAGATTTTATTTGCAAAAATCATTCCCACATACAGACGTTATGCATAAGCTGTGTTGAAAATTAAGGTAAAATCATGCTTGTCATTTTTGAGATACGAAATCTAAATCGATTTTTTTTATTTTAGATAGGAGCTATGATACCTAGATTTCACCATTGGATATAAAAAGACTGCACATTGTTATTATTTTTCTTATAATTCGAGAAAATGCATAGCTATGTTAATTTGACTGAATACAATTTTTTTTTTAAGTAAAGTTATATCTAATTAACCAAATTCGTTTATTTTTATATAAATGTAAAATTAGCTGTAAACAAAATAATTTAAAATAAAACAAGTTAAAAAAAGAATATTTTTTGATACAAAAAACAATGGGGGTCAAATTTGACCCTGTCATGGTACAAATGTTACTATTTTTGGCCATGGTAGTTAAGGGTTAAAATACACCTAAAGAAATGGAAGAGCCATAAAGTAACCAAACAAGACTCCAAAGAAGATGTCTCTGGAGTAGGTTTAAAATTCTATGAAGAATTAACTGATATCGAGAAATAAAACAAAGAAAATCACGAAAATATTACTAACAGCTTACAGCTATTAGTTTATTAAAAATATACACAAACGTGGAAAAGTATTTATTTAATTTCTTTGTAAAATTTAAAAATATCATAGAAGTCAACAAAAATAATTACCGAAGCACTTGTAAAAAAACAGAAGCAAGAAATTTTTTCCGATATTCAATCGTAAAAGACCTTAAGATCTTAAATAGAAAAACAGCAAAAAATTCATCAAAATTTTATTTTAAATAATTTAAATTTTTGGCGGATGCACCGGTATTCGGTATTTACGTAAAACCGGTATAAACCTCACGTACTACAGCCGGCTGGCCTATTGTCTATGTTGTAGTGTGTGTGTGTTGTTAAGTAATTGCCTTGTTACTAAGTAATGTACTTTGTCATTGTCTTTACAAAGAATCGATTACTATATCCGAACGATTGCGGAACCTCGTGTGAGTACCGATCCGACAAAGAG
Source organism: Diabrotica undecimpunctata (assembly GCF_040954645.1). Lineage (NCBI taxonomy): Eukaryota > Metazoa > Arthropoda > Insecta > Coleoptera > Chrysomelidae > Diabrotica > Diabrotica undecimpunctata. The sequence goes on along the minus strand of NC_092806.1, from coordinate 156,742,798 downwards.
ACTTTTTTTAATATAAATGGCCCTTGAGTTGTTACCTTCATAACTTGATGCTCTTACCACTGCACCACCAGGACATAGGTATTGCTTGTACCAAGTTAGCTTTCGCTCAATGATATGTCTCCCAAAAGAGTTTTAGATAATACATGAAAAAACTTCAGAGGAATTGCAAAGAAAGAAAGCTTGATTGTTATAAATTAAGCCATAATCGAAACACTAGACGCTATCAGTTCCTTGATTCCCTGTGAAGTCTTAGCATATGCAGATGATATAAAATTATTTCGTATTATTCAAGGCTGTTCTGATTGTATTCGGGTACAAAAATTATAAATTGGTATTGTGCAAAATCCGAATGAAAACACATGAATTAGCCTCTTGAGCCTCTGGTTTTTATTTACAATTTAGAGGATGCTCTTATTGAGAGGGTCAATAATGTCATAGAGCTAGGTTTTTCGGAGAAATTTCTCCTTCAATCTGCATACAGACTTAGTGCAACAGTTTGGTTTCATTAAGAGACATACTAGAGATTTTAGTAAAATTGTGGCCTATTAAATGTTTGATTAGTCAGTTCTAACTTTTATTTGCGAGCGTTATGTATCTTTTTTTTGTTTCTTTATTTTATTTCTTGTAAGACATAAAGATTCTGCAAACTTGAAGTTCTCCCAAATCTATATTCTTTTTATCATCATTTGAATTATCAATGTAGTTATACAGATTATATTTTTGACATTTTCATATTCCACTTCAGTTCCGAATCAGTTTTCTTTAATTATGTTTTGTATCAAGATATAATGATAATAAACACAAATACAATTTTAAACGGTTTGTCTTGTTCTTATTTCAGAAATATAAGAGAATTATTCTATATACTCAAAGATATATAAATATACAAATGAGTCGTATATAACCTCCTTGGAACAACTAACATTTCTTCTAATGAAAACGAGTCTAGAATCGTCCAAGATACACGCAAGATATCAGTAAGTTTCACATAGCTCGGGGCGAAAACGCGGGGGAGACTCTGAAAAGTAAATTAGAGAAACTGAAGTAACATATTCTTATCTCGGCATGCATTTGTACGGAGAGTGAAATTTTCACTTTTAATTTAAGGTCTGCAATGACACTTTTTAAAGAGACCTCAGCGAAAGTCCGTTATACTATCAGATCGAACAAAAAGTAGAGATTGCCTTTTAAGGATCACACACACACTCCATATCAGGTCTGCTAAAGAGGAATACGCCGAGCAATGGGTACCGGTATATTTAGTGATTAATTGCAATTATAACAGTTGAATAGAGGAAACAGTTTAATTTTAATCACGTAATTATGTTGCAGAGTTTATATCGACGGATTTAATTCAATATCAATTTATTATTAATTAATTAAATTTAATAGGATGTTAACATTGGTACAAAAAAATCCATGCGTTGCATTAGAGTGCATTTGCGAAAGCACAAGCATTTGAAATATTTTGATATGGACAGAGGTATAAGTATACAAAAATAGATGTTCATGGGCGCCCATAGGGGGGGGGGGCAAGAGGGGGCAGTTGCCCCCCCTATCATTTTTTGGGTTTCGTACCATTAAATAAATTAAATGCTAAATCAATAGCACTTGAAATTTTAACATTTCTTTCAAAAATTGATTTAAATGTGGAAAAATTGGTGGGGTTGGGATTTGATGGATGCGCGACTATGGCTGGTGAAGAGGGTGGTGTTCAAAAAATAATTAGAGAAAAACATCCCAAAGCATTATTTTTTCATTGTGCCTCACACAAATTAAATCTGGTTGTTAATGATTTAAAGACTGTTAGAGAAATTCAGAATTGTGTGGGAATTATTAAAGATGTCATCAAATTTTTTCGTGATAGTACTTTGAGACGGCGATTAGCACCAAACATGCCTTTGTTATCCGAAACTCGCTGGTCATCAAAATACAAATCTATTCGAATATTTTCAGAAAATTTTATTGAAATCAAAAATGTTTTAGAAACAATAATAGCAGATAACAAATTTAATTGCTCAACAAGATCAAGAGCACAGCAGCTTTCATGTGCCACATCTGATTCCACTTTTATAATTTCCCTAAATTTGATTTCCAAATATTCTTCTTTCGTAGAACCCATAGTAAACATTTTACAAACTATATCAATAGATATATTGGCAGTTAAAAATCATATACAGTTATTTCTTGATATGATAACAAAGCACAGACAAGAAGCGGAAACAACTTTTAAAACAATTTTTGAAAAGAGTACAAATGATGCCGAATCTCTAAGTATTACCCTTGAAAAACCACGAATCGCTCCTAGAAAGCAAACACAACGGCCAAACCATGCGGTTAATTCCGCTGAAGACTTTTTTAGAGTGTCATTATTTATTCCGTACCTAGATTCTTTCATTAGTTCTCTTGGTGTCAGATTTTCAGAAGACAATAATCCTGGTATGTTATTGTATAACTTGCATCCCAAAAACATATTAAAATTAACTGAAGAAGACCTCGTCAAAATAATAGAAATCATAAATAATTTATACAAAATTACTAATCTAAAAGAACAGGCATCATTGTGGCTCTATTATTGGAAAAATCAAACCAATTTAGATGTAGAAGATATTTCAATGATAGAGCTACTAGACCATTGGTTATTTTACCCAGCTATAGCCCAAGCTATAGAAATTTCTCTGTGCCTTCCTCCCACTACATGCACGATTGAAAGATCATTTTCAACTCTTCGAAGGGTTAAAACCTGGATTAGGTCCACTATAAGTGAACAAAGATTAGATGGACTATGTATGATGAGCGTTCATAGAAATAAAATAGAAAACAATCGAAATAATTTTATTAAAAAAGTAATAGATGAGTTTGGACAAAAGCCCAGAAACCTTCAGTTTTTATTTTCACAAGATACAGAGCACTAGCCTTTAATATCAAGTTTACTTTTTACGTTTTGTTGGGTTTAACATTTTACCATTTTAGATTCTATTGGGAAATTATTCGTTTCAATAAATTATAATACATACAATACTAACTGAAAAAAAATGTTTTTTATAATAAATTATAACAAATAAATTTTTAATTAAATTTCTTCAATTGTTAACAACATAGTACAAATTTTTAATGTCAAATGTAAATAAGTTGGCACCCAGCGAATTATTTGAAGATTGCACACATTTGACTATTTATGCAATTTCGGCTAAACATGGTAGTAGAAGGGTGTACACCCTACCCTAACCCTTTCAACGTAGTACAGTTTTTAATATTTGTTTTAATTTCCTAGTAAAAGAAATTTTTCAATTCAGATATTATGTTACTTACATATTATTTAAACTACACTATTGCTTGTGTTGCATTTCGTATCTCAGAGTACCTGCTTTTTTTATTGTTATTTTTTAACATCCTTGCTTAAAATTGATTTTTTTATTCCTACATAAAAAATTTGGTAAAATAAAATTTGTATGTATAAAGTCATACCATAAAATATGTTGTTAATAATTTTTTGTTTAGGATTACTTTTACTTTTCTGGTATTTCTTTACTGTTTGTAAATCATGTTTATATTTTTGCATTTTTGCAATCGGCTATTTTAGTTTTTATTAAGTTGTATGGATCAAAATAAAAATTTGAGTTGACTTGCCCTCCCCTGGATTTTGATATATGGGCGCCCATGTAGATGTTACAGTAGGTGGTACAGTAGACTAGCACAAAGCTAGTCATAATATGTACATTCTACTATGTTCATTCTATGTCAATAGTTCATGCTATATTTTCTGTATTTTTAAACTTTAAATAATATTTTTAAAATTGGATTTCGTTATAGAAGCTATTTATTTATTTATTTATTATTATTTTTCATTAATACTGCGGCGCTTATAACTCGCATTTAATCTGCCCAAAACCATATTATATAAAATACAATTTTGACTGGTACTTGCAGCCCTTTAAACAATGTACCGATGCATATGGGATATATCTTACATTTACAATACCAAAAACCATGGTTTTATTTGTATCCGTCTTTTTGCCTGAATGCACATAAACATCAATAATTTCGAATTTTACATTTAAATTATTCTTTAATATTTTTGCAAATATTAGATTAATTTCTCATCCTTTGTGTAATATTTGTCATATTAATAATAGAACATACTCACATTTTGTCAAATTATAAACTAAATTGTTGTTTCACATTGTGAAAAAGTTGTAAATTACAGCATTTAAAACGTACGACAAGAATTGGCAACCTCGCACAGAAGCTGCCAAGATACAATGAAAATGTCATAATAAAGATACTAAACCTTTAATTATCAAAATTAATTATTTTGGTGAATATCAACTATTATTTCATTATAATCCACTATTCTAATAAAAATTATGAAATATTCCAACCGATAGGAAATAAATGGATGAAAGCGGATGGAAAGAAAATGACCCAGCTAGAAAAACTCTCCTTAATAGATCCATTGGTTAAACAAGAAGAGGAAGGCCCAGAACAAGGTTCCTTGATAACATCGATGAAGACATGAGAAATATTGGAATACGTGCTTGACGGAGAAAGGCGATGCATAAGGTAGTAGAGGTAGTGAGATGAAACGTGATGAATGACGTTTTGAGTGGAGAAGTAGTGGACTACTAAGGAGCTATAGGTCAGAAGATAGCGTGTTTGTGTGGACGATGTTTCTGAAGCGCACAAGTGGAATTTGGGTGAACTTTGCCAAGCATGCCAAAGGAGGTATTTTTAGGGGTTACCAACCATGCAATGGAACGGCTCTTGATCAGCGTTTTTGGTGTGCAGTAGTTAACAGCGATATTTGATGGGGGTTGATTCTAAAATTTCAAAATACTCATCAGGGAGTTCATGTCCAGTGTTGTGAAGAAGTTTAGCTAAAGGGAACGGAACTTTTCTTTGAGGAAACCTGGTGAGTAATTGCGCTCGGCGATTGCATGAAGTCTTTAGTATTCTTTTGGCTCTGTTGTTCTAGGCGGCAATGGTTCTAAGGACATACCTCCTGCTGAGGGATAGGATTCTGTTCTTGATTGGTGTTATGTTAGCCAATGTGTGTATACCCAATGTGTGTATATGTGCTGATGGGTAGTGCCTGCTCTTATGCAGGATCTAAGGATTTTTCTTTCGGTCGCTATGATTGTGTTGATTTCATATGGTTTGAGAGAGGCATAGATGTATGCCCTGTATTCGATGATGGGTCTAATAAATGTCTTATAGTTGTGCAGTAGTGTTTTAGATGCCGTCTTGCCCAATTTGCCGGACAGCACTGCCAAGAGTTTAAACCTCTTTCTCACCCTATCAAGGGTATTTTTAATGTCGGTTTTCCAGTTGAGAGTCTTAGTAAAATGAACTCCCAAGTTGGAAACCGAGTTTCTGAGAATAAGCTCTTCTCCTAATAGGGCTATTCGGCCACGGACATCGCGGCAATTTGAGGATTTCAAAAGAACTAATTGAGTTTTGTAGGGATTTATAGTCACTCTCCGTTTATTGCACCACCTAATGACTCTGTCTAGGAAATTTTGGCCTTTTTCGAATATAGACAATTGTCCACGTTCTCTATGTGGTCCTGATATGAAAAGAGCAATGTCATAAGCGTACAGGAGAAGGGTCTCCAATATATGCTGTGGGCGTGGGATGTCACTGTTGTAGACTGTGTATAATATTGGAGCAAGAATTGAGCCCTGGGGTACTCCAGCTTGTGGAGTAAAGGGTGTGGATAGGGTGTTGCCGATTTTGATCCTATTTTGTGTTATGACGATCTGTCTTGCCGTGTCGTGACGATCTACTCTGCATTTTACTAAAAAAAAATTAATACAACGAAAGGCAGTATAAAAGCTTTGTTTAAAAAAAAAATAAACAAACATGGAAAATACAACTAACAATACCATCCGCTACAATGGGATATCATCACAATCGCCATATCAAACGTATCCCAATTTTTTACCAATTACTAAAAATTTGACGAATAATAGTTGTTTATTTTATGAATGGGTACTCATACTGGTTTTTCCTCTTTTGTATATTCCTCCTCCTATATCTAAAAAGTATATAAGAAAACCACGAATAACGTAGTAATAATATCCTTGTGAAGAGGAACCTTGCCTTACACTTGATAAAAATGTGCACAAAGCGAAGATTAGAAAAGAATTTGTAAAAATTTTTGACAATTGTACATAGTATTAATAAAATCTAAAAAATTGCACATTAGAAAATATATATCATTTGTTTAGTAAGGATTAAGTATTCATTCAATAATAACTTTGAAAATTTTCACCAGTTGTTGCTATATTTTAAAGAAAGATTGGTATAATCTGATAAAGATTGCCATGCCCCTTTCAGCTTTTCCTACATACTGACAATATTAAAAAACTTTTACTATTTTTTCTGCAAGCGTTTCGTTTCTATTCAGGTTTTGCCCTGTTTATAGTTCATTGTTATATGTTTCTATCTGTCATGCCGATTACTTCGCAGGTGCACTGATAAGTAAGTAATATTTGATTTCAATAATTAGTCAATTACTAATTGTAGCTGCCAATACAATCAGATAGAACTATTGTATCCTACGTAGTAGTAAATCCGACCCGGTATAGAGGTGAGTACGTTGGATTCCTAAGTAAAATCTAAGTTACGTTGTAACTTCCATTTAAATTCACTTGATTGATTTCAAAATTGCTGAAGAGCCTGATCTGCGACGCAACTTAATTGATTATTGAACATTTAATTGGATTTATTTTTAGAGCAATATTTTGAAAATAATAACTATGGTAGCTATTGGTGATCATCTGTAAAAAAATCAATTTAAAAATTCAATGACACTGGATTCATAATTAATTTTAGATACTGTAACAACTCTACAATAAGTTGTTCTATACAAAGCATTAAAGTAATTAAGTACCAAGTGCCAGTAATATCAATCCGACAAAATGGAAAATAGTAATAAACAATGCTAATGTAGTAACTCTTTACAACATATTGTTGCAATGGATTTAAATTTTTATTCTTAGTCAAGAACCTCTTACCACGTACTCTAAAATGAATTCGTTGAATGAATTTTGGGACAACTCTACGGAAAGTTTGTGTGAATTTTCCAAATAAAATTGTCATCCCCGAATAAGAGTAAGTGAATAATGAAGTGCAAATAAGAATTGAAAATACCGACTTCAGTGACTATTATTAACAATTGTGACACTTGTCTTAATTAAGCAATTTACTGAGTGATTTTTTAACAACATATCTTTGATCTTTTTTTGAACCAAATGTATCATCGAGTTTTTTTTTTGTCGATAATAAATTTATCCAGCAATAACAATCTTCAATCTAGCTATCTATAAGCCGTGTTACATTCAGTGTCTAACATAGGTCGTCCCTTTGTCTCTCGATATTTCTCTAGCTTAAGGTGCCTGAATCTCGAACAGGTTTGGATTCTTACACCATTTTCCTACCGTCTTCTTCTTTTTTGTTTACAATCTGTGGTATTCAATCTGTTATAATCTTATATTAACTTTCATCTTTTTACATAATGGTGTGTCTAGAAGATTTAAATTTCAGTTTTGTTATTTGGCTGGTAGTTTAGTTAACTTTGATGTTTTGTCAATAATTTTTCTATACTATTCAATAGATTTTTCTATTATTGGACGATATCCTTCCTTGAATGTTTCCGTAATTCTCTGTATTATACACTGTATTCATTTTGTGTAAATATTTCGTAAATCGTCTGTACAGCTTGTAGAGGACGTCCCTTAGTTTAAAGATATCTTTTCTAGATACCCATTCGATAATTCTCCGAGTCTATCCATTCTTTTGACATGTTCTACCGAATTCCACTATATTGTGGTTATTTTTTATTATTAATTATACAGATTTAGCCATAAGGTTCACACTCCCTCTAAGGGGAAAATTCACTCATCCCATATACCTACGGTGTCAAAAGGATTGAGCTCTGGTGGGACTCTTTCCGTGTTATCGAGCCCTAGGTGACTTGGTATGCTGGAGTATCTCCCAAAAATTTTTGTACACATCTGGACGTTGAGAGCAGTACAGCTTTCTGCATGGTCTTGTAGAGATGTTCATTCAGACCTAGCTTTTTTATGTTTTCTAGGAGGTTTTTCGGAATGATTCCAGTAGTAAAGAGAATAATGGGTATTGTCTGGGTACTTTCCATTCCACTGTCTTCATATTTGAATTTCCAGATCCTTGTACTTGGCGATCTTTCCGTTCTGTTTAATACAAAGATTATTGTTGTTAGGTATCGCCACATTAATTAGTGTTGTTTGTCTCTTTAGTTTATTAACTAGTATGAGATCTGGTCTATTATGTGCCACTGTTTGGTCTGTGAGCACAGTGTGGTTCCAGTATAGCTTGTAGTTATCCTTCTCAAGTATACTTTCAGGAACGTATTGATAATATGGGTGATAGTTTGTTTGGAGAAGTCCCAGTTTGATTGCTATCTCTTGATGAAGGATCTTTCCTACTGAGTCGTGCCTTTCCTTATATTCAGTTGAAGCAAATGCTTGGCAGCCCCCGATAAGTGTTTTTTGGTTGGTGTAACCTGATCCTGAATAGCGAGTAATGAACCTTCTGTTTCAGAGAACAACTTTTCTGATGTTAGCCAATAGTTCAACGCTATATTGTCGACATGGTCTTGACTGACCTCATTAGGATGTCGTCCATGCAGAGGTTTACTCATCCAGGTGCGCATTTTTTCGTCTTATTTCCTCAGTTTAATCGGTGTTGTATCATCTACTGCACAAATCGCGCGATGTAGAGTAGATGTCTCAGCCTGCACCTGAAAATAAGTTCTTAAATTAGTAATGTGTGTTTCTAGTTGCTCACTTCTATCCATCTAGTCCTCGTCCTCGTCCTCCTAAATACCGCGGTAATGTCGTTCTTTCTACTGCACTTCGAGGATTGTGTTTTTGTGCCTTTGCTTCGGCATACAGATGTTGTCGATATTTCGAACTGTTATTTTTATAAGGATTAGGATTTCTGCACTGCGTGTCAGGATATACTATTCTTTTTTCTATGCCATCCCCTTCAACGGAGATTGCCGACCACAATATTATAAAAGTTTTTCTGTTCTTAGTGGTGTGGAATAAGTCTTATACACCAGCCATGACTGTTTCTTTCTATTTCCTTTATTCCATAGAAAAGTCATCTATAGAACAACTTATCAGTTGCGCTCCCTTATTTTTTTTGCGGTATCTTTTTCTATGGTAGATCTTGCATATTTAAGTTTCTCTATCAATACGTATTTCATGGTCTACATATTTATACGAAGTGGTCTTCTCTATTTGAGATCCACATCGATGTCGATACTTTCACTGAGAACCAATTTTGTCATGAGCTGCTTTTTTATGAAATTTATTTTTAGCCACGCTTGTCACGAGCTTTAATATATTATTTTTAGCATTATTTGGACATATCAAAACGGTCTTTGATTCGTTTTCGATACGATGGCCTATTCTACAGTCTCTGAAAGTTTCAAATACCTAATAATACCAATATAGATGGAGAAAGATTAAATCATCTGAGGTTTGCAGATGATGTCGTATTAATCGCAGATAACTTACAGGATACGGTTTCTATGCTACATTCGCTTAAAAGTCTGTCTGAAAGAGCAGGATTAAAGATAAACTTTAAGAAAACTAAACTTATGACAAATCTCGTAATGAGTGGAAATATAACTATCGACAATAATACCATACAACAAACAGACACTTACAAATATCTGGGACACGAGATCAAAATAAACAGAGACAATCAAACAAATGAAATACAGAGGCGAATAGGCCTGACATGGGCAGCATTTGGCAAACTAAGCCATATTCTAAAAAGTTCAATTCCCATGTGTCTCAAGCGAAAAGTTTATAACCAATGTGTTTTGCCTGTACAAACTTATGGAGCAGAGACTTTAACACTCACGCAGAAATCTGCGAATAAACTAAGAGTTACACAACGAGCCATGGAACGTGCAATGCTGAATGTGAGCCTCCGAGACCACATAACAAACCGACAAATCAGGCAAAGATCAGGAGTTCAAGACGTCATCGAAAGAACCACGAGACTTAAGTGGAACTGGGCAGGACACTTAGCCAGAACACAAGATGGACGATGGACAAGACGAATTATGGAATGGAGGCCCAGAAATTATAAAAGAAGCCGAGGACGACCACCGACTAGATGGACCGACGACATAAAAAGAGTAGCGGGAAACTGGCTACAAGCGGCCCAGTGTAGAGAACACTGGAAAGAACTGAGGGAGGCCTATGTCCAGCAGTGCACGGGATTGGCTGATTGATGATGATGATGATGTTGGTTTAGTGTATCACATAATCCACAAATATTGGGACAAGCAGTTTATTATATTTCATCGTTTTCTCTTCAAGGCCCTTTAAGACTTATAAATGATCAAAAGATTAATTTCCAATATTAAGCGATTTTGCAACTCAAATGCTTATTTACAACGGAACATATACTTACTGTTTATTATGCTATCATCTATTCGCATATGTTTTACAACATTGTACTTTGGGTAAATGCATCTCTCTTTTTATTCATTTTCTCATTACTGAGTGTCATAATTTCCTACCATACGAGCAACTCCTACTTTTTTCATAGCACCATAGTCATCATCTCTTTTTATAAATAAAATCGATTTTGTTGTAAACGGTTTCATATCCTTAATTTAGTTGATTCAGATACGGATTCGAGTAACCAATTGATGGGCATCTCTATTCAGATAACACAATTAGATAAGGACTTCTGCACTAAGTACTTTGTAAATCTAGTGAACTGTGCCGAAGATTAAGATCTATAAAGTTTTCTATATCGTTTTATATATTTAAAAAATATCAACGGTTTCTAGGTTTGGATCTATTAGAACATGTATATATTGAAATATTGCCCTAAGATTATTGTTACCCGCTTATAAATAAAAATTCCATCGATAGATTATTGTGATATAAGTCAATGGTTATATATTATTATAAAGAACCTTCAAGCTAACAATCAATCAACTGTTTTGCTAATATGTTCCTGTACTTTTTTCAAATACTTTTTTGCTAATTCTTGTATCGCTGATGTCTTCGAAGAAAAAACTCTAAATAATTTTTTCGGTGTGTGTCTGAGCAGACTATCACTACTAAGATATTTGTGGAGAAAATAACTATATTTCAGTGGGTAACTGCAAAAAATATAATGTATACTAATACATATTAGGAAATATAACTTCCAAAAGTCTGATGCGAAAAAGATTTTTCCTGATAAATATAGGAAAAAAAATTATTTTGATATTCGTACTCGCGAAAGCTATACCTTCTGCAATATTTGGGACTGTTTTTAGACTGCTATCAGCAAAAAAACATTTTTTTTTTCATCTGCCTGCAAGTAAAGACTAGTTTTGTGGCAAAAAATCACTTCTAGATAGTTATCGACGAAAAATATTATTTTTATTTGCTTGTCCTCGGGGACTATTATTAAAAAATTACTGCTAAATAATTTTTGAATGTGGAAATATAGAAAAGGCGAAAAGCTACGGTTCGTTCGGTAAAATATTCCCATGATATTTTTTTTCATAATCACTTTCATGAGATACCCCAAAATAAGGTTTAAGAGGTCACCCAGGCGAAAAGTTGTTCAATTTTTTTTAACAAATTGTAACAATCAATTTTTTTGGCTCGAACAATTTTTTTTTTTAGTTTTTTCGATCATTCTGAACATAATAAGCCTCTTTCTGTAAACTTATAAATAATTAAAAACTGAGAAACACGCAAAATTGCGATTTTGAAGGCTCAAACAATATTTTTGAATTCACCAAGAACCTAAATTTAAGTTCAAACCTTGTTCTATCATTTCCCGATAAGTATTTTAGGCCTATTTTATTTTAAAACATTGTTTTTTACTCGTTAATAAAGCGCTTATGGCAGGACGGGCGCTAGGGCTGCGGCGTGTATAAGAGACAGATACAAGATCTAGGGAACAAATTTTTGATGATTTAAATTCTCATTGTACGAGTGCTTGCCCTGCCATACGTGCTTCACTATCAATTAAAAAATAATGGCTTAATAGGTATTTATGCAACAAGGGTGTTGTTCCAGAAATGAACATATTGTGTTTAAAATATAAATTAAAAATGAAAATGTAATTCTTTAGACTTCATCAAGTTTGTTCGCGACACCGACTGACTGGCGTCTCGTCTGACCCTCTTAAATCTAAGTCTGACCCATTGAATTTTTAAACACTCTCAATTCACGTATTAAATATTTCTCTCCGCCGAAATCGGGCATTTTTCTCATACCGGGTTTCCCTTACGTGTTATAAAGAAAGAATTTTTTGATATTGTATAGTACGCTACGGCCGTGTTGGGCCTCTCTACTCTAAAAAGATTTTGAAGAACCAAACCTATGGAGATACATCCATTCACAAGTCCTTTGAACTAAGGCTTGGAATCAAAAGATTTCCAACCCTCGAATGTAGGTAGCTAGTTACAAGGCTCCCTCAGGTGTTAAGATGATTACGCCCGGAGAGCAACATAATTCAGCACGAGGGCCTCTGTCCCAAGGGGTGGATGTTGTTTGATAGGCGTAATCATCCGGTAACATCAGTGGTCTTGTTACACTCTGTATATCATTTACATGACCGGTCAAAATAGACAATATCTTGTCTGTCCTGAAACGGTTTTATAGTTCATTAGATTATATGAAATCAATTTAATCTTAAGAAGACTCATTAGTAATATCACATGATTTGTATTAATATTTCAAGTTATAAGTCAATCTGAAAAAGGCAAGCACTCACGCACAAAAAGTATTAGTTATTCATTTAGAACCCTTAGTCTGTTGTTTAGAATTTTTGCGTAAATTTTATATGCGTAAAGGTGTAAGAGTCTTAAGGAGCAAAAAGTACCTTCATATTTAATAAAAAAAATTTTATTCGATAAATTCCTGCAATCTTTCAATGTCATTCATTATTTCATCGAGTTCTTAGATTTCGTTCTTGTAGTTTACATCTGTTAAATTATTTCTCTGTTATCTGTGAGTGAATCACAAGATTAAAATAATTTTTTACTGATCGTTGGTGAATTTTTGTGAAATCCTCTGTATAGATCTAAAAACGCCTCGAATGATTAAGCAAAGCGCCACAGGGATGATTACGAATATAGAATTCAAAAGGAGAAAGGTCTAAGCCTTCTCAGGATTTCGATGTATGTAAAAACTATGAGAGAAAGCAGATTTATTAATTTTAAAAGTCTGCGTCCGCCCACTGTTTAAAAAATGATTTAACGAGAGCAATCAACTGCAAAAAGTCGGAAGATGCTTGATGTGAATAATGCAAGAGAAGTAACATTTTACTAATCAAGCTGTATTTAGATAATTGCGCTAAGAAGTTGCGTGTTAGTTTTTTGTATCAGTAAATCAAACTCAAATAATAGTTTTTAATAAAATTATATAGCGGCAGATATACGAGGCCAACTGAAGTGTTTGAAAACAGGTAAAAATAGATATATATTTGTGTAAAATTTAATTCAATCATCCAACATACGTCGAATATTATTCAAAGTCTACATTACTGATGACACAATAAACTATACAGTTGATTAAACAAACCGATACGCACATCGTCACATCAGGTTTTACAAAATAATACAACACCATCAATTTAAAAAGAACCAAAAAGAAGTGGGTCCTCACAAGTTCCACTGAAATGGAAACATTTTTCGCCGTAATTATATGATAGATATCTTCGAAAAGAAGTGTTATAGTGACGACGCTTTGTATAAAAAAAAAATCAAAATATTACAATAACTCTAGATTTTTTTAGAGGCTATTTGCAATCTGTTTGAACAAAAGCCGGCAATAATCAAATGGTATGATCATAATATAGTCACGTCGAAAATTAAAAGTTTTTTAATCAATAGCTCAAAAGCAAATTGTCGTCTCCGGTGTAATTAATAAACGTAGGAAAATGTGTTTGCATCTTGGTGCAAGTTTCCACGTTTATTAATTGTTCTAACTATTGCGCAATATGGTGTAATATTGCGTAGTTAGCCGGTACGCTCTTATTGTGGCATTGTCTTGAAGAGACAATGCCTTTATGGTTTTATTGGTGGTGGAAATAAAACACAGTCTTTCTAAGAAGAAAAAAACTCAGCTTCAGAGTCTTAGAAAGTTTGCAGAGCCCTTCGAGCAAAGTGCTCTAGGGAGCTACCCTACACGGGTAAAACCATGTACTAGACACTACTGACTATACTGACTTGAGATCCGAAAATGTCCCATATTTAAAGATAAATTAACTTTTATATGAAACTTTTTCATTTCTCAACCAATTAAATTTAATTATAAGTTCCAGAAGGAAGGGCGATGCACGTCGAGGTGCGTGATTGGTGGCACCTGACGACAAAATTTAATATTTTACCCGTGGGAGCGGACGGGGCGCGGAACTGGACAGCAATTTTTGCTGCGGGATAGGACGAATGACAGCGATTTTTCTGTGAAACGGGACACGATACGGGACTGGGCATGTCCCACAAAACTGCAGTTTTATTATTATCAGAACGATTTGGTAATTTAAAGTTATACAAGTATCTCCCATTATGTTAGTAAAGTAAAAATATTTCTAGAAATTAAAAGATTTTTTGTTTTAATAATTCATATTAATGGGCATAATTAATACATTTAGAATAACAGAAAATCTAAATTGTTTTCATCAATTCTTTTTTATTACTTTCGATACACGCCTGGTATGCAAACAATTGTTTTGGTCTAGGTACTTCTAATAAACCGTCACCCGATATTACGCGATCATCATCATCCAGCCTTCATTTATCACGTGCACTACTGGACATAGGCTCCCTTAAACTCCTCCATTCTTTAGAATTTTGTGATTTTTGTTGCCAATTTTTGGTGACACGCTTGATGTCGTCAGCCCAACGTGAAGGTTGTCTTCCTCTACTACGTTTGTCTGCTCTTGGCCTCCAATTTGTAATTTTGCTCGTCTATCGTGAGTCGTGTATTCTCGTTACATAGCTTGCTCAGTTCCATTTCAGTTTCACTATGGGTTACACAACATCAGCAATACTCGTCTTATTCGGTCCGGCAACGTTACTCCCAGCATAGACCGTTCCATTCGTCTCTGTGCCACTCTCAATTTCAAAGACGTAGTCTTGGTTAAACTTTTGAGGCTAATTGGTATGTTGGCCCTAAGTGTGTCTCGCAGTATTCCAAATGCTGCCTACGCTGACGAAATTCGTCTCTGGATTTCGCATGTTTGGTTATCCCTGCTGATTCTTATTTCATAACCCAAATACGTATATTTCTTCACCAGTTATACCACTTTGTCTTAAATAGTTAAATGATTATTGTTAAATGTATGACCATATTTGTCATAAACCTAATTTTGGTCAAGTTCATTCTGAGGCCCACCTTCGAACGCAAAGTCCAATTCATTTAACATATCTGTGGCTTCTCCTAAATTATCTCTGATAAGGACAATGTCATCTGCGAAATGGAGGTGGTTAAGCTTTTCGCCGTCTATTGTTACTCCTCTCTGGTCCCAATTGACCATGGTAAAGGCATACTCTAATGCTATTATGAATAATTTCGGTGACAATGTATCTCCTTACCTTATCCCACGTTTTATTTTTATTGTTCGGGTTTTATCTTGTATCTTAACAATCAAAGTGGCATGTTTGTAAATATTGTAAATAAGTTCACTATACCTATAGTCAATATATAAGGCTGTCAATTTCGATCGTGTCGAAAGCTTTATCAAAATCTATGAAAGTGAGAACAAGAGGTTTCTTGTATTCTATAGACTTTTATTGAGTGTCTTTACTGTATGGAGGTGATCATTTGCACCATAATTTGAACGGAATCATGCCCAGAATGCAAAAGGATGGTTATAGCATTGTTCCATTCTTTGGACACCTCTCTTTGCTACAAACATATATTAAACAGTTTCCTTAATTTATCTAATAGCATATCTCCTCTATTTACGATAGCTTTTATTACAATTCCATCATATCCTGGGGCTTTGTTATTTTTCATTTTTCTAAGGCTTTTCGAATTTCATCTACCTTTATTTCTGGCATTAATTCGGAACCTTGATTCATGATCTTCTTTGAAATGGCTGTTTGTATTCCTGTTTGATCTTCTCGTCTACTTCCATATAATTCCTCGTAAAACTCTTCTACGACCTGTATTAACTCGTCTCTACGTGATATTATTTCATTTTACTTGTTTCTTAATATAAAAATTTCACATCATTTCCCATTCGTTAGCTTTTTACGTAGAACTTTTAGGCTGTTATTTTCTTCTATAGTGAGTTTAATTTACCGGTTTTAAATTTCCTTAAATCTCTCCTGATTGCCTTTGAAACAGTTTTATTCATTATTCTTATCGTTTCTCATTTGTCTTTTTTGATCCAGCAGCGTTTCAGTATATGGACTTATTTTAGCGTTTCAGTAGTAGCTTATTGTTGATATGTGCCTGATATTGGTAGATATCTGATGGGGATGTCCAGATACAGGAGATTTATTTTTAATCATTATGTTTCTTTCTCTTTTATGTTCATTTGGACTTTCGCTCGTATCGTCCTGTGGTCACTGCTTGTGGTGAACTTGTTGAGTACTATTACATTACGCGATACCACTAGATAATGATACCTTTGAATCTAACCGTGAATTTTTTTTTGGCATTGGGATCCATACTGCCAAGAACATTGTTACTAATCGTAATATATTGATTAGGCTGAATAGTACTGCTAGATATTTGTAGAGTGTTAAGTTAGCAAATTAGCAATGTTTGACATAATTGTCTACTCAGAATTAATGTTTTCTGTACTAATTATAATGATTTATTGACTGATTTCGATTGGATAGACAGGTAAACATACCTTTATGGAATTATTTTGTATTAAAAGTTCATCATACTTTTTTTGACTGAAATTAAATGGATCTAATAATATAATTTTGATGTTTAATTGTTAAGAAAATTTGTAAAAACAAAATATGCTCATAAAAAATATAAAAATTAATATTTTCTTATTTAGAAAATATAATTTAAGTTAGCTTTGCGGGACACAGGACGAGACGCGGGACCAGACAGCGAAAACTTTTCGGCTATAACAATACTATTATATTTTATGAAAAAATAATCAATTGGTTTATGTAAAACCTTCAAAATGAGCTGTGGTAAAAGTTTTTTGATGCATTTATTCGTTAATGAACGTTAAAAAGACGTAAACATTTTAAAATGCAATGAATTGTTAATAACTTTCACAAAAATTATTTTACAACTTTCAATTTTACGTCTAAAGGAGCCTTTGAGAGAATGTGATAACAAATTAAAAAAGATTCATTAAATAGTTTTTAAACAATTCAATTTGTTCATCCCAAATTTGCAGAAAATTAACAATTTTTTGCAAAGTTATAAGATGGAAAACAATAAAATTAAGAAAGTTTCTACGACTCATAAATGAAAGAAGAAGAGTTGTTTTATTAAGTAGAATCGTGAAAATAATGTAAAATTAATTTTGAACACTGCTTAAAGTTAAGTGTGGTGTGCTTGTAAATTAAGTATCAAAATGGCAGACATAATACTTTTAATTTTCAAGGACAATAACATTTCACACGAATGAAAATTTTTAACGCGAAAGCTTCATCTCTTTTTGGCAGATCCATCTTAAGTTTTCTAGAAAAGATCAATTGCTAAAAGAAAGTATTGATCCATTTGTGAAACAATTCAAGTCGTTTAAAGAGAACGACACTCAAAAATTAAAAGGTTTGTACTCCCAGTGATTGGCTGTATATCATAGTTTAGAAAAAACTAGAACGTTTTCGGTCCTATCAGATTATCATCAGTGAAAACCTGGAAATAATTATTTGCATGTTAAAATAATTAATACAAAGAGGTAAAATTTTGACTGTTAAACTGAGAATGTTATTAAATACGTACCATATAAGTAAATATTAAAAGGGCATTCAGTATGAAATCACCATCGGTCATTTACCCACCACCTACTTCATTTAAAAATGTTTTTGAATACTCCTTTACCACTATCATCTGACCAGCTGCTCGGCATGTACATAAGTTGCATCAACATATACAATTGACTTACCTTCACGTTTGTAGAATTTTGTATTGATATATTATTAATTCATTAATTACCATTTTACCCTTTCATTTCTGTCCGGACGTATCCCAGAGGATTTCAAAAAAATCTGCTGGCATCTGTTTGTCCCCAAAACCCATGTTATTTGAACGAATCCATATTTTTAGACATTCCTTACTTATTACTTAGTAGTATGCAACCTACATACCACGTCCGTAATTTATATATTGATGTTAACTAAACACGTGCATCAACAACTCGCAAATAATACAATTTTAGTAAAGAAAAGTGGCTGCTCTGTTTTTTAAACCTTCTTCTTCTTCAAGTGCCATCTCCGCGGCGGAGGTCGGCAATCATCACAGCTATTCGGACTTTTGAGACGGCTGCTCTGAAAAGTTCATTTGATATCCGTACCACTCTCTCAGGTTGCGCAGCCATGACATTCTACGCCTCCCTATGCTTCTCTTTCCTTGGATCTTTCCCTGCATAATCAGTTGGAGCAAGGTGTATTTCTCTCCACGTGTAATATGTCCGAGATATTCTAACTTTCTTGTTTTAATTGAATTTAAAATTTCCATTTCTTTGTTCATCCTTCCCAGAACCTCTTTGTTTGTGACGTGTTCTGTCCATGATATTTTCAGAATTCTTCTGTACATCCACAGCTCAAATGATTCCAGTTTTTTCATTGATGTCGCATTCAAGGTCCAAGATTCCATTCCATAAAATAAAGTCGAAAAAACATAGCACCTCGCCAATCTAACTCTTAGTTCCAGTTTTAAATCCCTGGTACATAGAACTCTTCTCATTTTGTTGAAATTTGCTCTAGCCTTTTCTATTCTTAAACCAATTATATATAATTTAGTGACTGATTAACACAGGTTAGTGATTGTTAGATATTGTTTATTTTTGATATTGTTTTCATCGATTTTATCATAATTTCTTAACGGGACTCTAGTCTTCCAGTAATAGTTTATATCGGGTCATATTTATCCCATTCGTATTGTTTGGTTACAGACTTACACTGGTAAGTAGACGTTTTCTAACACAAAAATAGCTTCAAGAAAAAACTAAAAACCTGTCAAATATTTCTGAAAATAAATCCGAGGAAGAACCTTATGCTGCCTCAGTGTCCGATTATGTACCTGGTAACGATTCTGCCTCAGATTCTGATGAAGTATCTGAGAATACTTCTGACTGTGTGGATGTAAACATCACTGCATCATAATTTCTTAACGGGACTCTAGTCTTCCAGTAATAGTTTATATCGGGTCATATTTATCCCATTCGTATTGTTTGGTTACAGACTTACACTGGTAAGTAGACGTTTTCTAACACAAAAATAGCTTCAAGAAAAAACTAAAAACCTGTCAAATATTTCTGAAAATAAATCCGAGGAAGAACCTTATGCTGCCTCAGTGTCCGATTATGTACCTGGTAACGATTCTGCCTCAGATTCTGATGAAGTATCTGAGAATACTTCTGACTGTGTGGATGTAAACATCACTGCTTCCGATAAAGAAAGTTCTGATAACGCCGAAATATCTGAAGATGAATTTGAAAGGAATAAATTGACTGCAAAATGAAATATACCAAATACAAACTTTTGTCCAAAAAGAGAAATTCCTAGCCAGAAAAATAGGATAACAATACTACATATTTCTCCCCTCTCTTTTCCCGTTTAAGAATTAACCAAATAAGAGATCTTTGTAAAACACAGGATATTGCACGATCTGAAAGACAGAGAAGATAATATAATGAGCATATTACACATATGTATAGAGAGAATGTAGCCCGAATAGCAAAGGATAAAACCGATAGTCACAAACTTTCAGGAATGTTCTTTAAAAAATTGTGACATAGCTGCAGACAACGTGCCAAATACGACAACAGCCTTAACCGTTATGTCAATACCCAAGTACCTAATACGGGAGTCTATACCCGTGCTACCCAGGTACCCGGCATTGTTTCGGTAAACTTCGCTTGTACATTCCGAAAATAACAGACAATTGGGATTTTTCTTTGTTTGCTATCAGTGTTTATTTAACTGTGCTTACAAGTTGTTAATATTTTTGTGACTATATGCGTGTTTTATGTTGTAATTACTTGTAATAATGGCAAGAAGAGAAGTAAGTGCTAGCGAATTTAGAGGGTAAGTTATTACTGTTTATTTTTACAATGTTTTATACATAGATCATTCAATTTTAGAATGACGTATAAAAAGCAACAGAAGTACTTGCAACAATTTATAGACGATATAGATGAGGAAGTAGACAAAAATATCGAAAACCAGGAATCAGATGAGGACTATGTTTCGCAAAGCAAACCGGATGGAGATGAAGCTTCTGACGTGGAGGACGTTTTTACTGATATCAATAATAAGATTGAAATCGATACCGACGGCGACGATAGTAGTGATAAAGATTTTGACGATTTTCAAGAAAGTTCTTCCCAAAGTGATGTTCTGGTTGTAAAAGATAAAACGATTTGGCAACGAAAACCGTTTACTGCAAGTCGAACACTGAAACGTAACCTTTTGCTTGAAAAAACGGGCCCAGTACGTTCTACTAAAACTCTTTCAATTAGAGATACATTCAAATGTGTTTTCAGTGACGTAATGTGTGACATAATTATACGCGAAACCAATCGAAAAGCTAATAGCGTTTGTGAAAAGTATAATGTTGAAAACCTCGAAATGTTTGGAAGTCACTCACAACAGAAGAATTTAATGCATACTTAGGTATTCTTATTACAGCAGGAGTATGGCATTCAAATTCAGAGCACTCGAAAGATTTATGGTAAACAGACTCTCATCCTTTGTACCGAGCAAGTATGGGCATAAATCGCTTTTGGAGCATCAGCAGATTCTTACGGTTTGACAATGACAAAACACGTGCAGAACGTTTGCAAATTGATAAAGCTGCAGCTATTACAGATATATTCCATCTTCTCAATGATAATTTACGTCGTAACTATGTACCGTCGGATTCTCTTACTGTGGATTAACAGTTATTTCCTTTTAGAGGTAGGACACGTTTCACGCAATATATGCCAGCAAAACCTGCCAAGTATGGCATCAAGGTTTGGTGGGTTTGTGACGCCAATAATTCGTATCCACTTACTGGACAAATTTATACTGGAAAAAATTCGACTGGACGTGAAACTAATCAAGGTGAACGCGTAGTAAAAGATTTGTGTTACCGATACAAAAATTCTGGACGAAACATAACAATGGATAATTTTTTTACAACTCTTCCACTAGCCCGTTTCCTGTTGTCTTGGAATTTATCATTAGTTGGTACTTTGAAAAGAAACAAACCATATATTGCACAAGAAATGCTGCCTTCGCCAGAGCGTGAGCCTGAATCGTCATTACACGGATTCAGTGCAGATCGTGTTACTATTTGTTCATATGTACCAAAAAAAGCGTTATCTAGCTGTCAACAATGCATGACAACGATAATGTAAGTGGCCCAAAAAATAAACCTGAAATAATTCAGTTCTATAATACAACTAAAGGAGGCGTAGACAACATGGACAAAATGGTTTCTCATTATTCCCCTAAACGCAGAACTTTGCGTTGGCCAGTAGCCTTCTTTTACAATATCCTAGACGTAGCTTGCCTAGCAACCTATATAATTTATACAGAGAATAATCCACAGAGTTCTACTGAAACCAGTAAGTGTAGAATTTTTTTACAAGACTTAGGGAAACAACTAGTGATGCCTGCAATTTTTGCTAGATCTAAAATACCAAATGTATACCGAAATTTTTCATCAAGGTCAGGAATTGAGTGTATATTAGGAAAACCTCTACCTACAGATTCAAGTAATACTGCAGAGTCATTACCACTTCGAGATTCCACTGGACGCCTCAAAATTGTTGGAAACTGCTACATTTGTATGTCTTTAGCGAAAAAGCGGCTAAGAAAGACACGAAAATCATGTAATGTTTGTAATCGTCCACTATGTAACGAACACTCAGTAAATATAAGTAAGTGTAGACAATGTGTTTAAAATGTAACTTTTATTTACGTTTCCATATCACTTTTATTATAAAAAAAAAACTAGACAGAGCTTCATAATTGACTAAACATTAGTGTTACCCGGGTGCCACGGGTGTGGACGTAATGGTGTAAAAACTTTGACAGGTAATTTTAATATATTATATGCATTTTTTTCTTTGGTTTTTATTATAAATCTCTTCGTTCTAAATAATTTTAGGAATAACTAGAAGCTCGAATAAAAATATTTATACTATCGTCAATGATTCAGATAAAACAATTACCAAGGATACCCAGGTACCTGGGTATAGACACAAAGGTTAAGAAAGGACAAGAACAGTTCTAAGATTTCTAAGATTAGAAAGAAGAAACTTTTTCTACACCGTATATAGCTTAATTAATAGTTACCTTCTTCTTCTAAGTAACTATTTCCTCACTTTCGTAACACTCAATACCGGACAAAACTTTCCACTTACTTCAAACTAAAGTTTAATATAT
Organism: Diabrotica undecimpunctata; assembly: GCF_040954645.1. Taxonomy (NCBI): domain Eukaryota; kingdom Metazoa; phylum Arthropoda; class Insecta; order Coleoptera; family Chrysomelidae; genus Diabrotica; species Diabrotica undecimpunctata. Next base: position 156,720,192 of record NC_092806.1, on the reverse strand, counting down.
TCTAATTTAAAAAAAAAATTATAGATAGCAACTCGTTACTTTGATAATACATGCTACCTGTTACTTGCACCCACTTGTAATAAGATTAAATTTGCGATAAGAAAAATAATTAAACGAATCCTATGTTGGTAATTGCTTCTTCAACTATGGTCCCCGTTAATTATATTTCTTCAACTCATTGCACATAATAACTCGGAATACCCTGTGAGTTTAGCTTTTACTTTTTTAAACAATATTCTACTTGTCGAGCCTGAGATAAGTATCGCCTTTTCACGTGAAAAAGAAGGCGGAATATTTGCCGAAACAATTTAAGTGAATTTGAATACGGGAAAGTGTTAAAAATTTGATATATGATACTGTTCACCTTTGTTCGTAAATTCTCACTCTCCAAAAATTGTTGTAGTACCTGAAACAAAAGAAATTGTTTTACTGGTTTTACTTTTGACAATGATATATTGATACATCTAATGAAACTTTAAGGTTCAATTGCATTTTTACCGAAATTACGCTTAATACACTTGATTCAAATAATTTTTTTTAGCCAAAAATTATCAAAAATTTTGATAATTTTGAGTATAAATATTTAACTTTATGTTCTAGTTTTCTTTTTCTTCAGAAGTCTTCTTCGGCCTTTGCCGCTGCTCGAATTTATTCTATTAGGTTTTGACTTTGACAGATCTTTTCTGGTTTGAACTCTTATTTTTAAGTTAATGTTGCTTGCCATTATGACCCTAAATATCTTTAAGAAAATTTAATGTTGAGGTTATGTTTCCTTCTTTCCTTCTTTTCTTCCTATTAATAGGACTAGTGTTAATTTACATAGATTTACCATTTCTATTTGATTAGTTGCAATTCATTTGGAGGAAAAGAAGTCAAAACGTCAGCAATCTTACTGCTGTCTGTAGGCTAGTAAGTGAGCTCACATGCAGAAGGAAAATTATAGTTATTACTGTTGATAGCATGCAGCAATGCATTGCCTTTACCAGGTGTTATCAATCTGGAGCCCCAAAAGCGTATGCTTTACATTAAAGTCTCCTCCAATTATAAATTTTAGATCCAGTTTAGATATACTCCCGTTATAATGTTGATGTGATAATTTATGTCTACGCGGACAATATATTTCACCTATGTCTATTTCATTTCAATTCCCTAGGGTTGATTCTCGTCATTCTTAGCTGTTCCTTTAGAGGTCCAGATCTCTACCAGACTATTCCCGGACAACTACAGGAAACGAGCTGGAAGGACCCTCCCTCATTGATTAGAGTGTGGAACACTGTCAATTTGTACTAAGTTTTTTTATCCATCAATTTTAATAATTTTCTATAATAATTTTTTAACTTTAAATCATACTATTCCTTGTAATAATAAAGACCCGTCATTTTTTTTTAAATAATATTGAATAATATTTAAGGACTAATTGTCGACTACAGGTTGAGGTTTTAAATCCTCCCTATTAACTCTACTGTACGGTTTTTTGTGTACACATTTAATCAGAGAGTTCGTTATTGGTATTTTCGGTGAGTAAATTACCTTTTTAGAAAGAAATAGTAATTTTTTAACATAATACACAAAACCGCAATGGAGTAGCAATAGTCACCAGCAAAGAAATCGAAAGATCAGTCAAAGGGTTCATACCGATAACGGATAGAATGGCACTATTGAAATTAAACGCTATAAAGTGCAACATAAATATCATTGTAGTGTATGTACCAACCTCTGATAGCCCAGAAGAAGAAGTAAACAGCTTCTACAATGACTGAAACAAAACATTCAATAAAACTAAAAAAGAAGAAGTAAATTTGATTTTAGGTGACTTCAACTCGAAGGTAGGGAAAGGAAGAGATGGAGAAGTAGTAGGAGAACACGGACTGGGAACACGTAATAAAAGAGGTGAAAGACTAGTTCAGTGTTGCAAAGATAACGAACTCATTATCAAAAACACGTGGTATAACCTCCCAAATCGAAGAATATATACATGGAAAGCACCTAGAGATGATGGTGAAATTATAATGAAAAACCAAATAGATTACATAATAATAAATCAAAGATTCCGAAATGCCATAATATCAAAAGAAACTGATATATACCAACAAATCAAAGAACAAGTGAACACAGAAGTTCAGGAAGTAGAAAGGCAAAAGCAATTGACAACAACAGATAAATGGAGGAAAGTAGAGGAGATCTTGAGAAATATCACAAAACAAAAACTTCAAGAAGACACGTCATCTAAAAATAAACAATGGATCACACAAGAGGTAAAAGAACTGATGACGGAAAGAAGGGCACATAAGAATAAAAACGAACAACAGTACAAAAAATTAATAAAATAATCAAACAGAAAATCAAAGAAGTAAGGAACTGTGGTTATCAGAAAAGCGTGAAGAAATAGAAAGGTTAGATAAACAATATGACAGTTTTAACATACACAGGAAAATCAAAGAGACAGCTGGCATATACAAGAAGAAGGGTATCGGAAATTTCATGGAAGAAATCACATGGGAAGAATAAAATTAAAGAGCTATTCGAAGACGATGAGAAAATTGAGGTCTTTGAACCAAGAGGAAGAAATGGGCCACCAATCACCAAAGACGAAATTGAGAAAGCGCTAAAACGTATAAAAAATGAGAAGGCCATGGGACCAGATGAAATACCTACAGAAATCCTAAAAATATTAACAAAAAATCATATGGGCAACTAATAGAATTATTTAATGACATTTATTATACGGGAGAGACTCCGAAAGAATGGTTAATATCAATATATATTCCAATACCCAAAAAATCAAACGCAATGAAGTGTGAAGAGCACAAGGCAATTAGCTTGATGAACCATATTCTAAAAGTGTTCTTACGAGTGGTACACGAACGAGTACGTGAACTTAAACCCATTCAATGTTGGGTGATGAAGTTGTATAGTTCAAAGTTCACTGAAGATGTTCTGATGAGACCAAAAAACGTTCGTTCTGAACAAAATCAACTGTTGTAATCGATTTGGATTTTTTGATTTAATTTTAATTAAATATAAAGAAGTTTTTACTTCAATGTAAAGTTTTTTAACTATATAATTTTCTAAATAGGTCCATTTTAACTGGTTTCAGTATGTAAATTATGTTTTTCAAATATGTTTACAAAACTTCCTTCTTTCCTCAGCTTAGCGTTAAAATCACCTAATGTTATATCAGTATCGTGTCTTTATATTGTATTCCAGTCTTCTTGTAGATCTTCATAGAATCTTTCTAGCTCTTCTTTCTCAGCATTCTCCGCCAGTGCATATACATTGACCATTGTCACGTTATGCAACTAACCTTTGAGTTGTACGGTGCAAATTCTGTATGATATTGGTGTCAAAGCGATAATGGATTGTCTCAATCTTTGAGTCACTATAAACCCTACTTCTTTTTCACTTAGTAGAAAATTTCTTTTTACGAATTTCTGGATCTTCTATCTGATTTCCGGCAGTACTACTTAAATAGTACAGTAATATTTCAACTACGTATTTTTCAAGTTCTTTTGCCAAACTATCCTAGACCCCAACTTTAAGAGGTTTCGAACATTCCAGGTTCCAAAATTTAATTCCATTATCATGCCCATTTTTTTTGCTGAGTTCATCGTTGGGAAATCCTTTCGGTTGTCTTGTTAGCCATGGTATTCGCAACAATTTGAGTTTTACAGGGAAGGGTTGATAGACCTTTGCTCAACCTTCTATGTCTCGAAGGACCACAATTTGGACCAAATTTTGACCAAACCAAATTTTGAGACCAAGATTTGGACCAAAATTTGAAGATAAGAATTGAGTAGGAGAGGATAAGTCTTGCCAATAAAATGCGCCATCATATAATGCGCTTCACTACCCCTTTGTACACCTACAAAATCGAATTACATACAAAAAACTGAGAAAAGTATCAAAAAGACTTTAAAAAATTGAAAAGTCCCTGGAAATGACAAACCAATATAAGAAATGATAATAAATCTGGGAAAGAATGTAATAATTCTGCTGTTAGAAATTTTTAACAAAGCGTGAGAGAAAAGAAAGGCCTCCAGAGCCTGGTAATCATTGCTGAAAAAATGACATGGGACTATAACAATTACAGTGAAATTACTCTACAAAGCGCTATAACCAAATGGTATGGAATATTACTGGAAAACAAATTGAGAATTATTACTAACCCAAACCAGTAAAGTCACAGAACAGTTCTAGATAGGGAAGAAGTACAATGTATCATATATTCACTATACAGCAAATTATAAGCAAAGTACAAAACAGACAACCCGCGATATAAAATGATGAGTCTGTCTATTAAAATATCAAGCTTTTGTATTTGAAAACACTTCTTTTTCTTTAAAAGAAAAGGAAAGAGGAGTTTGACTGTAGCTCTCGTCTGACAATTAATTTTTCTTCCTAGAAAAAAAAAAAAATAACGCTCTTTTTATAATTGATATCCAAATTTCACTAAAATGTACTCGAAATAAAGAATGTATATTGATAATTTAAGGTTTATCTTTAAGGGATGTCTGAACTTAAATCCATAAGCGCCAATTAACAACATAAAAAATTTATTTTCAAATCAAATACGTTGAACTTTATTTTTTACGTATATATTCTGCATTCAGCGCAAACATAAACTCTTTAATAACTGGACTGTAAAATTATCCAACCTAGTATTTCATCATTAGGAAGCACATTAAGAACATAAACAAGTGGGAGACCACTCGCCGTTGAAGAATTCCATAATTTATATTGAAATAAAAGCATAAACACATTACAATTTTAATAAAAATACGAATAAAGGCTTCCGTGTTTACACTATCAGGGTCACACTTGACATAAATCATATATGGGGAGTGTCGCTTCAAGTTTATATCTAATTTTTTTTTTTTTTTCAATTGCATTTTTTCAATTATTCTCTTCTGTGTTTAAAATAACAGATTTCTTATACTAACAATTATAATGCATTTCAGGAAGAAAAAAATCTGCTAACAAAGGTTTAATTACCCATTGTCATTTTTATAAACAAGGAATTTTACAAGATTGAAGAGAGGAAACAACAAACCACCACAAGCAATCCAAAAACTCTCACAAGAAGGGATTCAAAGATGACAACAATACCATATATGTAAAGGGTTTATCGAAAACATTAAAAAGAATAGGAAATATGTACTACAACATCACAACAACATTCAAAACAACCGACTCACTGAGATCTATCCCGCCAAAACTAAATTCAACAACACATAAGACACAATTCAACAATTTTTTGTGGGAGAGACCGATAGACCAAGTGTCAGCATAAACGAGCATAAAACGTATATCAAAAACAGAGACTTTGACAAATCAGAAATGAAGAAGATACATCAATTATCATGAAAGAAATAGACATGAAATAGAGAAAAATCAAAGAAGAAGCCCTCATTCTACACCTCTTAATTATGGGGAGTTTTAAGAATCTTTTAATAGCATAAAATACACTTCACTAGATCCAGACGACATACCAATATAATTTATTAATACCAAAGTTTTACTTTAACTAAATATTTAATATTATTTCGTCACACAAACAATTTTCAAAAATCTGGAAAAATTCCATTTTTACCCCTACCTATTAATAAACCAAATAAAGATCAATTACACCCAGCATCAGCTTTAGACCAGGTAGATCTACAAACGCTACTAACGCTTCTACCAAAAGAGTGGAAATTATCTATCATGTCAACTATCCACAAAAAAGGTAGCAAGGATCAGTGTGAAAATTACAGAGGAATTGCGGTAAACAGCACAATAAGTAGGATGTATGGGAAACTTATTAAGAACAAAATAGAAAATGACTATAGAGATTACGAAGCAGAGGAACAAGCTGGTTTTAGAGCTGGGCGATCCACAGTAGACCACCTGTACTCTATTACGCAAGTTATTGAAAAAAAAACAGCCGTCAATAAAGAAGTTCACCTGATGTACGTAGACTTACAAAAAGCATATGACAGTGTACCCCTAAGTAAACTATGGTCAACCCTACAGTAAACCAACATTAAGCATGGTCTCATCAAAGCAGTCCAAAGTCTGTATAATGGAACGACTGCAAAAATTAAAACTGGATCAAGGATATCTGAAGGATTTAAGGTCACGAAAGGACTAAAACAGGGTTGCTGTATTTCGCCTACCCTTTTCAAAATTTATCTGGAACAAGCACTCAAGCTGTGGAAAAGAAAATGTAATGGCATGGGAATTCCTCTCAATGACGAGACTACACTGTACACCTTATGTTTCGCTGATGACCAAATACTGATTGCTCAGGATCATGACGACTTGAGTTACATGACTCGGAAGCTAATAGAAGAATATAACAAATGGGGTCTCGAAGTCAACATTAAGAAAACTGAAGCCATGTGTATTGGAGGGACAAAACAGTCCATTATATTAGACGATGGGGTAGAAATTAGAAACTGTGATGAATACAAGTACCTGGGTATGAAGATAACTCAAGATGGAACACTCGATGCTGCTATAAAAGACAGAAACATACAGGGTAGAAAAGCCATATCCATGATGAACGGAATTCTGTGGGACCAAACAATATCTAAAGCGAACAAACAACTCATATACAACACCATACTTAAAAGTGTAATCACATATGTCAGCGAAGTTTGGCAAATGAAACAAAGAACAGAGAAACTGTTACTAGCAATAGAAATGGACTTCTGGAGAAGAGCAGCAGGAAAATCAAGAAGAGATCGGATACCAAATGAGAGAATACGTGAAATGATGGGAGTCAAGCATACAATAGTTGATGACATAAAAACAAAACAGTTAATATGGTACGGCCATGTACAGAGAATGCCAGATGACAGGATTCCAAAACAGATTTTGACGTGGACACCACAAGAGAGAAGGAAAAGAGGAAGGCCGAGAAAAAGCTGGAGAGAGGGAATTGAAAAAGGACTAGAGGAAAGAGAAATCCCTCCAGGCCTATGGCTGAATAGAGAAGAATGGCGGTTAGTAGTCGGAAGGCGTCGGAGAACGCTGTAAACCGATAGTAGTAGTAGTAGATCTACAAACGACAACATTATCGATCTGGAAAACGCTATTCACGAAGCTTTTACAAATGATTAAAACTTACAATGGCAATTAACACTGGCAATTTACATTGACATTACTAAAGCATTTGATACGATATGAAAACACCGTATATTCTAAAAAAGTGTTATTTAAGTGTTTTAAGTATTATAGAGAAAATGGTTCCAATAAAATATTTAACGGAGAAGGAACTGCTAGAAGAGCTAGAAAAACTGTCCGACATAGAAGGATGTATTAGTAATGGCAGTGACTGCGAAGAAGAAATACAAGTACTACAGAGAATTGGCCATATGATAGATGATGTCTCAGAAAACCAAAACGAAGGGGAGGATCATGAAGAGGAAGTGGATAATGAGAAAGAAAAGAAGGATGATGAATACTATGATAACTTTATCACTCTAAAAATATATATGAAATGGTTACAGAAGGTTCAATATGTAACTCGACAATTACCTAATACAATAACCCGGGTGTCTAATGAAAACTGTTCTGAGAAATATCCAGTTACATATTTTCTGAGATATTTCCTCGAAAGTTTATTTGAAAATTTCGTTCAATACACGAATATGTATGATTTGCAAACTGGAATTGAGAAATTTCTACCATGTAACTTGCAAAAAATAAAATCGATTTTTGGCCTAGTATTCTAACAGGCTATCTAAAATTTCCAAGACTGCAAATGTATTGGAACAAATCTTTAAAAATTATATTTTTCCAGACACAATGAGCCCAGACAGAGCAACGACAAACTATGGAAAGTTCGACCAGTTTTTGAATCAGTCCTAAGGAGATGTAGAGAACTGCAGATAGAAACAAATGTTTGCATAGACGAACAAATTATGCCCTTCAAAGGGAGATTGTCTATAAACCAATACATCAAAAACAAACAAAATTCATGGGGAGTAAAACTGTATTTATTAGGTGGTGAAAGTGCATTGATTTACAATTTTCTAATCTATCAAGGTAGTAGCACAGAAATAGAACCTTCTTATTTGAAATATGGACAGGGTGACATAGACAGCTATGGTATTGTAACTATGAAAAGTACTTAAACCTAATAAGCATGCATTGTACTGTGGAAATTATTTTACGAGCTATAACCTTTTACAAAATCTCAACCAAAAATCAATACTTGATGCTAGTACTGTAAGGATCAATAGATTTTCTAAACCACCTTTAACTGATGTAAAAGATTTTGCAAAAAAACGAGAGAGGATCAACGGAACAAATTATCTCTTCTGATGGAATTGTAGTAACCAGATGGATAAATAACAAGCCAGTAATAATGGTATCCAACTTCGTTGAGGTTGGTACAGAAGTTGTTGTAAAACGTTGGAATAAGTATAAAAGAATAAAAGTATAATAAGTCCACGGATGGCATGGATGAAAAAAGATGCACTTATTGCGTTTTACAGAACAAAAAATCGTTGCAGAAAGTGGACTGTTCGACTAATATTTCATGCAGGTGACATGGCCCTAACAAACTCTTGGTTAGAGTATAAACGAGAAATGAGTACTTTAGGAATTACACAAAAAGATATCATGGACCTTCTACACTTTAGGATGAAAGTTAGTGAAACTCTCATAAGAGTCAACTCTTTCAATAACCGAAATCGGGGAAGACCTTCAAGCGATACATCTAGTCCAGTAGTAGCTGCAAAATGCCAAAACATTAGACCTCTTACTAAGGTGCAATTTGATAATATTGAACATTTTCTAAAGCACCCACAGCTACCTTTACCTTTAAGATGCAAAAATCCTGATTGTACAGAAAAATCAAGATGGAAATGTCAGAAGTGCAATGTCCATTTGCACCTTCAAAAGGAAAGAAATTGCTTTTTTATGTTTCATATGCGCTAGATTTTTAGATTTGTTAAGTACTTTTGGGTACAAATGAACCCATAATAATTTTTTTTATATGTACATGTTATATTTTTTTTAATGTCCAAAAAGTGTTATATGAAATGTTTTAAGTACATTTTAGGCAAAAAATATTTTTTTCGTTTGGTGAAAAAAAAGCGGTACTGAAAGGGTTAACTTGGATATGCCACAAGAAAACAATTTCAAAACCTTTTAGCAGAAAGGTTATTGAAAACGGCGCAAATGATAATATTAAGTGCTCAAAATAGTAAGATAAAACACCAAATTCAATGAATTCAAACACCATTCAATGAATAATCAGAATTGCTTATCATGAGGAAGAAAAAGAGTATCAATTTGTACCCGTCAAAAAATCAACTTTCTTCTAATCTGGCAAGTTTATTAATTCGCATATCTACAAAAATACCATAATTGAATGTTTATATCTCGTAAATTTCGTCTAGTAAACTATAACATATAATTAGTTTCATTTAACAGCTCGCAGAAAAAAACGAATGTGTTAATTTTACAACAAAGTATCACCGTTTTTTCCTTCGGGCTCAGCACTGAAACACCAAATAAATAAATACTCCAGTACAATCGGTAATAGATCAGGACCACACCTAGAATAAAAGTTGCGGAGAAAGTGTTCGTTAATTAGCGGTATTTTATCTCCTCTTTAAATATTTGTATCCGCGGAGATAATAAAAAATATTTAACAATTTATAGCGGCATAAATAATTTACTTTGTTTTACTTGAATTCGCTGTTTGAATTGAAATTTTACATTTAGGTGAAGGGACCTATGATAGAATAATAAAATGTTCATGTGTAAAGGTATTTATTTTTCATAGCAGTTTATACTTATATTCGATTTGGAAATGCATAACAGCATAATTTTTATGGCAAAAGATCACATTCGTCTTTATATCTTCTTCTGGTGTGTTCCATGACTATAGTCCTTATTACGTTTTACATTTAGTATAGGTTAAATGGAAAATAGAACAGTGTTGTGAATAGTTGCTGGATGTAACTATTATAACCATTTCTGTCTGTGTTTATGTTCTGTGTCAATTCTACTAGAGGTTATTATAAAATAATTGTGTCCCATTTATGTCCTGTATCAATGCAGTTATAGGTTCTGTTGTTTGTTATTGTCATAGACATATAATACAAGATAGACACCAACACGCTGGATGGACGACATTGGACGAATATCCAAGAAATGGCAACAAGAAGCACAGAACCCCGAAGAGTGGCGAAAAATGGGAGAGACCTATGTCCAGCAGTGGACAGAAGAGGTTGGATGATGATGATGATGATGAAAAAATTAGAAAATATTGTTACTTTTTTGTATCCAACCCATAGCGAGTTAACAGCTTGAAGAATATGGAACAATTCAGCAGTATGTATGCAACTGAAGATTTAATTAGATCTGCGTTTTAACTCACAGTACACGCAATGGATACAAAACCCTTAAAAGCATCTGTGTAAATAAATTTTACCAAAAATTTTATCTTTTTTAACTTATTCTTCAAATATTTGCAGATATTTTCAAATAGAAATCTCAGTATGTCTTGGTTCTAAAAAATAGAGTAAATGCTTTCTATTTCCTATTTTATATTATTTTCTCTGTTAATTACAATCTATTTTACAATATTATTGATTCTATTAGAACATTTTTCTTTATAACCATAAATTGATAACCTAGTTTCCCTTTTGAAAACTCACTCTCTAGTTTATCGAGAAGCTATAGTTGAACTAAGTGCAGCATCCGGTAAATTAATATTATAATTAAATCGGCAGATTCAACAAATGCACATTTTAGTGTTCAGAAAAGGAGCATTTACACGCTTCATGGTCTGTGATTGCAAATTTTAGCTATTACCATGCACAATATTCTTAATAACGACAATTGTAGCACGATTGCCGTGAATTAAAATCATCTAAATATGTCAAATTTTAAACTGGTATTTATGCTTGTTTAATTAACACTCTTAATCAACATTTCTGCTTTTCTTCGTGTCTTCAGTGAAGGGATTAAATGGTGATTTTGATCGTAGATTAAAATTATAGCTGGACGGCCACTTCTCGGTTATAAAAGATTATAATGATGACAGATACAAAAAAATAACCCAATTATGAACATTCTTAAATAAGGATATAGGAAAACCTTTTACTTAGTAACAAGGTTAGAATGAAAATTTGTTATAGAGTTAAAGATTCTGACCGCGGACACTAAAGAATAACTTTAAGGCCAGTTTACATTAGGTTTCTTCTTCTTCATTTTATGTAGACATGACTCTGTCGTCGATTCCATCATTTTCGTGGTCTTCCTGCTGATCGTTTTCCTATTGGGGAACCGTCTCTTGCCATCTTTACTACTCTATCTGTTGTCATTTGGCTTATATGATCTCTTCTATTTCTTACCCAGTTCTTGATGTTCTCTACCTTGCATCTACGTCGTATATCTGTACTTCTAGCTCTGTCCCATAGTGTCTTACCATCTAAGTGTTTTCATCTCTGCTGTTTCTAACATCCTTTTTGTCCTCTCTGTGTCAGGTCTTGTTTCTGCCGCGTATGTCAATATTGGTCTGATGACTGTTTTGTAAATTCTGCCTTTCATTTCTTTTCCAATATTTTTTTTTCTCCATATTGTTTCATTCAGGCTGCCTGCGGCTCTGTTTGCTCTATTCACTTGATCTTCCACTTCAGTTTGGAGCTTTCTGTAGCTAGATAATGTGGTGCCTAGATATCTAAACTACATCACTTGTTCTATTATCTGACCTTCCAGTTCCATTTTACATCTTAGTAAATTTGCTGTATAACCATGTATTTTGTCTTTTTTGGGGAAATTAACATGTTAAATTTTCTGGCGGTTATATTAAATCGGTGCAGCATACGTTGTAAATCATCTTCACTTTGAGAGAGTAGTATTGCGTCGTCTGCATACCAGATTATTTTAGGTTGTTTTTCTCTCATTTGGTATCCATTTTTAGTTCTTACTTTTTTTATTATTTCATCCATAATCAGGTTGAACAATAGAGGACTCAGGAAATCTCCCTATCTTATCCCATTGCCAGCTTCAATAGGATCATTAGTTCTTCTTCTACTTTTACTTTTATTGTGTTATTTTGGTAGATATTTTCGATTGTTTTGATTATTCCTAGAGGTATCTCTCTATCGTACAGTAAGTGGACAACGTCCGTTAATTTGTTCCGGTATAATGCCTTTTTAAGGTCCACGAAACATATATATGCTGGTTTGTTGTATTCTAATGATTTTTCTTACACTTGCCTCATTATAAATATAGCGTCGGGGCATGATCTTCACGACCTAAAAACTTGTTGTTTTTCTGCTAGTGTTATAACTTCATTCAGTTTATTTATTATCAGTTATCACTTTGGTTGTTAATTTTAGTGTTGTGTTTAATAAATTAATTCCTCTAAAATTTTTCGGGTCCGATTTGTCTCCCTTTTTGAAGAGAGGTATTAGGATGCTTGATCTTTATTCTTGAGGAATTCTGTTTTGTTCTATTATTTTTTTAATCAGTTTTAATAGTTGTTTGGTCAGATCTAGTCCTCCGTTCTTTAGAAGTTCGTTCATTGCTCTGTCCTCTTCTGGTGATTTTCTATTTTTTAATTTTAACCAAGGATATCAGTATTCTCTAAAACAGTACCGGATGTAAGTAAATATTAAGCTTTTGTTATATTCGCCCCTTTTTCCAGAACAGAAGATTTTGGTCATTTTTATTGGAAAGAATAGCAGAAGAAGAACATAGAACAATGGTGTCACTCACAGCAGAGTAATGGAACCTACTGTATAACATTTACATCAACAATGGACCTGTAGCAGTAGATACTAGGACTTTTGTCTATCGAAATGACACAGCTATGAATGCGCAGGCAGAAACTTAATTAATTGGTCTTCTTCTTCTTAAAGTTCCATCTCCTATCGGAGGTTGGATATCATAACGGCTATGGTCACTTTGTTGGCTGCTGCTCTGAAAAGTTGTAGTGAACTACAGTTAAACCATTCTCTAAGGTTCTTCAGCCAGGAGATGCGTCTTCTTCCTATGCTTCTTCTTCCTTGGATCCTTCCTTGCATAATAATTCTCAGCAGCTCATATTTTTCTCCTCTGGTTATGTGACCCAAATATTCTAGTTTTCTTCTTTTTATGCTGTTCATAATTTCTAACTCCTTATTTAGACGTCGTAGTACCTCAGCATTGGTAATCCTTTGAACCCACTGAATTTTTAATATTCTTCTGTAACACCACATTTCGAACGCTTCTATTTTCCTTATGTGTTGTTTCTTCAATGTCCAAGCTTCCATTCCGTATAGTAAGATAGAAAATATGTAACATCTTAGAGCCCTCAATCTGAGATGCAACTGAAGGTCTCTGTTGGTAAGCATTGTCTTCATTTTCACAAATGCTTGCCTTGCAGTTTCAATTCGGACTTTGATTTCTTTGCTTTGGTCATTTTTGTCATCAACCCAGGTTCCCAGATATTTATATGTCTCTACTTTTTCTATTTGGGTTTGCTCTATCATTAATCTTTCATTTCCATGTTGCGTTTTTGAGACAATCATAAATTTAGTTTTTCTCTTATTTATTTTTAGTCCGTATCTAATGCTTCTTCTTCCTATGCCGTCCCCATTAATGGAGGTTGGCGACCACATTTTTAAAGGCTTCTCTATCTTTTGCAACGTGGAATAATTCGTCTACAGTCATGTTTGTCCAGTCTCGAATATTTCGCAGCCATGACTTCCTCTTTCTACCCATTCCCTTTTTGCCATCGACTCTACCCTGCATGATGACCTGCAGAAGACTATATTTATTATTTCTTAGTATGTGTCCAAGGTATGCAGTCTTGCGTACTTTTATCGTTCTCAACAATTTTTTGTCTCGATATCATGCAATAATTAATTCTATTTACCAATTCTTGTAGCGATTCCAGGGTGTCTGCCATTATAACGGTGTCATCAGCGAATCTTATGTTATTTACTATTCTTCCGTTTACAGAGATTCCATCACCCAGATCCGCTATCGCTTCCTGGAATATGGCTTCACTGTACACGTTAAACAGTAATGGTGACAGAACACAGCCCTGTCTTACTCCTCTCTTTATATCTATATTTTCGGACTTTTGTTCTTCTATCTTTATATTGGCCTTTTGATTCCAATACAGATTGATAATGATTCGTAAGTCTCGTCTGTCTATATCTTTGTTTCTCAGTATTTCTATTAGTTTTTCATGTCGGACCCTGTCGAATGCCTTCTCGAAGTCGATGAAACAGGAATAAATATCTAGGTTCATATCTAAGCATCTTTGAGAGAGGATATTAAAAGCAAACAATGCCTCTCTCGTTCCCAGTCCCTTGCGGAACCCAAACTGAGTATCATCCATATCATCTTCTAGTTTTCTATATAATCTTCCATGAATCACCTTTAGAAATCTTTTGAGGGTATGGCTTATTAGTGATATTGTCCTATAGTCGGAACAATCTTTGGCATATACTGTTTTTGGTATTGCTACAAAGGTGGACACCAACCATTCCTGTGGGATTTTTCCAGTTTTATATACTTCATTAAATAGGTCCAGAAGTACAGGTAGAGTTTCATCGTCTAGACATTTCAGTAGTTCCGCAGGTATTTCGTCTGGACCTACAGTTTTTCCGTTTAATTAATTGGTACTATTATTTAAATTAAATCTTGAGAAAAACTCAAGGGTATCCCTTCAAGTTTCGAAATACCGACGAAAGCAGAAAATTTAACTTTCAATGGCGTGACGAAGCTTTTGAATACTGCATTTTTCTTCAAGTCCCTTATGGTTGTGCTAAATCTGACATTTTCAGTCAAACAACAGTTTCAAACTAAATGTCAAACCAACAACCAGAAAAATTATTCTCTTAAATTCCGTTTCGGGGTCTATTGACTTAGTCAAGAAACCCCATCATGTACTCAAATTTCAAAATTTGACTGAGGGTATCTGAATGAGGGTATCTTCACAGAGAGTGACTTCTTGTCATCATATGTGACAGACAGGCATACACTAGCAAATGAAGAAGAAAACGCTACCGAAAATAATAGTCGCATCGATGAAAATAAAACTTGCAAGTTAAAAATTGCTTTCCCCTGCAGAAGTAAGACCGTTTCCAAAAGCAGGTCTTTGA
Source organism: Diabrotica undecimpunctata (assembly GCF_040954645.1). Taxonomy (NCBI): domain Eukaryota; kingdom Metazoa; phylum Arthropoda; class Insecta; order Coleoptera; family Chrysomelidae; genus Diabrotica; species Diabrotica undecimpunctata. Next base: position 156,705,088 of record NC_092806.1, on the reverse strand, counting down.
CAAAATTCGAGAAAATCACGGAAAAAGAGACAAACTGATATTTTAATAGATACTTACTTACTAAGAAAGACAAAATGCGGAAGAAAAGAAAGGTCCACATAAAAGAAAAACATGCAACCAAAAGAAAGACATCAAAAACACGAAAATTAGAGACGATCGAAAATTTCTTTTCCGGGAAGAAAACTCGATTCCATCTACGCCTGTAGCTCATCATTATCCTACATCCTCGGAATCTGATGATAAAACTGAGTGGTTAATATGTGAAGAACCCTATCAACATCGCACTAGACGTGATGGCTGGGTGCAATGCACCCATTGCAGCAGATAGGCTCACATCAAATGTACGAACAAAAGTAATATCACTTTTTTCATATGCATCAATTGTAATTCAGATGATTTGTGAGTTTCGTTTTTAATTGTTAGATTTTTTAATGTCAATATTGATCTGAAGCTATTTTCTTGTAGCGTGTTAAAGTAATTACTATTTAAATGGGAATAAGCCACAATTAAAGGTTAAAGTACGTTTATTACGTTTCAATTTACACTTCGGAAATCGTTCTCAAAATACGAGTAATTACTTTAATGTCAATAGTCAAAATAAAAGTGAAAAATTGAATCTGCATTTGTTTTTGGATTATGTCACTACTATTACCCTTATGATATCACTAAGAAAATATTGAGTCAACTAACCCCAGGCAGTTAATCAACTAATCTCGCACCCGGGGCTCCTTGACTTATTTTGCAAGGCAGTCAAAATTTACTTGAAACTTTTTTTTACGAAGAACTCGAATAAATTGGAAATGTTTGTAAAATACCTGAAGGAGTATAGAACCCGCTGACATACTTGAATTTAACAGTATGCAAAAAATAAATCAGTAAACAATAATTATTGAAAAAATAAGTCAACAAATCCCGGTCTCCCCTATCTAGAAGTTTTAATTTTTTTCCTGCATAATTTTGAAAATTACTAATTTTTTTAAATTTTTATTGCACTATTAAATCGATTTTAATGAAATTTTGTGTGATGATTAAACATATATATATTAAAATGTTTTTGTTTTCGGAATATGAAGGTCCTTAGTTTGATAAGATTTGATTTTTTTTTATTAATAATAATTTTTAAGATTTTAAACTAGCATTATCGTATGTAAAATTTAGTTTTAAATCTTTTTTGTTTATGCAAAATTGTTCTACTAAAATCAATAAATAGTTCTGGAGATATTTGCGAAAAATTGAAGAAAAATATAGAATTTTTTTAATATGTTGTTAATAAAAAGTTAAGCCCACATTTTAAAACTCACGTATAGTGAAATTATCACTTTCAGTGATATTATAAAGCAAGCAGCTGCGTTTATATGCTTCATACCCAACTTAAAACATACCGCCTGGACTAAAAACTAAAAGTATTGTCGTTGTTAAGATAATTAATAAACGCCAATAATAATCACCTTCAGTGTAAATTTCCTTGGTTTAAATCACCTGCCTCGTAGTAGTGCTAGATTGATTGGACATAATGTAGTAAAAAGCTAATAAAAGCAAATACAGACAGTTATGCAATATGATTTTAATTATGTAGGACACAAGCCATCGAATGTAAAAAGTGGAGACTTCAATAGGCGATGAGGCAAGAAAATAAAGAATATGCTGGTCATAGTCTGTGAGTCAGAAGTGTATTAATTACAATACTGATATTAAAATAAGATTGTTATACATATAAATAATACTAAACAGTAAAAACGACGAAAACTTTCATCGACTTCGAGAAGGCATTCGACAGGGTCCGACATGAAAAACCAATAGAAGTACTGAGAAACAAAGATATAGACAGACGAGACTTACGAATCATTATCAATCTGTATTGGAATCAAAAGACCAATATAAAGATAGAAGAACAAAATTCCGAAAATATAGATATAAAGAGAGGAGTAAGACAGGGCTGTGTTCTGTCACCATTACTGTTTAACGTGTACAGTGAAGCCATATTCCAGGAAGCGATAGCGGATCTGGGTGATGGAATCTCTGTAAAAGGAAGAATAGTAAATAACATAAGATTCGCTGATGACACCGTTATAATGGCAGACACCCTGGAATCGCTACAAGAATTGGTAAATAGAATTAACGATTATTGCATTAGATACGGACTAAAAATAAATAAAAGAAAAACTAAATTTATGATTGTCTCAAAAACACAACATGGAAATGAAAGATTAATGATAGAGCAAACCCAAATAGAAAAAGTAGAGACATATAAATATCTGGGAACCTGGGTTGATGACAAAAATGACCAAAGCAGAGAAATCAAAGTCCGAATTGAAACTACAAGGCAAGCATTTGTGAAAATGAAGACAATGCTTACCAACAGAGACCTTCCATTGCATCTTAGATTGAGGGCTCTAAGATGTTACATATTTTCTATCTTACTATACGGAATGGAAGCTTGGACATTGAAGAAACAACACATAAGAAAAATAGAAGCGTTCGAAATGTGGTGTTACAGAAGAATATTAAAAATCCAGTGGGTTCAAAGGATTACCAATGCTGAGGTACTACGACGTCTAAATAAGGAGTTAGAAATTATGAACAGCATAAAAAGAAGAAAACTAGAATATTTGGGTCACATAACCAGAGGAGAAAAATATGAGCTGCTGAGAATTATTATGCAAGGAAGGATCCAAGGAAGAAGAAGCATAGGAAGAAGACGCATCTCCTGGCTGAAGAACCTTAGAGAATGGTTTAACTGTAGTTCACTACAACTTTTCAGAGCAGCAGCCAACAAAGTGACCATAGCCGTTATCATATCCAACCTCCGATAGGAGATGGAACTTTAAGAAGAAGAAACAGTAAAAAAAGGTTATCTATTCCAACTAACTAACATATCTTAACAAAAATATACAGTTATAAAATAAATAATATAATATTGTTTATTATAATCCCATTTTTATGATGGTGATTGTTGTCTAGCTAGCAGACCACCTTTCGGGAATCTTGCTAGTGGTATTTTTGTATTCGGTTTCTGTGTTTTTGGCCACTTCGTGATTCTCCCTGGATCCATTCTGTCGACATGATCTTTCCATTTCCTTAATGTATCCTTATTCCTTATCTATAACTGAAAGAAACTCCTCTTATGATTCTTTTATTTTTATATTTCTTATCAATCTTTTTGAAGCTGGGCATGCACTGGAGGTCATCTTCATTTTCTGTCTTGATTGTGTTATTATCTTGTCTTGTCCATGATCATGTTAAAGAGATTCGGTCTGAGGCGGACTGAGGAGATTCCATCCTGCTTTATTCCTGCTGCCACGATTTCTGTTAAGTTCCCTGAGTTTTTCTGCTTTATGATTTGGATTACGTCTTTTAATTGGACTCTGTCAAACATTTTTGTAAGATCCCTAAAGCACTGGCAAAGGGGTTTTTTGAACTGTATGGACTTCTCTACTAGTTGCCTTAATATGAAGATCGCGTCAGTTGTAGATCTGTTGATCCTGAATCCTTGTTCTTCTGATATGTTGTAACTAAAACAGTCTGAGAACAAATGCATAGAAATAAATAAATATTTAAGTCAATAAAATTGTTTTTGGGGTACTTTCAGCAAGGAATTCACTTTTTACGTGGCTCTTGAGTACTCCTAAAAGGGCCGTAAGATAGTTTACCTTGTTCTATTTTTTGCTACCTTTTCAGCACCACCATTTCTCCTAATGCATTTATAATCTTGCGCTCACGTCAAAATAACAATGTCTTTTGGGAATGACCCGATCAAAGAAAATCTGTAGCACGGACTGCAAAAGGTATAAAATGTAATAGGAGAGGATCTGGAGAAAATAAAAATAAGATAATGGAAGAGTCAGGTAATCATACCATTTTGCTTGCAACCACACTCATCCATTTTTCTACGGCATACGCTGTAATGATTCTAGTTTTCAGCATTGACTGAATCCATCGTAACATTACAGCCTTAATGATCCTCTTTTCCAATGTCCTTTTTGTAGGTTTACACTGTGTTAATCGTAAATTAATAATTTATGTCATAATGACACTCAATAACAGATAAAATATATCAGGAGTACTAAAAAAACAGTAAACACATTTACAGTAACACAAGTATTACTATAAGTAGATTCACTCCCTTCGACCACGTTTATTATCGTTTATGATTGTCGTCGCAGCAAAAGTGGACCTATGAAATTATCCACTTTGCTGTACGCTCTACTTAGGGGCTTCATGTATAATGTATGAAGTACCCCTAAGCATTTATCCATATTAACTTTTGAATATTGTGGATTTTTTCCAAGTCTTGATAAAGACTCCTTAGATGAGTAATTAGGTAAACCATCGTTGGAAATAAAACAACTTCTGATGTGTGAAGAAGACTATCTACAGAGTCTTAATGGTTTTGCGGTAGCAAAATGGAGCAGAGCCCCGACCGGCGACCTCCTAGAGCGTACGTGCTCTAGGTAAGGCCGTGGTCTATCGACTGATGCCAAGATCCGAAGAATGCGCGTATTAAAAGTATTTTAATATTTATATGGCATCTTCGGATCTCTCGGCCAATAGAAATATAAAAGGATGTTTAAAGGCGGGGCGATGCACATCAGGGTGCGTATTAGTCAACGACTAAGGCACCAGGATGACATGATATTGGATAGAAGAAGTATCTCTCTCTCTCTCTCTCTCTATATATATATATATATATATATATATATATATATATATATATATATATATATATATATATATAATTATTAAGGATCACTCGAAGAGTGGTGGGTTTTTCGGTCAAAAGGTGGAGAGAAAAAAGACAAAGAAGGTGGCTACTTCATCTATTTATTGAAGACGTTTCGCTTTCTATAATCAAAAAGCATCATTAGTTCATCTAAGAAGAATAACATGAAAAATCAAATATCCATAGAAAAGTTATTATGTGTGTTACCTCAAAAAGACATGTAGCAGTCAATGATATTAAATATGTAAAGAAGCTTACGACAATGCACATTATAGGATTATGTTGTATACACAATTAATTGAAACTAAATACAGTTTACAAATTAACTCAAACTTAGCACAGCAAAAGACCATGTGGTAATTGTACATGTATATAAAAATTATGTGAAAAAGCTTAAGTAAAAACATTAATTTGCAGAGAACTAACAAGATCATAAGATGCACTTCCAACAGTATATTAGTAGTTAAATTTGATTTTAACTTTGGGTAACATTCTTAAATTGATTAAGATTGAAATATAGTAATATTTAAAAATATAATGAGGTTACCACTCTTAGCTTCTTAGCTGCTGTCGGTAAAATGGAAGCAACAAGTAGAACCCACGCCAAACAACGAGAAAAGACAGTGGCTTTGAGGTCAAAATATGACAAAACAGCATGGCGAATTACCAACCTCTAGTGTAATAGAGCGGTAAATTCAAAGAATATGATAAATTTTGGTGACAAACCCGTCAGTAAAAACCAAAAAATGATTGAAAAAGGTGGTTAAGATCACCATTTTTCTCCCAGTGATTGGTTAAGAGAGAAAATGAACAAATAAGTGAAGTCAATCCAAAATATCATATATTAAAACAGTCTACGTTGTGGCTGGATAGCCAGCTACAAAAGAAGATTGATTCAACTTCCAACAGTCCAAGGTTCATAACATTCGGAACTGAGATTAATAAAGATTCTATGAATCAATTTTAATTATAAAATTTTAATAAACTATTTGATCAGAAACAATTTTTTCTGATCAAATAGTGTTATGACCCGGATGTTATGAACCTTGGACTGTTGGAAGTTGAATCAATCTTCACCTGTGGCTGACTATTCAGCCACAACGTAGACTATTTTAATATATGATATTTTGGATTGACTTCACTTATTTGTTCATTTTCTCTCTTAACCAATCACTGGGATGTCCATTGTCGTAAGCTTCTTTACATATTTAATATCATTGACTGCTACATGTCTTTTTGAGGTAACACACTTATAATAACTTTTCTATGGATGTTTGGTTTTTAATATTGTTCTTTTTAGATGAACTGATGATGCTTTCTAATTAGAAAGTGAAACGTCTTCAATAAATGGATGAAGAAGTATATATATATATATATATATATATATATATATATATATATATATATATATATATATATATATATATATATATATATATATATATATATATAACGGGTGTTTTTTTTAGAGGTATAGAAATAGAAGTTGGCAACACGTTTTTAAGGGGCGACCATTTTGACAGCTGTCAGGTGATTATTATTTACTTTAGTTTGACATTTCAATATGAATAGACTGACGCCTGAACAACGCTTTCAAATTGTGCAAATTTATTTAAAAAATCATAGTTCTGTTCGGAATACATATCGCGCACTACGTCCATTTTATGGTATACATAATCGCCCATCAGAGCAATTAATTCGATCAACTGTGGAACGTTTTCGCACCACGTTCACTCTTAATGATAATACGCATCCACAGAGACGTCGTACAGTGCGTACAGAAGATGTTATTGCTGCTGTTGAGCGTAGTATAGAGGAAGACCCGAATCAGTCTATACGCCATCGTGCACAGCAGTTGGATATGTGTCCATCCACTTTATGGAAGATTTTGCGAAAAGATCTTGGTTTGCGTGCTTACAAAATTTAACTCGTGCAGGAATTAAAGCCACACGATCACCTAGCAAGGCGTAGATTCGGTGAATGGGCCCAAAACGAAATTGCCGTTGATCCCAACTTTCATAAGCGAATTTTGTTTAGCGACGAAGCTCACTTTTGGTTAAATGGCTACGTCAACAAACAAAACTGCCGTATTTGGAGTGAAGATAATCCTCAAGTGTATGTTGAGAAACCACTATATCCAGAAAAATTGACTGTTTGGTGTGCTTTGTGGGCTGGTGGAATCATTGGTCCGTACTTCTTCAAAAACAATGCTGGCCAGAACGTTACAGTCAATGGTGACCGCTATAGAGCCATGATTGCTGACGTTTCTATTCCTGAATTGAACAACCATAATGTGCAGGAGCTGTGGTTTCAGCAAGATGGCGCAACATGTCACACAGCTCGTGCCACAATGGATTTATTGAGGGAAACGTTTGGTAACCGCATAATCTCGCGTTTAGGACCCGTGAATTGGCCTCCAAGGTCGTGCGATTTAACACCGTTAGACTATTTTCTGTGGGGTTATGTCAAGTCGCTAGTCTATGCCAATAAGCCTGAAACGATTGACGAACTGGAGGACAACATTCGCCGCGTTATTGCCGATATACGGCCACAAATAGTGGAAAAAGTCGTCGAAAATTGGACCTCCAGATTAGACTACGTCAGAGCCAGCCTTGGTGGTCATATGCCAGAAATCATATTTAAAATATAATGTCAAAAAATTATCTTTCAAATAAAGTTAATTTCCTGTTCATATAAAAAATAATCTTTGTTTTATTCCACTTTAAAGTTCTATACCTCTAAAAAAAACACCCGTTATATATATAAAGTCCTGATCCCTCGGAGAGAGTACAGCGATCATTGTGATGTGGTGTATTGTCTGTCAAAGATCTCTGTCTGCGGTCATTCCTTTTAACCCATGCATAGGTCTGTTGCACATTCCAGTAATTTAGTAGATCTATCTTGTTCGGAATCTTCCTCGTGATCTTCGGCCTTCAACCTTTTCTGGAGATGGACTTTGTTAGAGAACCGTTTGCTGACCTTTTTAGCTCTCTTTAGCTATTCTTATACGCTGCCATTTTAGGATGTATATTCCAGCGAAGCGAACAAGCCATCGAAGTATGGGATAAAAATTGTTGTGGTATGCGATTCCTCAACCAAATATATCGTAGATGCAAGTCCTTACTTTGGAAAAAAACAGAAACCGACGGTTTGCTTCTAGCTGAATTTTATGTAAATAGTTAACTAAATTAATTCACTGTAAGCGTCGCAACGTAACTAGTAAAAACTGGTTCACATCGGTTTATCTTGCTGACCAATTGTTATAAGATCGCTACAAATTAACCATGAAGGGAACCATCCGTAAAAATAAAAAGGGCATCCCTAAGGAGTTCTTGAAAAGAAAAAACCGAAACTGTAATACGTTATTGTTTTGTTTCTATCACAAAAAGACGTGAATGTCTTACATGCCAAAAAAAACAAAGTAGTTTTGTTACTTTCAAAAATGCATGAGGGAGCAGAAATCATAGAAGAAACCAGCAAGCCATCCATAATTCATAATTATAATTGAACCAAAGCAGGACAAGTTCGACCAAATATGTTCTAATATGAATTCCAGCAGAAAAACACGGAGATGGCCATTATGCGTACTCTATGGGATGCTAAATATGGCCAGCATAAACTCTTACGTTATTCTACACTTTTAATATGTTAAGGAAAAGCGAAAAAGCTATCTTAAGATATCAATATATGATTGAGTTAAGCCTTTGTCTTGCAAAACCATGGATATTAAACAGAGACAACACCGCAAGTTTAAGTCGAAATATTCACCAAAACTTAGATGAATATGATCCAAGAAAAGAAGAAGACTTGTTTTTACGTTCCAAGCAAAAAAGGAGCATGACCACCATCTATTGCAAGGAGTGCATGAAGCTAAAGAATGTTTTTCTATATAATGAATAAAAAATTCAAAATAAAAAAATATAAACTTTTTTCTGCGGAGTAGTAAAATTTACGTTAGTCCCGTATTTACGGCAAAAACGGTACCGTATTCTAGGGTTAAAAAACTAATTTTTTTGGTAATATTGGCGTTCTAATCAATGTTTAAACAATGATCCTGTAAAATGAAACCGACACTTTAATAAAAAAATATTTCTTTTTATTGCTCTGATGCTCTGATTTGGAAACCTCATAAAAAATGCTTTACGTGTATTAAACTTGTATTTGACGGGGTTTCTATAATAATATATGCTCATATGACAAGAAGAACTTAAGATGGGGAACGGAGCACAGCTGTCAACTGCTAGTAATCAAGGCTTTATTAAAACGAAGATAATGAACTGAATAAAAAACTAATTTGAGTGTACGAATATCTCGTCCATATTTATTAGATTGCATAGTTTGGCCCACCGACTATCAACATTGCTACTAAATCATGGGGTCAACGTTCCGAAAAGGTTCATCCTCAGTATCAAGAATGTCAATACGAACCTGCTCAAGATCATTTGCATACTAAGAAAGAGCAACCCGAATATGTAATAATCTGTAGAATATTTCATATAAACGATAAACTTTTCAAATATCTCATTTTAATGGTTTTACATAACAGTTGGCAAAACTGTTTATCATAAAACAGTTAGTTTTACGCGAATTATTAAGAAAATTGCAAGGATTTCTTCTCTTATGTATATTTAATAAGTTTTAATTTTATATGCATATTTACGACTGCACATTCTTAAACAAATTAATATTGTGGATGGAAAGTAACGGTTAAAAATAGTAACTGCTCGATCGTTGCTATTTATGTTATTTATTATTGTAATAATCTTCCCTTTCTCATTCTGTGGATGCTCTTTTTAATCATGTTATATATCATTATACTTCACAACGGAATCAGACGCAAATGTAAAGAAAATCTTGAGTAGACTGAGTTTGGTTTTAGAAATGCACTCTTTTTTGCAAAGTGCCGTGATCCAAAATTTAAAAGTAATGGAGGTACTAAAAAATATGGAATTGTTAACAAATATATTCACATCATTAAAAATTTGCACTGAAATCAAACTCCAAATAGAATCTAATGGAATATTTATTCAACCCAAAAATTGGTGTCGAAGTTCTAAGATTAAAAAGAGAATTATTACAATGTACTAGATGCCAAAGATATGATCAATACAAGTTCGTAAAATGTGCTTTAAATCACCCAACAGTTGAATGCAGTAAGAAAAGTACATCTCAAAGACCAGCAATCGTTATAAGAAACAACATAAAACAACTTTTTCAGCTATTGTCTACCAAACCATTCAATTAAACAACCAGAATTTAAAACCTTTTTTGACACAATTGGTATCTAGATTTGTTTGTGATGGAAACTACAATTCAAAACATCTAATGTGGGTCTCTAGACTTAATAATACTAAAGGCCGTGAACTGCAAAAAAAATACCAATAGAAAACGTAAACATAGGGACCTAAACAAGGGAGCCAACATACGGGCCTGCAGACCCTGCGAATTGTCTGTTGCTGTTACTGTTTTGATCCAGTAATGCTTTGATTAGTGATCAGTGTAGTGGTCTATGGGGCTTGTAGGACTGAGACCTCGGAAGCCCTAAAGAAGACATCGAAGAGGATGTCGAAAGCTTGGCGCATTGATAATCGACGCGGTTCAAATAAAAACATTTAACTAAGTAAAATTAAAGAAATTAAAATAATGGGCAACTCATCGTCAAGCAAAAGAAGATTTACTTACTCTTCATCCATATTTATTGCAGCTCTTAGTTGTAAACAAAATAAAATCGAAAACAAATATCTTATATTTGAAACCATATAATCAACGCAAAAATTTAATTTTTTATGACCAAACAAATACAACTACGTTCAAAAAAATTGTGAGTATTAGATTACGTATTGTACGCCGCAATATTTGCATCCCCCCTTGCTTCACGAAGACAATTTTCTTTAGAATATTCACTAACATCCGAATTTTCTTCGTCCAGGGTTGCTTGTGAGTCTCGAGCATTGATATCACCTTTGCCGCTTACCTGTTCCTTATCACTTTTATCATCCTCGGTAACTTTAAAGCTTACAATATGTGCGGTAGTCTTCATAGGCTTGTTGTTCAAGGAATTTGTGATCAAACTGTGCAGACTATTATCACCAAATTCTGGAAATTTACACGGTTTGGTATCACCAACAATTTGGTTCTCGAAGTTTTCCTTGATGTGATTGATGCTTTTCCTTAACGTTTCTCCAGATAGATTTTTTAACTCGGTATGTTCGTTGCTCAAAGCCTTTTCCAACAACGTCGTTAACGATTCTATACAAGATTTAAGTCCAGCTTCTCTGTTCTTGCGTTCTTTGTCTTTTCTAACATATTCACTGGGTGTAATTGAAAGAAGCTGGTCTATTCTGTCGGTGTAAGTGTGCCGAAACATAGATGAATCTTTTCGGGGTATTACCCATCCAAAGTTAGATCTGTTACTCATTTTCCTCGATAATTTTCTGGATGGTGGTGGAAAAAAAGACTTACGCATTGTAGTTGCTTCTATTTTCTGAGGAAATACTTGCAGCCTAGATATAGTTTGGTACGAGCAACTATCCGAATCTCTTAGATGGGGATGCTTTAGCCTTAATTTCGAAAGAGCTTTAGCGTTCGTCACTTGAAAGATGTCGTTAACTTCATATATTAGAAGGATGTGAACCACACATAAAATCAACGATAGGAACACTTCGATTGAGAAACTTGGGAATGAATATATATGGACCATTACTGTTTTTGATATTATTCTTCCGAAATGATTGATAATATCTTCCATTTTTAGACGATGATTTTTACCAAAATTTAACTGTCACATTATGTCAACATAGACAATTCAATAAACAGAGGTATTTTGTGACAAGGAAAAACCAACAATTTAAAGGGTATTTATACAAATGCAGTCCGGAAATACAATTGAGTCACAACTGAAAAATAAACAATGTTGCCTGATTACTTACGCGATTTTATGTTTGCCCCATGCTTCAGTATGAAAAAAGAAGAATCTTAAACCGTCATATCAAAATTGTCAACTTGATTTGTCACTGAGAATATCATTATTTTGTGTTATTTGTGTTTGTTATTAAAATAAACAAATTTGATACAATGACTATGTGAAGAGATTCTTAAACTAATCTCTTGTGACATATTTAAGTTAAATATTGTAGGAAAAATGTGTCTTCTTCTTAGGGTGCCTGTCCGTTCCGAACGTTGGTGATCATTCTGGCTATGATGACTTTGTGTTGAGGTCTTTCTATACCATGCTCAATCCAGGCTATTTTTCTTCGTCGTGGAGCCCTATTTCCTTCAATTTTACCTTGCAAATTGCATTGAAGTAGCTCATATCTGCCTTGATTTCTTATTATATGTCCAAAGTACTACAGCTTACGGCCCTTCACGATATTGACCAAATCCGCAGTTATGTTCATCATCCGTAGTACTTCTTCATTGGTGACATGGACAGACACATGGTATCCTCAGGATCCTTCTGTATAACCATAGCTCAAAAGCCTGAAGTTTTGATACAGTTTTCGCATTTACATCTCTTGGGTATTGTCCCACGATTCATTGATTATAGTTCTCAAGTAGTTATACTGTGAGACACGTTGAATTCTCATTTGGTTCACATACAGATTTGCTACAGTTATGTTTTTCTTGCTGATGATCAGTAACTTGGTTTTATTGGTGTTTATATCCAATCCATATGTTCTACTTGTTTTCGTTATTTTGTTCATTAAGTTTTGCAGCCCTTCTATAGAAAACAGTATTGTATCATCTGCATACCACAGGTTATTGAGCTTGACTCCATTTATTGAGATGCCTTCGTCAATATCTTTTATAGCCTCTTCAAAAAATGTGCTCCGAGTACAGATTGAATATTAGAGGTGAAATTATGCACCCCTGTCTCACTCCCCTTAAAATTTTGATCTGATCCGTATATTCTCAATTTATTCGAAGCACCGCTGATTGATTCCAATACAGGTTAGCTATTATGTTTAGGTCTCTTCTGTCAATCTCTGTCCTCTTCAGCACTTCCGTCATTTTTTCATGCCTCATTCTATCGAAAGCTTTCTTGTAGTCAATGGCATACAAAAACATCACAGCTGATCTCTCTACATTTTTAAAACAATACCTGTACGCTAAATAAAGCTTCCCTCGTACCAACGGCGTTCACAAATCCAAACTGATTGGGTGAAATTTGTTCTTCGCATTTCCGGTAAATTCTTTTGTGGATGACTTTTAAAAACAGCTTCAGCAGATGGCTCATTAGCCTTATGGTCCTATAGTCTTCTTAAACTTTTGCTCCTGGTGTTTTGGCAATGGTACGAACTACGATTTGAGCCACTCTACTGGTATGTTTCCTGCCTTATATATTTCATTAAATATTTCAGTTATTATTTTTATTTGTTCTGCATCTAATAGCTTCAGCAGTTCTGCAGGAATTTCATCAAGTCCTGGTGCCTTTCCATCCTTCATTTGTCTGACAGCTGCGGTTATTTCTTCTGGTGTAATGTACTTTTTTTTATTTTGAATATTAGTTTGTTCTTTACTGATACGATTTATTTATCCCCCCATTCAACACCAATGGGACATATATGCCCCATGTCCTTCCTAATAAAAAAAAATCGCTTTGTTAGGTCTCTAGGTATCAACGAATATCATTAAAGTCATTTTAAACAGGTTTCTCTAGCTACAATAAAATCAGTAATGAAAGGGTTTTAATGGGACTGTCTCTATAGGAACTGCCATAGGATTTCATATATTTTACTCAACAATTCAACATTTACTTAATATTTAATTGCCTAACATTAAGTAATTGCCAGCATATTTACTTAAATAAAAATAATCTTACGAATTAAACAGTATATCTAACAGTATTGTTGAGTACTTTTCTATTTCGATAAGATATAAAGGTAAAGATATCATCGGGTACATTCACTTTTCCCCGTTGCATATTACCTGATTACATCAATAAATTGACAAGTTTGGTCACTCCAATTAATTTGCATAAAGAACCACACCTGTATTTATGCATTATCGTTAAATACGCTTTCAATTGTTAAGATAATTACAGAAGGAACCGATGGCCTCTAGAAGAGTTCTTAGTAAATACTTGAGCTCGTACCAATGATTACTTTCTGTCAACTGAAGAGTTCTTTATACATACTTAAACTTATGGAAAGAATCATACTGCAAACGGCAAATCTAAAAATAGTTACTAAAGGGAATACATAATTAGCAGCTACAGGAATTGGTATTGTTAGAAAATAAAATTAAAATGATATAGTACACAAGAAGGAGTAAAAAAGTGTCACAGTAAGTCATTTCAAATGCCAATAAAAACTATAAGATCATTTTTTTGAAAAGATTGTTATAGCTGTTTTTTTTTTCTTTACTGGCCTAAAAATGTTTTGGTTAAGATTCATGAGTGGCTTGAGTGCCTTCCCCAATCGGGCGCCTTTTTACTCTTGAAGTAGGGTGTCAATGCTAACGGGCAGATCATTTAATGGACATAATCTGACAAGAACTCTTACAATACACTTACAATACAACACAAGTTTTTGACTGTGATTGACAACCGTACTAGATGTTCTGCACATCGATGTCTTGGTGATTGGGGAGAATTTCCGCCTTGTGTTATCGCTACGGGCCGCCGAAAGCCAGTAAGGAACTCTCACAATATACGTAATGCTCGATCGGTAGTTTCGTTGAGGAACTAAGAATCCTCCGTTTCATTATCTTCTACATATAGTTTTAGTTATGGAAATAGCCTCTTCTTGGGCTACCAACTGTGGGTAAACAACATTTAAAAGAGAACATGAAGAGAATAATTATATCATACCTAGCTGACCATAAATTCACAGTTCTGATAGGACAAGCCCTCGGAAATTTGGGAATATCGCAGGGAGCAGTATTGTATATTGTACAATTTATATATACCACATTTTGCAAGAATAGCAGGAACCCTTATCAGCCTTTATGAAGATAACACTTCAATATTGCGATAAAACATATAAATAGGACATAGCAGTAAGATGTTAAAGTGTATCGAATTGATAATAGCTGTACAACCAGGAAAGACATAAGCAGTTATATTTAAGAAGAAAAACTCCAGAAGAACAACCAGTAGTGCAAAATAAACTCATTGAATGAAAAAATAAAGCTGTGTAGCTAGGAGTAATAATAGAAAAAGTACTGACGTTTGCTTCTCATATGAATGTAAACATCCACAGAGCAGCAGCTGTCCAATAAACTATTTATAAATGGAAGGAAAATGAAAAATACATACGTAATTTAACCTAATACGTATTTCGCCATAAAAGGGCTCTTCAGAACGGTTATTCACAGTCGCTCTGAACGTGAAAATAAATCTTTTCTGTCTAAGGAAGCAACTCTAACATGGCTTTGTATGGACACAACTAGCGACATCTGATATTAAAATCCGTAAACTAATTTTCCAAACCAAATTCAGATTTTTGCTTTAATCTGTGCCTTCTAAGAATTGTTTTTCAAAACCGTTTGTATTTTGAGAACGATTTCCGAAGTGAAAATTGAAACGTCAATAAACGTATTTTAACCTTTATTATTGTGGCTTATTTCCATTTAAATAGTAATTAGATAGGGAGTTGTTTTGGTCATCTTCTTTCTTATTTATAAATGATATAGATCAATATTCTAAGCAGCAAAGATAAAATAAAGATCATGCAATTGCTTGTCGACATTATAGAAGGAGAAAATGTTTCAAAAAGAATATGTGGTTGCCAAAGTGATAAGTAGTCAAATTATCGTTACACAATTGGTTTTTACCAGTAATTTCATTTCTACTTTCGTATCGCATTATTTTTGTAACCATTTAGTGTACTGGTACCCAAATCTCATTTAAACTTTTACCGAAAATGTATTTGTTGAAAATATTGGCCCTAATTTTATTCACTCTTTCCTGTATGTGAGAAAAACTTTCCATTTTACACAAATTACATTTTACTGCCTTCTGCAACATCTCATTTCCTAGCCTATAAACGTTAAACAGTTAAACCTTCCACTTTTCGCTTTTATAGAGTATAATTACGTGAGAATTATACAATTAACTTAACTTTAAAAAAACTAAATTGCAGTCATTGGATCGTTTAATTATAAATATGGGAAAACTTTGATATTTAAGAAATGAACAATGTGTTTTGTGAAAAATACTGTTGTCATTAGCACCTCATTTCGCGTAGTACTTAATCATTCAGCCACTAGTTACCTAATACTAATTATCAAGTGGAGTGGTGTGTAGTACATAATTTTTTACTGGTATGAATTAAAAAAAACTGATACAAACAATAAAAACCCTTAAAGGAAAAAGGACAAAAAAATGAATTCAGCACTTCAACAGGCTGAAGACATGGACGAACGGAAAGTTTCCATTGAGTTAGAGATTTTAGACGAAAGGAAATCAATTAAAACTAAAAGCGTCATCTAATAGTAAGAATGACAAAAGGAAAGTATCCATCAAAATATTCAGGCAGAAATTAAATAATTGCAGCTATCATAGCAAAAAATTCAGAAAAAAGGGAAAGATATAACCCTTTCGTTACTGATTTTATTGAAGCTAAATAAAACTCTTTAAAATGATTTTAATGATATATGATATTTATTGATACCTAGAGACTTAACACAGCGATTGATTTTTTTTATTGTTGCGTGTCCTTGTATCCTTACAAAGGATATGGGACATAAATGCCCCATTAGTGTTGAATGGTGTGATAAATAAATCCCATCAGTAAAGAAACAAATTTATATTCAAAATAAAAAAAAATACATTACACCAAAAAAAAAAAACATTACTTCTTATTAATGATGTGGTAAAAAACAATTTTTGCATAGAGGCACATTGCACGCTGTACAAAGAGTTGTAGTTCGAGTTTCTGATTTATTTTGTGTACATCTAAAGGACCTTCTCCTAGTGGGTATTTGTTGTGGCAAATGATCTCCAACGTTGATCATCCGTTTCTGTTGTTGAGATATTTTTCCCGAACGGCCATTTATTCGTTTTTTTTTTACATTTGATTTCGATCTTCCTAATTTAATTAGCTGTTGTGCCAGAAAATTCAAAAGTGAAAATTTTGTAATTTCTTTTATGTAAATCCTTGTAAATAATCTAAGAATTTACAATAGCATACATAACTAATCTATAAAAAACTTTTATCTACGAAAAAACTACGAAAATCTACGAAATGGTCTCCACCATTTCGTAGATTTTCGGTCCATATCATAATGTGCTAATGTTTTGATCGGCGAGATCTACTCCTCCCATAAAATTATTGTTTCTGGATAAATAAACTCAGCTTTGCAGCTTTCTGTTGATAATTCCAATAGTCGTACTGTGAAAATTGGATATCAGTATCACTTTTTTCTTATCTTTCCATTTAGTCGCTAAAATTCCTTCTGATGAAACTAAAAACTCCATATCACCCCTTAACATTTTATTATTTTCAAATTTGGCTACATTTAGCCAATTGGCCATATAGGTTCCTAAACATGGAAAATTTAGGGTGTTTAGTAAGTTAAACTAAGTGAAAAATCTATCAAAGCATAGACACACATTTGGTGACCGACCGTATGGTGTTGGCTAGAGTTTGAACAACTCGTTCTCCTAGAGTTCCAGTAGTTAGTGTGGATTCTTTTCCCGACTAAATATTAAAATCGTATATATCCTGTAAAAAAATCACTTCATTGCCACATTTTTATACCTGTTTTTACTGGCTTCATAGGTAGATACTGCTTCAGGGCAGATCTTCCTTTGAACTTAGTCATTGATTCGTCGATGGACTAATGGGAACTCTCAGTCTTTGCCTTTACAAAAGTTTGTTTCAAACAAGAAACCATTTCATCGATGTAGTATGTTTTTGATGTATTACCATTTCTTTCAGGATGATTATAATAGGACTTAGCAGGAATAACATAACAATATCTTTATTTTTAGAAAATAATATACATCCCGTGAACATAAAATTATTTAAAAAAAAACAGTGTCACAAACGAAAATATTATTTACTTATTCCTAACCGTTACATATACAAATAGTCCTCCACAAAATATGGCTCAAGAGCTACCAGTAATTTAAATATTTGATGTTTATACAAACTTAATCTTTCCTCCCTTTTGATAGGTTCAGGCAGTTTATTAAACAATTTGATGCAGCAATAAAGAGCATTTTTTTCTGTTATACTTAACCTGTGTATTGGAATTTTATAATTATATAGCCTGGTATTTACTATACTATTGGGCTCAAAGTTCCTAAAGAGTATTTTATTCTTATATAGAAACAGTAAGCATTCTTGAATAAATACAGCGTAAACTGTTAAAATATTATTACTCCTAAAATGCCCTCTACATGATTCCCTACTTTTTAAGTCAAACATAACTCTGATTATTTTTTTCTGAACCAGAAATACATTATTTATGTCCCTACTGTGGCCAAAATTTATTAGACCATATCTAAATTTTGCTTCAAAATTAGCATGATACACTGTTTTTAATGAGTTACTATTCATGTATTTTTTTAGAACTCTAAAGCTGTAAATCACTTTACTCAAAGACATACATAACTGGTCAACATGTTTATCCCAACATAAAAAACTGTCAATATATAATCCTAAAAATTTGGTACTGCTGCTAATATTTAAAGTGTCATTATTTACAATAATACTGTTTGGCATATCTGAATGTGCATAATTTGTCTTAAACAAAAGAAGATCTGTTTTATTTTGATTTAAAACCAACCTATTTATAGAAAACCAGTCTTTAGCTTTCTGGAACTCTAAACTAGCATTAACGCTTAGAACAGACATGTCTTTACCACTGACTAAAATGTTTGTATCATCTGCATAATTTGTTATGCTGGAAGTAGTATTAGCCACTAACCATGAAGATCATTGATATAGATCACAAACAGTAAAGGACCAATCACACTTCCTTGTGGTACTCCAATATTGATAGTGCTTTCAGATGAGATGCCTATTTCAGTGTTTTTATGTATTTTTACTAAATGTCTCCTATTTGCCAAGTAGGACTTAAACCAGTTCAATGCTGGTCTACGTATACCATATTTCTCCAATTTATCAAATAATAGGTCATGCACTAAACAGTCATATGGCTTTGATAGGTCCAAAAAGAGACCCAAAGCCATATGACCAATCTCAGTACATTTCAAAATATCCCAGACAAATTGAAAAATCGCAGTCTGAGTTGATTTTCCCTGTTGATAACCATGCTGATTTGCACTAATAATATGACATTTTGTTAAAAATTCTGTTATCCGCCTATACATAGTCATTTCTAAGATTTTTGAAAAGGAACATAGAAGGCTAATTGGTCTATAGTTATTAATTAATTTAGGATCACCCTTTTTGTAAACAGGTGTTACTATGGCAGTTTTCAGGCATTCAGGAAATACACCAGATTTTAGTGAATTATTTATGATTGTAGTGAGAGGATTCACTATCTCCTTTATACAAAGTTTAAGGATTTTAGTGGGTATTTCATCAATTCCACAACTCATTTTGTTTTTTAAATTTATAGTTATATCCATAATTTCAGTTAATTGAGATAAAGTGTTATTTAAAGTAGTATTTAAGTGGATCATGTATTTATCAGCAATCTCTTGAGGACTACCCTCTACTTTTATTGAATTTACACTTTTTAATTGACCATTAATTTCACTAACAATTTGCCACATGCATTTATTTTTGTTGGCAGCTTCAGACATCCTGTTTTCATATAGCTTTGATCGTTTTGTTATTAGTTTCTTATTATATTCTTTTTTTACCTGTCTATAGGAATCATAGAATTTATGGTTAACTCTGCTCATTGTAAACAAGATGTCTAAACGAGTCTTACATTCTATTATCTCTGGATCATCTCTTTTATTAAGGCCTTTTTTACGTTGCCTAGAATCTAACTTTTTAAAAGGAAAGCACTGATTGAATATATACAGAAACTGATTTAAGAAAGTATTCCATTGATCATTTACACATTTGTAACTTAAATTAAGCCAGTCATGATTATGTAATTTACTTATAAAGGTTTCTATATTATTTGTACTAAAATGTCTTTTCATTTCAAGAGTATTCGTTTCTGCTTCCTCTACCTGAAAAGTTAATTTTTGGGCAGAATGATCAGAGATTCCAGCATGCAAGACTTCTACTGACACATATGATTGCATATTTGTCAGTATGTTATCTATACAAGTTTTAGATGTGGCAGTTACTCTAGTGTAGTCTTCAATTACATGACAAATATTATATGAGTTAATTAACATACAAAATTTTACTTTATCTAATGTGTTATTCTTAAGATCGATATTGAAATCTCCCCCTATAATTATAATTGTGTTTTCTATCATAATTCTTCCCAGTATAATATCAAATTTGTTTAAAAAAACTGCCAGATCGCTACCTGATGGTCTGTAAACTGATGCTATAATGAGTTTGTTATTATCTATATTAGCTTCGCATATTAGCTTCGAATATACAGCGATCTCTTGAAATAGCATTTTTTGTGAGGGAATTCGAAAGTAATTCGTTTTGTGACCAGTAGTATGAGATAGATGGTACTTTATTGTAATGCATAACCATAGTACAACCAATTACTGTCATCATTTCGTACATATCTGTTTTTTTCGTGTTTAATTTTATATTTCTGTTTTTTGGAAGTACTGCAATTTTTTGGTTTGTATTGTTTGGTTTGTTTGGTTTATTTTGTACAGAAAGCAATATGCATAAATAAACCATGCGGAAATAATTTTAGAAAAATATCAACAGGATGGGAACCTTTATCAATATTTAGTATTGTTATCCCATTTCTCTGGGTGGGAATTTCTTTTTTCGGACAAAAGTTTGTATTTGGTATATTCCATTTTGCAGTCAATTCATTCCTTTCAGACTCATCTTCAGATATTCCCACGTTATCAGAACTTTCTTCGTCGGAAGCAGTGATGTTTACATCCACACGGTCAGGACTCAGGTACTTCATCAGAGTCTGAGGCAGCATAAGATTATTGCTTATATTCATTTTCAGAAATATTTGAGATGTTTTTAATTTCTTCTTGAAACTCTTTTTGTGTTAGAAAACGTTTACGTGCCATAGTATCCTATGGATACCTATCTGCCTATCTCTACTCGTTCAAATGTGTCGGGGGAAATTGCTCTACATTCTTTGGGCAACAATTCGTTGTTTCAAAATGTCAATATTGTCAGGTGATGTAGCGTAAACTTTAGATTTCAAGTATCCCCACAGAAAAAAATTTAATGGTGTGAGGTCCGGTGACCGAGATGGCCATTCTATCATACCTCGTCGTCCAATCTATCTACCACGATATTCCTCATCTAGGTAACATCTTACTGCATCATAATTGTGTGCAGGAGCATTATCTAGTTAAAACGTTATTTTCAAGTTGCCAAATTCATCTAGATTATCATTCAGAATTTCAAGTATTAACGGTTCAATTGCATTTTGTTACATCTCCAGATACACTTCACCGGTTAAGTTACTGTTGATAAAAATAGGCCCAACTATCTGGTTTCCCAAAATACCTGCCCAAACATTTTTTTTGGAAATTGAATATGTGTTTCACAAAAGACGTGAGGATTTGTATCACTCCAATACCTTACATAGTGTGTGTTAACATTTCCATTGGGAGAAAAAGTACTTTCGTCACTAAAACAAATTGTTTTTATGTAATCGGACTATTGGTTAATTTTATTGGACATATTTTCTTTGAAATCTAATCTTCGGTCGGGGTCATTATCTGAAAGTTAGTGCACAAATTTTAATTTGCATGGATAAAATTTGCTTTCAGCGAACACTCGGTGTACTGTATTTCGACTGATTGCATAGATAGATGCAACTTGGGCTTTAGAAGAAGTAGGGTTCACTACCATTTCTGAAATTATGTCAATTTTTTTGTCATCACTAACAATTGTTGGTCGACCAGATCGTTTGACATTTTAAACACTACCTGTTTGTTTCAACTTCCGAAGGAGCTTCCTCAAATAAGCTCTTGATATAGGGCGATTGGGGTACCTCTCATTAAAAAGACGTTCCGCTGCATGGAAATTATTTCCACATTCACCAATTATTAACACAGCTACTACATTGTCGGCTACAGTACGTACCATTCTGACTTTGTAAAAATTTAAACGTCTCGTTAAACAATAATTAAACTAAATATAACTAAGAATAACTAACTAAAAACAACTTGACTAAACTTCAACTCTTGAGCATAAACTCAAATAAAATTAGTATGGTTGAATAGGTATTTCCAATACCTTTGAAACGAGGTACCAGTTGACATAAGGTCCTATTTAAAATTATCTGTCACAGTGACGCTGTAACGTCATCTGTCACTATTACGTTACTTGCTATGACTAGGTATGAAGCCTACGTCTGTTTATTAGCTCTCTCCAAATGTCACTATTATAAGTATAACCGTTAAAAAGATACGAGGGGGTTAACGGACTTTTGACTAGCACTGTATAATATTTAGCTGCTTTATGCAAAGCATGTTTTTCGACGTAAAAATTGACGGACTAAATAAAAAGCTGATTATTATAATACAAAAAAAATAGGTTAAAATATAAATCATAATATTAATAAATTAAATTAGGTTAAAACATAAATTAGTTTATTGCTTCAATACAATCTGAGATATGATTTTTTGAAATTTGACAACTCACTTCACTCTTAAATCGTCCATAATTCGAAGAGGATGCTTTTTTTAAATACCAATTTACCTAAAGAAAAGGCAAAAAGGAAAAAAAATTATCTAACAATCGTACAAAAAAAATATTTACGTTTTTTTATAAGGAATCGATTACACTTTCTTTGAACCACTTGTCTTTTTTCAGAGGGTTCTTTACGCAACTGTGTTAATTTTCTTTGTTTTGGTCACCATCGTTACTACTGTCTTCCTTACTTCAACTGACTTTAACTGGAAGTACAAACGATATGGCAACTCTGAATAAAGAGCACAGTCAATTTGTGTTTATTACCTACATCGTCCTACGCCAATTCCTACCGACTCTCTTTAATTTTTATTTGCATTTTTCACGGCCACAACATTTTTTATGTAACATACCTTACAAAAAATGTTTATGTCTACGTGGGATAGGTTGTTCTTTCTATAATTACTCGGTATACAGCGTGAGAAAACACCGCAAAAATAAAATAAAAGAGACATGAATGAATTGTGTTACTACTAGAATTTCATCCATCCGGATGAAATTCAAGAAGAGGTTTGAAGTTATTGTTTTATTTTTAAAGCGACCTGAGGATATCATTGTCTTTTGTTTGTAAAGCTTAGGAAAAGATTATGAGGTATAAATACAGCAGGGAATAACAACAAAATATATAAAATTTAAATTAAGGCTGATGAAAAAATGTTAATAAATTGAGAATAACAACCATCGTGGAAGAGTTTGGATAGAAAATGGAACAAGACAACAAATATCCATCAGCTATTCTACAAAATATTGAAATTCTTTAAAAAAGAAAAACAAGTGTACAATTATAAAATCTTACGATGTCGAAATACTACCTGGAAACCCAATCATAATGGACAAATGAAAAAAATACCTTGAAGCACTATGAACACCTGATTAAACTCTAAATTGTGTTGAAAATGTAAACACGGAACAACAAGACGCCGAGAAACACTACTTGAATTATTATGTTCCTAATATGCTGTTTAAATGACATACCTCAGTCAAATAAGATACCCAAACCTTTTCCACGATTTTTCATTTTCAATTTTTTCAACCACATTAAACATTTTTAAATCATCAGGGAACATCAAAAAAGGTGAATTTGTTGATTTCAACAATATCAGCTTATCAGCTACAATAAGTTAAATAATACAAGAGCCGCATGTACTGTGTTGGTAGAAAATAGTTAAAGCGGAATCACCTGCAGTGGACAGGACATGTAGAAAGGGTCAAAAAATTAAATATGATAAGAAGGATTTTAACAGCGCAGTCGGTGGGTATAAAAAGACGAAGCCTACCAAAGCAAAAGTGTAGAGACGGCGTAATACAGGATGCTGAGAAGGTCGATACTGCCAACTGTAAACCCCAAGCAAAGGACAGGGCAGAAAGCTTGAGAAGGTCTAGACTGTATCACTGTAATGATGATGATAACAGGTAACAAAAGAAGTACGCCCGAAGATACCATTTAGGAAGTTTATATAGAATCTGCATATTTAATTCATTGATCATTTACTACAATAAACTAATAGAAACATTACTTTATTGTAGTAAATTTTATTTTGCTCATTTAAATAGCGGATAATGTTTTTCTGATCAATACATTTTACATTTTTTCTACCTTATTTTTCATTAATCGAAGTAATTTTACTATTTATTATATTTCTGTTCTTGACTTTACATAGATTGTATCTGGGTTTAAATTATTTTCTTGTGTCATTGATCTCTCTGTTAACCTTTTTGTAAATCGATCTCATGTCTTTTTGTTCTTAAATTTACAATTATTCTGCAATATGGAGCTGCCTTTTCGAAAACCGTGTTGTTCTTCTGGTATAATGGTCTCTGTAATATGTAGAATGGCATTCAATCGAGTGATACCTTTATAGCTTCTACAATTGCTCCGGTCACCTTTCATAAACAGTGATATAAATTGTGATATTTCATTAAATTTTTAAATCATATTTTCAGGAATTTATATCGAATCATATCTATAAAATTGATTATAAAATTTAGATCTTCGTGTAAAATCTGTTCAATTTTCAACTTCGACAATGGAAATATGATTTTAAAAAAATTTCCATCTTGGTTCCTATTGGTCATAGAAGCTTCTTTTTTTTAAGATTGTGTTTTTTCACCATCTTTTTAGCGAGCCTACTTACCAGCGCGTGATATAAAAAATATCAAAGTTATTATATATGTTTATAAGCTAAAAATTCAGCCCTTTTTCAAACGGATTTTTTAATAACAATTCTCATAAAATGTTTAATTTTTTTAATATATCATTAAAACTGAAGTCTCAAAGAATTGATTGCAATTTGCCAAATAACTCTAAAGTTACTGTTTGCTCAAGTAAAGTTGTTTAAGTAATCGCTCTCGCAGATAAACAAATTGAATAACTTACAAACTATTTAATCGATCTAGCTATAGAATATACCTACTCAATATGAAAGGGAGAAACCAGCGAGTTCTAGAGTGAACATAATATATTCTCTCCACTTTCTGATGACCTCAATTGTTATATAGATGTGCAGAACGCAACAACTATCACAGTGCCTTTTTCGGTACGGTTCTGCCTTGAACCGTGCCAAATCAACAACATTCAAAGCAAACCTGAAGAGAATGACAAGATCTTAAACGGGGATATATGTTCAATCCTTTTCGAAATAAAGAATCCTTACCCTAACCTTCAAAATGAATATTGGAATTGGAAGAAGAAGATATCCATTTAGGTATGTAAGATATGTATGTGTTTATTTTTCTGCCTGCTTTGAAAATATCGTTATAAAGATTGTTTTAATCTTTTGTCATAAAAACTACTATCATGAAAAATACGAAAGACAGATTTAATTTCAATACAGAGCACCACCATTCTCTTATACGTATTTCGTCCTTTTGGACTCCTCAGAGAGAACTTTTAGTCAGCTCTGAATGAAACAAAGTATTCCTGAGGCTACAGCGAAATCTATTAAAAGCCAACAGAAGTCCGTTCGAAATAAATTCAGGAAAATGCCAAATCTATGCTTTCTACAATTTACAAAGCAAACAGACGATCGATGTACTGACATGAGGAATCTAAAAATTGTATTCCATAACACGTGAACTTATCTAGGCAAATACCTCGATCGGAGTTCTATTGATTACTATCAGGAATTTCCAAATAGAGTATAGATTGTTATTTTGCTTTTATATTTTATTATCACGGAGTGTTTGATTTTGATTTAATTAATTACATAAGAACGCATTAACAATTTTGACGTGAGTCCTTATAGAAGACGTTGATTTGGTATATGAATACGTCTGATTCGCTATAAGCCCAAACATCAGGAAATGTTTAAGGTCGTATACAGAGGTCCGAATATTATAAATTGGAACAGTTTTACTTCTTTCAGCGCAGCTTCTCTTAATTGAAGGATACAATAAATTGTCAACCGCTCTCTTTTTAACTCCACATAGCACTTAATCTTGTCCCAGTACTAATTAATTTATTTAACAAACATTAACATTTCCTTATCGCAGTTATATACCGGTACTTTCTAAAGACAAATGTGAGAATTGAGTTGACTCGCCTTGTATACTGCCAACCTATGAGAATGGACTGCCTACACTTTTTCGATTTAAAAGTAATGCCAAGTTCATTCTTCAGTATACTTTTACTTTTCAAGATTATCTGGAGCACTTGTACGTAATTACGGGGCTGAGGTACTCGCATTAGATTCACTATCGGTCTGATCAATGAAGAGAACTAAGTAGAGGTGTGGGATTTTTTAGAGGTGAACGACAGGTTTGATTGTAGGATTATTTCGTTATAGAATGCAAAAAACTATGTAGCGGATTGATCTGAATGAATGATAACAACCGAGAGTCTTAATTCATACTATTCTGAAACTGGTAAATATACAATATTTGTTTTATTGAACTAAACTGTTTATGAATTAATTAAAACTTAAATACCAATGACAAAGATGTAGCAAATACGCGTCAAATAACAAAAATAACTATCAGATAACTAAGAGAGATGGTAGATTCTTTAAAGGACACTTCCTCTGGTCCCGATGACATCCCAGCTTATTTTCTAAAACACCTACCCGACAAAGCTGAAAAAATATTATTGAGAATATATAATCGTATATGGACTAGACATGAATTTCCCAAATTATGGAAAACACCTATAACTATTCCCATCTTAAAATCTAATAAGCCACCAAATAAAGCAGATTCCTATCATTCTAGGTATCTAGCTTGTGTAATGTGTAAGCTTTAAAAAAAAATTATGCATAAATGTTTGTTGTGGTGTCGGAAAGAAAAAAACTAACTAATTAATAGACCATCTGGATTTCGTCCCTCAAGATCGACTACTGACAATTTAGTAGATACAGAATCAAATATTAATAATGCCTCCTGCAACAACCAAAAATGTATTGCAATTTAATTTGATTTGCACAAATCATTTGATATGACTTGGCATTATAAGATAATATCAGCACTGGAATTATGGGGCTTATAAAAAAATAAACTTGCTTTTATTAAAAATTTTCTCCTAAATGTAAATTTGAATGTAAAAGTAAACGGTCTTCTATCTAATGTAAAATATCAAAAAAATTTCACACTTTAAGGGTCGGTAATCAGCCCAAACCTTTTCCTTATAGCTATTAATGATATAATTACATCAATGAATAAACCCATTCAAGTAAGATTGTACGCGGATGATCTTATATTTTTAGGGAAACAATATACAATTTACCATTGGCAGATGGACTTGGAAATGCACATATCATACAAAATAAAGTGTATAAAAAGAGTGCATTTTCCAAGCCATAGGTAGTCAAGCTTCCTATACCCTGGAAGCCTCCTTCACGGGGCTCTGCTCCACGCTTGTCCTTAGACTCTTTTGCTTGAACCTTTTCACCACCAAATTGCGTTTTATTTGTGAGAGATTACCTAATCCACCAAATTGGGATAGAAACTCAGAGAAAACTTCGATTGGATAGAGTCGAAGCCCTCTGTAAAGCACCTAGGGAGCTAATATGGAGTTATTTCCAGTGAAAACTCAAACCTCTCTATAGTGACACCCTCCCCTTATAAATGGTGGTTTAGGGAGAGCTCGACAGTAGAAGTGGTAAACCTTTTTGCATCTTTTTGCAACCTAAACTTTTGAACTAAAATAGATATAAGTCAATGGATTAATATTGTAGAAATAGAAATAAAAGAAGACATCTTAATTAGAGAAAAACGCACCATTAGACAAACTTAAACAACCACCAAAAGCCAAAGAAGTCAAAGAATGGATCATGTGATTTAAAAAAAAAGACCCAGGTTACAACCAAGTAACAGCAGAAATATTTAAAAATGGTGGAAAAGAATTATAGCAAAGAATACACAAATTATTAGAAAGAATATGGATGAACGAAAAGATTCTCGAATAATGGAAAAAAAGGATTAATAGTGCCAATAAAGATTCCCGAAAATGGAAAACATAATTACTATTACCAATATACAGAAGACTAGTTGGTACGGATATAATATTCATGAAAGCAAAAAATGCAAAGAAGATTAACGCCGTGGACATCAGAAGGGGAAAGATGAAAATGCAGACCCAAAATTTGGTGGCAGGAATAAGTTAAAAGAGATTTAAGAACACTATAAATAAAGAAAACAGATACTACTGGATATATCAGCTTGAGTGCAAGTGGTTAACAAGGCCGAAAATTGTCAAGACCTGAAAGCAGATGTACCAAATGAAACAACCAGTGGATTAATCCAGCACAGCAAACGGATCTGAAAAGTGTGTCAGAATAGCTACAATTTCTTTAGAAATGTATACCTTGTAAATAAAAAATAATCCTAAATTCCTTTTTGCTTCACTTCTGGCTTACCTGTATATTTTTACAACTCTTGCAATTTGTCTGATATCCCTTTTTATGTACTGGACAAATATAGCCTCTTTCCACCTATTTGGTAATCTTGTACTTATATACTGCTGTAATGATCTGGTTAATAGCTTCTTTAAGTTGATATCGCCCTTTGGCTATCATTTTTACTATTATTAGGTTTTGACAAGGTGCGATATTCTTTCTTGAACAGTTTGATATCGTTACTCTCTGGCCTAGTTGCCATTTCCTCATTCTCATTTCCAACATTCTTTTGATAGTATTCTTTCCATCTATTTAGACTTTTAGCAGTTCCTTCAAGTAACTTTCCTTTATGGTAGAGTATAGTACTTAGAATAGTGTTGTGTTTTTATATCTCTTCTACTTGGTTTTGTATTTTGTTCTAGTTTTCGTTTTGTATTGGACTCTAACATCCTCATTTTAGAACTCTTTCTGTTTATACATGTTATGTAGGATTATTTTACAAGAACACATGAAGCATGAATTCTCCTTTTTTATTTAGCACGTTTAACCCTGCTTTTTCGACAATCAAAATTTTAAACCGGTTTGACATCAGCGGTAATTTTAAGAATTAAGTGTTACATGATACGTAATGAATATAAATTAGCGAATAATCTTCCATCGGCAAACAAATCGATGTCCTGCATTATAACTAAAATTAACGCTGAATCATTAGCTGAATTTGAACATATAAACAATTTTTTTAATCGGTTTGTCATACTTGTAAAACCACTTATAACTTTAAAATTAATTCAGAAAATTGTGTAATCACAAACGTGTAATTTAGATAAACGATGAAAAAATATTTTAGAACGATATTGTGGTATATCTTAGATTGTTTTCGTAGTAAAATAATTCATATCCATCATCTTGTAGCTTACCCTTGTTAATTTATATTGTTTCACCCAGATCTTTAATTTATCCGTTTCTTGAATAGTATTCTTCAATTTTCCTACTGCAATGAACATTCTTATGTTTGAAGTGGCCATAACTAAGAATATGTTTTTTTTTGGTGATACTTTCGGCATTCCAGGAAAACTCTATCCTTTAGTGATTTAAAACTTGTTTGGGACTAACAGTCATTATCAACCTCAAACAAGAAGGCACTTAGAAGAAGGAGAAAAACACAAGCACGGATTGTGCCATAACAAGATCCTATTTCCTATCTCCATAATTCAAAAAAGGTCCCGAATTCATTTTTTATAAGACCAGTTCATAACTCTGAACTGGTCCAAATAATCAGTAGTATCAATAGCAAATCTTCCTGTAGTACTGATGAACTATCCATAAAAATTTTCTTAAATCTCCCAAAAAATGTGTTGGAAGTCGAGGTCTCACTAATTAACGATAAAAAAGATATATTCTCAGAGTGCTTAAAGACAGTCATTATTATTCCTCTTCATAAGGGTGGTGAAAAATCTAATGTCTGCAACTATAGACCTGCTGCCTTACTACAGGTCCTATTCAAAATTATTAAGAGACTTTTAAAAGCCCGACTTATGTCCTTTTTCGTTGAAAACAACATTTTATCACAAAGTCAGTTCGGCTTTTTATCTAATAAATGTACCAGCGATGCTATGCTTTTTGTACTACATAAGGTCTATCAAGCACTAAACAGTAATCTTTATACTGCCACTGTTTTTTGTGACTATGCCAAAGCTTTTGATTGAGTAAATCACGACATTTTGATAAAAAAACTAAATTTCTACGGAATTCGAGGAATTTCTTTGAATTGGTTCCAATCTTACTTGAAGAATAGGAAACAACTAGTTAGAGCAAATGAGACTGACTCTAGTCACAAAAGCATTATATGTGAAGTACCACAAGGTTCAGTACTGGGTCCTCTACTTTTCCTTTATAAATGACATCACTAACTTAAACATTGATGAAAAAAAAATTTCTTTTTGCTGATGATACCAGTATTACCTGGAAGAACTCTAATATTTCAACTCTTCTTTATTGCAATTATAACTTCTGATCTACTTAAAATAAAAACCTGGTCCAACTCTAATTTACTCTCTTTTAACGTGGATAAGACAATAGCATTATCCTATAAAAGAGCTCTTCAACCCTTGCTTCTTAATAACAGCCAGTTCAGTATCGTTGATTCTGTAAAATTCCTTGGTAGTTTTATAGACAACAATCTTAAATGTCCCCTTCATATCGATTTGTTAAGTAAGAAACTAGCATCAGCCTGCTATGCAATAAGATCTGTTTCGAAAGGAATCAATTTAGCATGTTCGAAAATAACATAGTTTTCTTTGTTTGAGTCTCATCTTCGATATGGCCTTCCTTTTTGGGTTCTATCTTTTTGACCTCAGTAAAATAACACATTGCAGAAGCTACTTCAAAAATCATTTTAATTTTTACCTCTTTTAGAGATTTTAACTCTTCCCTCTTTATATATTTTATTATCTTTTATTTTATGATTCTGTGATATTGACGATTTATGTAATTTTAGTAAATTTTAATTGTTATTGTTATTTTTTTACTTTTTTAAGCTTTGTCCACAAAATTGTAAAATTTTCAGTGACAATAAAGCATATTTCTATTCTATTCTATTTTAACTAAACTATTCAAGATATATACAGATTGAACGAATTTAAAACGGAACATACAATTTAATATATGTCTGTTTGAACTGCATTTGAAATAGTGGACCAATATAAAACTTGGACAAAAATAAATCCATACCCGGTGATAGACATTGTATAAAATATCGTTCAACTATCTGTCTCCTTTAAAGGAAAGAGGAGCTTGCCTAATAGTCGGAGAGATAGAGCCGAAATTTTGAACTGATCAGTAATATGACATTTCTCTATTGGAATATATTCATTGTAACTGGTTTAAGACTTTGTCTTACAGGCGGACACCCCTCGTGGTACAGGGGGTGGCTATACAAGGATGAAGTTGTAATTTTTTTCAGAAAAATTAACGATCGATAATATGGCTGAAATTTGCCCAGAGTAAGATCTTGGTATAACCAGACGAAATCCCAAAGGGCGGACACGAGAGTGGATACATAAGGGGTGGCGGACAGGGGTGAAATTGCAATTTTTTGGGGAAAAATTAACGATAAGTAATATGTCCGCCATTTTTATGGCTCATTATTTAGCCCCTAAAAACTCTAAATCCAAAAGGGCGGACAGCTGGGTTGGTACAGAGAGCCATAAAACGGGGTCAAATGTACCACTTGCCTGCGCATTTTAGGTCTCGGTAACAATTTTCAAACTGATTTTATTATGATATTTTTATACCGATTGATTTGAAAATTTGTATGCTCACTTCTGTTACAATTCTGAAAAGCGGCAAGTAGAGTTTTCCTCAAAATTTTCCAAAAAAATTTCCGTAAATGAAAATTTTCGTAATTTTTTAAGGTAAAATCTAATTTGTAGAATCCTTTCGATTTTCTGTCAGTTATACCATGAATTTTTCCAAAAATTTTCAAACGATTTTTCCGATAAGAAAAAAAAATTTAGAAAAACTAAAAATTTCGTCATTTTTCTCACTCTCACTGATGTCATCACATTCATCATCTTCGTCACTTTCACTTTCAATAATATCACATTCATTATCTGCTTCATTTTCAATCACTACTTCTCGAATTGATTCTGGCATCTGAGGTAAACTAAACCATTTGAATTTATATGTTTCATCTTCAAACTCCCAACCATGTTCTTCAACAATCAATTCTGTTGGTGCTTTTTTTATGAGCATTTGTCCAAATATTGGAAATATAATGGGCTCGCAGTAGATGTTGGTGTAATTCATCTTGACATGGTGGTAAGCTTGAAGCATCGAAATTTTTTAGTTTTTTTTTTTAAAAAGGCTCGTTCATATAATGCAACTTATACTGTCGGTTAAATACTGAAAATCTGACATCGTTTACTCTTCTTTTTGGAATTGTTCTCGTCAGTCCTGTTCCATATAAGTGACATATGAAAGTTTCTAAGGTTTCAAAAACTTCATTACAATCGAAGTCAGTTTCACCAAGTTGGATAAAAGCATCTTGATACTTATTACATTTAGCGCATGCGTCTAGAATTACTGATCTAAATGGAACGCGAATCATTATTATTTTAATATTTTAAAATAATAATGATGCAAAATTAATGTCCAAACAGAATTTGTAAAATTATAATTAACTAATGAAAAAAAAATTCAATCAATTTGAAAGTTAAAAAAAATATTGAAAATATCTAAGTAAATTTCAAAACTTAAAAAATTGATAATTCCACTATTAAATTGATTTTTATTAATAATTATTTGTAAAATATTAAAGGAATTCTACAAATTGAATTTTACCTATTGATAAATAGAAATAATATATTTTGTATTTGATTATTAATGTAATAATAAATCAAATTTTTCTTATATCTGAACAACCATTATTTATGCAATATAAATTTAAAAACCTTTTTATTGTAATAAAAAATAAGTAAAATTACTATTTGTTATACCAAAAATATTTAATAGTTAACATTATAAATTTACTTTGATTTAATAAAATATCAAATATCAAACATTTATTCAATTAAAAATTAATTCGTAAAATATTTATATTTAAGAAAAAAATGTGATTTGTAAAGTAAATATGACTTTAGTTTGAAAAAAAAAACATTATCATAATATCATTTTAAAACTACAAACTATTCTATAAAAGATTCAGACGATGACGTAGAGTTTTATTAAATGTTTTAGAAAAGTTTTTCTAATTTTTTTTTCTTATCTTAAAAATCGTTTGAAAATTTTTGGAAAAAAATCATGGTATAACTTACAGAAAATCGAAAGGATTCTATAAATTAGATTTTACCTCAAAAAATCACGAAAATTTTCATTTACGGAAATTTTTTTGGAAAATTTTGAGGAAAACTCTACTTGACGCTTCTCAGAATTGTAACAAAAGTGAGCATACAAATTTTCAAATCAATCGGTATAAAAATATCATAATAAAATCAGTTTGAAAATTGTTACCGAGACCTAAAATGCGCAGGCAAGTGGTACATTTGACCCCGTTTTATGGCTCTCTGTACCAACCCAGCTGTCCGCCCTTTTGGATTTAGAGTTTTTAGGGGCTAAATAATGAGCCATGAAAATGGCGGACATATTACTTATCGTTAATTTTTCCCCAAAAAATTGCAATTTCACCCCTGTCCGCCACCCCTTATGTATCCACTCTCGTGTCCGCCCTTTGGGATTTCGTCTGGTTATACCAAGATCTTACTCTGGGCAAATTTCAGCCATATTATCGATCGTTAATTTTTCTGAAAAAAATTACAACTTCATCCCTGTATAGCCACCCCATGTACTACGAGGGGCGTCCGCCTGTAAGGCAAAGTCTTAACCCAGTTACAATGAATATATTCCAATAGAGAAATGTCATATTACTGATCAGTTCAAAATTTCGGCTCTATCTCTTGGACTATAAGGAAGCGATAAGTGGTTTGACAGCATAATAACTGCTTGTGTAGTCTAGTTTTCACAGTGATTCTAGGCAACCTATTTGGGTGAAGTTTTGACTTGTTCTTGAATGAATTCAGAATCCAGCAGCCCGCTGAAGTATTGGATTTTTATAATATAATTATTTGATAACCTTTTGTTGGCCAACCACCTAGAGCGGAGTTGAGCCGAAATACATTGATTTCGTATGTTCCGTTTTAAATTCGTTCAATCTGTATGTCTCAAGAAGTACGGAGAGCATTAGAGGAATAGAGGAATAACAGGACTAAGAGATGTGTTTATTAGAATTATAAACATATGACAAATGCTAGATAATTTTCAAAATGGCAAAAAATTCGTACGGGCGCTATTTTTAATATAAAACTGGTAATAAAAAATTAATCACCCAGTGAAAGAGCAGTTATAGAAGAGACTAAAATAAATTTCATTAAAAAATAGAACACTGTGCTTTTCATTTTGTCGCATTGCCTCATATTTTTTCTGTTTGGAGCAGATCCATGGTGTTTAACGGCAACAATGATATAATGTCGGTATTAAAGACAACTAAAATTAATGACAATATTGAGAGAGTGGCTGAAAAATTATTTAAAAAAAAAACATAGTTTTTTTTTAGGAATCTATGATGAGTATTGCAAGGTAATAGGGACATCGATAGATGTGCGCTGGACATTTAGAACAAGACAGATAAAATAAAAGATGGCAAGTGATGTGGAAGAAAGATTCCCGTGAAACTTCTTCTTCCTATGCCGTCATCACCAACGGAGGTTGGTGACCACATTTCTAAGTTTCTTTATCCTTAGAGCATGGAATAATTTTTGTACATCCATGTTTGTCCAGTCCCGAATATTTCGCAGCCATGAATTTTTTTTTGTAACTAATCCCGTGAAACTAAAAAATAAGAAAACAGCAGGAAGGTTTATATTCTTAGCAAAATTATTTTATTTTGTTTTGGCTGTTGCTTAACGCATTGTTTATAGTTCCAATCTATTACGAACTCAAGTGAATTATTGACTTCAGAGACAGCAGTGCGGCTTGTGTGAAGCAATAAAAATTTTGGCCGAATCGTGTTTAACTGGAGAAATTTTCACTGTATGGGGTCTTTCAATAGGAACTTCCGAACTTTGACAGTTGGTAACATATTGTTAAAGCTACATTTGTCAAATTTACTGTCATTTTTTAGCCTGTTTTGAGAAATCACACATTATGGTATAACTCAATGGGATCATAGGAATGAGTCCGAGAACAAACAGCATTGTCCAATTTGGGACGAAACCAATCCAGATGATATCAAAGAGTGTCCGCTGCATCCCGAAAAAGTCACTGATTAGGATGGATTTTGCGCTGGCGGTCCATATTTCGTCGATAAGGACGTTGACAACGCCATCACTGTCAATGACGAGTGCTATATGTTCATAATTACCAACTTCATTGACGATCATTGATGATTACACTCTTGATTCCTACGTAAACAATGTCAGTACATTTCATATATTTTACCAAAGGTAGGTACTTATGTTGCGAAGTATCTGGGTTTTTATTAATTTTAAATATGATGTAAAATGAAACGACTAAACTCTAAAATTTCTATCCTATTAACGGAAAAAAAATTAGAGCGTAGATACCAGGGTATTATATCAAAGTATAAATAGCCTCTAATCTCGCTAATGCTATTTTCACATAAGGTTAGAAGGGAAGGTATCAAGTTCGATAGTGTTTTGAGCTTCTTCTTCTTATCGTGCCTATCCGTTACATATGTTGGACACTAACATGGCTATTCTGACTTTGTTGACTGCTGCCCTGAAAAGTCCGGTAGTGGTTAAGTTAAACCATTTTCGCAGGTTATGCAGCCAGGATATTCTTCTTCGTCCTGGACCTCTTTTCCCATGCACTTTACCTTGAATCTTGAAATATGGTCCGAAGTAGTTTATATCGTTGTTCATTGCGCATTATATGGCCCAGGTATTCTAGTTTACGACGTTTTATGGTTACGACTAGTTCGCGCTCTTTACCCATTCTACGTAGTACTTCTTCGATGGTAACTCTGTCTATCCAGGAAATCCTCAACATGCGTCTATAGCACCACATCTCAAATGCTTCGAGTCTCTTCAGTGATGCTTTAGTTAAGGTCCATGATTCTACGCCATATAAAAGAACGGAGAATACGTAGCATTTTAGTAAACGAACTTTTATTTCCAATTTTATATCGTGACTGTTAAAGATTTTTTTCATTTTGACGAAAGCTGATCTTTATCTTAATTTCCGTCGATTGGTCCCACTGTTCATTTAAGTTTGCACCCAGATAACAAAAGTTGGTGATTTGTGTTATAGGTTGTTGGTTAACTAGTAATTGACCAGGTGGTATCCTATTTTTGCTAATAACCATGTATTTGGTTTTTTTGATGTTAAAATCAAGCCCAAACCTGCTACTTACTTCTGCCACTCTGGAGACCTTCAAGACTGTCTGCAAAAATGACAGTATCATCAGCGTATCTTATGTTGTTCAATCGTTCTCCGTTTATAAGTATTCCCTCGTCTATGTCCGTTAGCGCTAGGTTCATAATGTACTCTGAATATGTATTAAACAATAATGGGGACAATATACATCCCTGTCGCACACCTCTTTTTATCTTTATGTCGTCTGTTAACTGATCCCCAACTCTATCAGCTGCAGT
This sequence comes from Diabrotica undecimpunctata, assembly GCF_040954645.1. Taxonomy (NCBI): domain Eukaryota; kingdom Metazoa; phylum Arthropoda; class Insecta; order Coleoptera; family Chrysomelidae; genus Diabrotica; species Diabrotica undecimpunctata. The sequence goes on along the minus strand of NC_092806.1, from coordinate 156,668,634 downwards.
TTGTTCGTAATAGATATTGTTTATTATACGGCGATATCTGCTGTCTAGATCAATTGAATTTAATATTTTCATCAGTTCGTCATGTTTTATTCTATCGAACGCTTTCTGGTAATCAACAAAACACACATATATATCACAATTCACGTCTCTACATCTTTGAAACAGAACTTGTATTGCAAAAAGTGCCTCTCGAGTACCCAATGCATCCCTGAAGCCGAATTGTGTGTTTGTCATGTGTTCTTCACATTTTTTATATATTCTTTTATGTATAATTAAAAAAAAGTGTTCGATCAATATAAAGTATTTTGATCAATATTTTAAAATTTGTTTAATGAGGTTATTCGTTATAATATTGATAAGATGATTTTCCAGAATGATTTTAACCTAAAAACTAGTCAGCTGTTTTTTTATAGCCCAATACTTTCCCATATAAATAATACAGATTAATATACCACTATTATAAAGTATTTATTACAAACTGTATATACCGGTAGAATATAACTGCGATACAAAAGGTGTAAATAGTGCATGTTTTATTGCATTCATCAAATAACGTAAATTAAATTGAACACACACGATTACTCTGCACTTTACTTACTTTTCATTTGGAATTTGTATTAAAGTAATAAAAATTTGCATAATAATTTTATTCCGATTATTTATCTGCAATATGTGAACTTTATATATTGAATCAAAATTTTGAGTAAAAACCTTATTTAAAGAATTGGAAAAAACAAACAATTTAACTCAATCGAAAGTTCAATCAGCTCATCCTCAAAAAATGTAGTAAAAAGTAGTCTATTGGCTGTTTTACCTTATTTGCTGTAGGTACATTACACTTCCATTGAATTCCAGGAATAGGTAATGACATTTTCGTTTCACAGACTTTCCATTTGTAAAATATTTTTAACTTTTTACCTCTAGAATTAGATGGATCTTCTAAGAGAATTTAATTTCGGTGTTACCAAAAAGCAACGCTATGCGATATAGCGTTAATAATTAATCCCACAATGTGCTAATTAATGTGATGTGGTGATGTTAATATTATTATCTTTTTTTATTATTTCAATTTCCTATCCAATTTCATTGAAAGGCATTGTTACAACGATTAAGGATATAGACTGGGACACACTCTTCAGGCTAAGGTGTCCGCCGTAGCGATTTTACTAAAAACAAACAAAACAGGCAACAGTTGAGGATATGGTACACAAAGGAAATACAAGAGAAAGGACAAAAAGTGATACCTAATTGCCTATGTTCACGAAATCACATACACACAGCCTATTAATTTATCGTAACACACTTGGTACGATTGCATTTGGTTTGCGTTTTGGGATAAAGTAACTTTATCTTTGGAAATAGATTACTGCTTCTTGATCAAATCTATATTGGAATCTCGAATGGTTAATGTTTTAGAGAGTTTTGTTTTATATAGATATTCATTGATGTGGTATGTCGCAAGAGACATCTAACGTACATTTACATTAATATACATTTTTCTGAAATCGTTACTACGCTAAGATAATGGAGTGGATGAAAGAATAGGGTATATGTTGCAATATGTGTTTTTGCTATAATTAGAAAAGGATTTCCACTCATTTTTCTAGTTCTGTTTTAAATTTGCTTTTCTCTTGATTCACTGCTATGGAGCCTATGGGTAACAAATATACTTTTTTATTTCCTGGGATTTGGGACTGATCCTTCCCCACATGAAACAAACATATTTTCTGAGGTTGGAGATATACCTAAGCTTTTCAAGAGCATATGCCATAGTTTATTATTAATATAGTATTATTAATATATCTTCTTCTTTTGTCTATTGAATCTTGAAAGAGTATCGTGATTTCCATCCTTCTTTGTCTTCGGCTGCTAGGGAAACTTAATGGAAATCATGACCAATAATTTCTCTGGTTTGATCTACCAAACTTGTAAAGACCTTCAGCGTAGTTATTTGTGATTGCTTTTATCCTCCATTATTAGTTTTTTAGGTCTTCTAGTGTTCGCATTATGTGTCGCGAAGTTTTGTTTGTATTTAGACCACTTTGAAATTAGCAATCTTTCTGCCAAAATGTATAGCCTACAATTCTTAGTAGGTTATGTTTTCCACTGTTTTTCAAAATTAATGGTTAGGTTAGGTTAAGACTTACTCGGCCTTGATCTTGTAGGCCTACAAGATCTACTTCTTCTCGTAGCACTGCAACCCGGGGTGGGTCTTGAATGACTACACAACCAGCTTCTATCTCGACCGGTCGTCCATGATAGTTGAGTCAGTGGATAGCCCCATTGTTCTTAAATCTAACCACGTGTTATCTCTCCATCGCATTAGTGAACGCCTTAACGGCCTTCTTCCTGTAAGGACTTTGTCCCAGATTAACTTGGTAAGGCGGTTATTAGGGAGTGTGTGGACATCTTAGATGTTGGGATTTAATCTCTTGGACTACATCGCTAGTATTGTATCGCGGTATTGGTTAGTATTCGGATCATGATAGATTCCAAATATTCTTTTGAGGATTTTGTTCTCTCAAAACATCTGAGTTTTCTTTCTGAGCTTTTGTCAGCGTCGACGTATCGCACCGGTCTAATCACATTATACATTTTGGTAGAACTTTTTTAAAAATATCCAAACATCTTCAAATCATACAAATTCTTCCTTTGGGCAACCATTCCTTACAGAGGTATAAGGCTTAAACAAGGTTGTCCTAACTAGTTCTGATGAGTAAGACTATCAGCAATCTTGTTACCAGCAATTCTTTTATGCACTCTCACGCAAACAAGGTCACGTTGTGCTTTACCATTTGCTAAGTGACTGTTTGCGGTTCCACACTGTTACGAACTCACCAGTTATACATTTCATAGTCTTCAGTGCAATTGGACTGTTAGAGATAATGTATATTATTGGCAGAATTAAGACGTTTTTTAGACATTTTTGGACACAAAAATCTGTTCCTAGCAGTTTTGCTTTTAATAATGTAGAAATATTTCGCAGGGCTTTTGACGGTATTTGGACCAGTAACTCTTTTCCTACTCCTTCCTGTGTTTTGGTCGGTCAATATAATAATCAAGAACTGGTCTTCTTAGTAATACATTAACTTGTTCTTTAGAGCTCATCGTTAGTCAATCTTATATGGTATAAAAGTTTTTTGTTAATAGAATTTGAAGCTTTGGTGTAACTTTAGTTACATTAACAAAACCTTTCGCGAAATCAAGAGAACAACATGTACAGAAAAAGAAAACTTCATCTTGATATGCTGATGATTTCCATACAGTTTTCATTTTACTACTTTGATCAATGTATTAACGATGACAAAGTTATTGCTTTGACATAATTCTATAAATATTAAGTTTGGATAATTTGGTCTTCTTCTTTACGTGCCATCTCCGCGACAGCACCAATCACCATAAATATTCTGATCTTAGATGCGGCTGCTCTGAATAGTTTAAGTTACGCAACCATGGGACTCCTTTTCTATGCTTTCCCTAGATCTTTCGTTGTATAATTAATTGAAACACGTAGTATTTCTCCCATGCATAATATTTTCCAGGAATTGTATTCTTTGTGTTTTGATTTTATATATTATTTATATTTCTTTGCCAATTATTATGGCCAAGTAAGAAAGTACTTACAACAACCAAATGTAAGAAAAAAAGAGTGGATGACTGAGGAAATTCTAGAGTTGATGAATGAAAGGAGAAAAAACAAAACCATCAATACGATCCGCTATAAACAGCATAAAAACCAAATAAGAAGAAAAATTAGGGAGGCTAAAGAAACCTACTTCTCTGAAAAATTTAAAGAAATAGAAGAACTGCAAAACAGATATGTCAACTTTAATCTACATAAAAAAGTCGAAGAACTAGCCGGAATAGGAAGTAGAAGAACCTCGAATATATTGCTCGACAAAAACGGAAATATTATATTGGAGACAGAACAAAAACTACGACAATGGAAAGAGTACATTGAGGAATTATTTCATGGCCAGAGAGAAGCTAGTACATCATAGTAGATAGCCTAAATGGAGATATAGGCCCAGATATAACCAAATCAGAGATTAGTCAGGCATTAAACTCAATGAAAACCAATAAATCTGCTGGTCCAGATGAATTACCAAGCGAGCTATTAAAGTTGGTCAACGAGAAAAACCTGGACATAATAGTAGAACTGTTCAACTATATCTATACTACGGGAATCATCCCTAGAGAAATGTTGACATCAGCATTTGTATGTTTGCCAAAGAAAGTGAGTGCCAAAGAGTGCAGTGACTATCGAACGATAAGCTTAATGTCACATACCTTGAAAATTCTTTTGAAAATTATCCACGCCAGAATTCACTCTAAACTGGAGCTGGATATTAGTGACAATATGGGTTCCGCAATGGTATAGGTACCAGAGAGGCACTATTCTCCTTCAACGTGCTGACACAGAGATGTTTGAATGTTAACCGTCCTCTTTACGTCTGTTTTATAGACTACAATAAAGCGTTTGATAAATTAAAACATGACCGAATTGAAAAAGAGACATCTGAAGAAATGGAAATAAAGAGAGTAGTCAGGCAAGGCTGCATACTATCACCTCTATTATTTAACGCTGATTCTGAAGAGGAAATTAGAGAAACTCTGGAAGATGAAACAGTCGGCATAAGAGTAAATGGACCTGGAAAGACTCATAAGTAAAATAGTAATGTGTAGTAGGGAGTACGGACTCTCGCTCAATATCAAAAAGACGAAGTTTATGAAAATTTGTAAACACAATCGTAATACTAACGAAATCTTGATAGTAGAGGGCCAGCAGATCGAAAGAGTAAAAAAGTGCACTTACTTGGAAACACTTATAACAGAAAATAATGACTACACTGCAGAAATCAAAGTCAGATTCGAAAAAGCACGTTCTAATTTTATGAAATTGAAAAAGGTCCTATGTGGCAAAGATTTAACATTAGCTCTTGAAGTACGCCTAACAAAATGTTACGTATACAGTGTACTATACTATGGAGTGGAATCATGGACGTTAAATCTAGACACAATGAGACGACTTAACGCCTTTGAAATGTGGAACTATAGAAGAATTATGAGGGTTTCCTGGGTAGATAGAGTAACGAACAATGAAGTAGTGAGGAGAATAGGTAAAGAGAAGGAAGTTGAACTTACAATTAAAGAAAGAAAGCTACAGTATCTCGGACATGTGATGTGGGGCGAGAAGTATGGCATCCTCCGACTCATAATGCAAGGAGAGATAGATGGCAGAAGAAGCATCGGAAGAAGACGAATTTCATAGCTTAAGAGCCTGAGAGAATGGTTTGGATGCAGCTCAAAACAACTATTTAGAGCTACTGCCTCAAAAATTAAAATAGCTATGATGATTGCCAACCTCTAGCGGAAATGTAACCTGAAGAAGAAGAAGCCAATTATTCGTTGTTTATTGCATGATAACTCCAGGATTCTCCTATCTATTAATAATTTGAATGCTTCCAGTTTCTTAGTAGTTACCGCGTTAAGGGTCCAGGTTTTCAGTCCGTAGAGTAGGGTCGGGAAAATGTAACATCTTTCTAGCCTCTCAAGCACAGTTTCCAGTCTATTACACAAAGTACCTTTTTCATTTAATTACAGTTTGTTCCTACTTATTCTATTCAAACTTTTATTTCTTTGGAGGAATCGTTTGTGTGATTATGTACTTGCTTTAGAATCTTACCGTTTATTATCAGACTTTCATAATTATCTTTTGTTTTTGATATCATCATAAATTTAGTTTTCATGACCTAATTGAGCAAAGATTCATGAGCGAATTTTCGAAAATTGTCAAAACAATTCACAAGGCAACTGAGAGATACTGAGAGGCCTATTCAACCATTCCTTAAGCGATTATGTAGAGTTTTTACAGAGCAAGAAATCCTAAAAAGATACTAATTGTCGCGAAAGAGCAAATTGGTAGATTTTGAGAAATTTTTTTTGAAAATGTGGTCAATTTTTGTCGCAATTATAAATAAATCTTTTTCTAGAGTTTTGTCTATATATGAACTATAGAAAACAGCTGTTTGAAATCAAGTTTAGTACAAATTTTGCATAGTAAAAAGTGACTGGTTTGCCTATTTAATATGCATTTTATGTTTTGTTTTTATGAAAATAACCTTAATGTTTTATTATTGTAGTGTTTTTATAGACTATTAAGCAGTTATATACTCTTAGACATTTGCATAACGATAACCTTACAGAGAATGGTTTCAAAGTCACATAATCAATGTGTCAAATGCAGTTATTTAAAAATAATATATATAATTACCGTTAATAGTAATACTCAATAGTAGGTAGTACTGGTAGTGATATAAGTATAACAATTTTTTCTGTAAATTTATGACAAAGCATCCAATTTTTCTTCTATTTTCTCCAAATTCCCCATACTGTTACTTACTTTTGTTTATCTCCTAACCATTATCATTCTATGTATTTTGCTTTTCATGATCACATTTTTCCATTCTCTTTATCTTGAGTGATACCAATAATTATCCCTTTTACAGACAAATCTTGTTTAAGAGTTTTCCACCAAGTCTTCTTTGTCTTCATGCAGTCCTCTTTGTCTTGTGCTCTGTACTGTGTATATCAAACCAAGTTTTCGCGCCAAAAGTCAGTCCTTTGTTACACTTGTTCGGTATAAGCTCTTGTAAGTTTTGGTCATTTTATACTATTTCTAAAGTAAGTGAGTGGCATTCTTTCTAGTGAGATATTTGAAGATTAAATGAAAGATTCATCTAATTGTAGAGGTAAAAAGTTAAAAGTATTTTACAAATAGAAAGTCTGTAAAACAAAAATTTCCTATTCCGAAATGGAAGTGTAATGTACCTACAGCAAACAAGGTAAAACAGCCAATAGAATAAAATACAAGGAAACTAAATTCCTTTAGCCGGCTGTATACCATGTATCACAAAAAATTTATTTAAAAATTCCTTTATAAAAGGTATAATATTAAAAACCCTATAGGGCTACATCACAGAACGTTTTCGGAATTAATATTCCATCATCAGTGCTATCCTAAAAATATAACCATATATATACATGTTAAAAGCCACTAAATACATGGGTGAAAACCCTTTAAATGTTGCTGAATTAACTTTGAATTACATTATTTAACTTTATAAATGAGGCAAGTGCAAGAGAAATCATTAGAATACAACAAACCAGCATATCTATGTTTCGTGGACCTTACAAAGGCATCTGACCGGGTCAAATTAAAAGACGTTATCCACTTACTGTATGCAAGAGAGATACCTCTAGGAATAATCAAAACGATCGAAAATATTTACCAGAACAACACAATAAGAGTAAAAGTAGAAGAAGTACTAACCGACACTATTGAAGCTGGCAATGGGATAAGACAGGGAAATTCCCTGAGTCCTCTATTGTTCAACCTGATTATGGACGAAATAATAAAAAAAGTAGGAACTAAAAAAGGATACCAAATGGGAGAAAAACAACTTAAAATAATCTGCTATGCAGACGACGCAATACGACGCACCAATTTAATATAACCGCCAGAAAATTTAACATGTTAATTTCCCTAAAAAAGACAAAATGCATGGTTACAACAGCAAATTGACTAAGATGTAAATTGGAGCTGGAAGGTCAGATAATAGAACAAGTGATGGAGTTTAAATATCTAGGCATCACATTATCTAGCTACGGAAAGCTCGAAACCGAAGTGGAAGATCAAGTGAATAGAGCAAACAGAGCCGCAGGCTGCCTAAATGAAACAATATGGAGAAACAGAGCTAGAAGTACAGATATACGACGTAGATGCAAGGTGGAGAACATCAAGAACTGGGTAAGAAATGGAAGAGTAGAATGGAACGATCATATAAGCCGAATGACAACAAATAGAGTAGTAAAGACGGCAAGAGACGCTTCCTCAATAGGAAAACGATCAGTAGGAAGACCACGAAAACGATGGAACGACAACTTACTGGAGGCACATTGAAAAACAAACAGAGTCATGTCTATATAAAAAGAAGAAGAAGACGATCTGTATAAATTAAGATTTAATTATAATTACATATTTTTTAGTTTTAGTGACACTCTTGAACCAAATTTATAGTTCAGGCGTATTACCCAAAGAGTGGTTAACATCTATTTTTATTTGTCTTCCTAAAAAGAAAAACGCAAGAGAATGCAGCAATTATCGCACCATTAGCTTAATGTCTCATATGCTAAAGTTACTACTTAAAGTCATCCATAACCGAATATATCACAAACTGGACATAGACGTTAATAATACACAATTTGCTTTTCACAAAGGCCTAGGAACACGTGAAGCTCTTTTTTCACTTAATATACTAATACAAAGATGCCTGGACGTCAATCAAGATATATACGCATGTTTTATTGACTATAATAAAGCATTCGATAAAGTACGACATAAACATTTAATGAATGTCCTGAAATCAAAGAAGATTGACTACAACGACCTCAGGATCATATCAAATTTATACTATAAACAGCGAGCAAAAGTACGTGTTAACGCACAGCTGTCAGAAGAAATTGAAATTAGATGTGGAGTAAGACAGGGATGCTTATTGTCGCCAATTCTTTTCAATGCCTACTCCGAAGAGGTCCTGAAAAAAGCTCTTGAGGGTGAAACAGCGGGAATAAAGGTAAATGGAGTTCCCATTAACAACATTAGATATGCGGACGACACTGTGATTTTAGATTGAAGACACATTGAAGATCTTCAGAGACTGGTGACCAGAATAGCAGAGTATGCAAAAGAGTATGGTCTAACAATGAATGTCAAGAAGACGAAATTTATGAGAATATCGAAAATTCAAAGAAATAACGAGAATCTTCTAATAAACGAAACCAACGTCGAACAAGTGGACAAATATGCATACCTGAGAACAATGATTAACTCCACAAATGATTACAATCAGGAGATAAAAATAAGAATAGAAAAGGCTAGAGCAAATTTCAACAAAATGAGAAGAGTTCTATGTCCCAGGGATTTAAAGCTGGAACTAAGAGTTAGGTTGGCGAGGTGCTATGTTTTTTTGACTTTATTTTATGGAATGGAATCTTGGACCTTGAATGCGACATCAATAAAAAAACTGGAATCAGTTGAGCTGTGGGTGTACAGAAAAATTCTGAAAATATCATGGACAGAACACGTCACAAACAAAGAGGTTCTGGGAAGGATGAACAAAGAAATGGAAATTTTAAATTCAATAAAAACAAGAAAATTAGAATATCTCGGACATATTACACGTGGAGAGAAATACACCTTGCTCCAACTGATTATGCAGGGAAAGATCCAAGGAAAGAGAAGCATAGGGAGGCGTAGAATGTCATGGCTGCGCAACCTGAGAGAGTGGTACGGATGTACATCAAATGAACTTTTCAGAGCAGCCGTCTCAAAAGTCCGAATAGCTATGATGATTGCCGACCTCCGCCGCGGAGATGGCACTTGAAGAAGAAGACATATGAGCGACCATTCTAAACAACCATCTAAAGAGTCTCTAGATTATGATTAATTGTACAAGGTAAGATCATCATTTAATAGATATTGGTTCAGCTAATAATGTGGTCCTCAGATTATCAGAGATTATTTCGAATGTTCAACAGCATTACCTTGGAGTAATAATTAGCAAATATTGGTATACAGTGTGGAGGGACTGTAAGGCAAGATAGACTCGCTGACTGTGAACTGATATCAGACAAAGAAATGACGAAACAAGGGAGAGGTTCATTTTAGGAACAGAAAACTATTATCAATGGTGTTACCCTGACTGTGATGAAGTGGTATGATAACAAAGGTGTTATTATTCTAGGCTCATATGCAGGAACGTATCCACGTAGCAAAAAGAAAAGATGGGTAAATATATCTAAACAATATATTAATATTGATTGTTTATCATTCATTATTTTATACAATGAGAGTATTGGAGTCCTTATATAGAATAAAGATTAGGTCCAAGAAGTTGTACCACAAATTCTTGTTTGGCTTTGTTGACATTATGGTTGTTCAAGCATGGCTTTTATATAGAAGAGATTGCAAGAGATAAAATCGAGGAAAAAGCGAACATGGCAGATGAACAACAAGGCTTCCGGAAGAACCGCAGCACAATAGACGCAATTTTTATTATCAGACAAATAATAGAAAAGTCTATTGAATATGGAAAACCTGCATACATGTGCTTTATAGATTTAAAAAGTCCTTTTGACAGGATGAAGCGAAATAACATCTTAAATTTATTACAAGCTGAACAAATAGACCATCAGATAGTAAGGACAATTAATGAAATTAACAAGAACAATAAGACCAGAGTTATAATGCCAACAGGGGAAACAGAATACATAGAACTAAAAGGAGGAATCCGCCAAGAAGACTCGCTCAGCCCATTGTTATTCAATATGGTGATGAATCAAATAATTCACGAATTAAGAAAACGACAAGGATACCACATGGGAACGCATAAAATCACGATACTATGCTATGCCGATGATGCAGTACTAATTGCTGATAACGAAGATGACGTACAAAGGCAGCTCCACACCTTCAATATCACAGCAAACAAACTTAATATAAGAATATCAGTAGAAAAAGTAGTGATCCGTAATAGACGGCAAAATTGTAGAACAAGTAATAAAATTCAATTACCTAGGAGTAGAGATCACTAGTGACGAACAGAGACCACAAGGCAAGCATCAAAAGCGGCAAGAATAAGTGGTTGCCTCCGAGAAACCATATGAAGAAACAAATATCTGACCAAGGAAAGCAAAATGGAAGTATACAAGACAATAGTAAGACCATTCCTAACATATGCAGCGGAGACAAGGACCGATACAAGAAAGACGAAACAACAAATCAACAATATCGAAATGAAAGTATTAAGATCGATAGCAGGCATATCATTAAGAGACAGACAAACAAACAGAAGTATACGCGAACAATGCAAAATTCAAAATATTAACAGGTGGATAAAACAAGAAAAAAAAACTGGAACGAACATGTAAACCGAATGGGACCAGATAGATTAACGAACATCTGTAAAAATAACAAGCCGTATAGCAGAAGACCCGTTGGAAGGCCGCCAAAAAGGTGAAAAGATAATGTACGGTCAACAACGACTGAAACAGAATAAGAGGCAGACAAACAGGAGTAATCCTAGTCGCACGAAGAAGAAGAAGAAGAAGATTGCAATTCTTTAAAACTACCAAAAAAAGAACAGTTACCTCTACTAGAATTCAAAGCAAAAATTTTACAAACCCTTTGTTTGAAAATAAGATAAATTGTTCTAAAAGAGGGCGTCCATTTAGTTACGATTATCCATCCATCAATTCCAACTCCAACCAATTTATTTCCAGAGTCCGTCTAGTTCACGGAAAAGAAAAAGAAATGGGTCATTGGCCCCTATATTTTGGACGAAAAAGAAGATGTAAATATCCTAATTGTAAAGTGACTCCCAAAGTTTAATGCAAAAAATTGTAAAATATTTCTTTGTTTCACTACAACTTTTAATTGTTTTAAGAATTTTCATACAGAATAAAGTTTTCACATGTTGAATTTTTAATATATTGTATGTAGTTTTATTGCATAATATTGCTGTACAGAAAATATTCCATATTTTCTAAAAAGAGTGGGTAACACAGCAATAATTAGTTTAAAGGAATTTTTAAATTTGTCTTTAATTTGATTTTTAGTATCCATGCTTAAAATTTATGCAATATAGGGTAAGTATTATTGAGTATCTACCTATGGTATAATTTCACTATTTGAGAGAGTGAGTCATCGTTTAAAGGCCCAGAAATGCAGAAAGCTGTTTGGAAATCCAGTGACGTATACTTACTTTTATTTTAACGTTAATTATATTTTATTTTTCAAATATTAATGTTCGAAATAGGCCACAATATATTTATTTACAAGTTTTTATTGACGTTTCGATCTCTATATCCAAAGACCGCTTTCAAAGATATAAATGATAGTTATATTTATTTTATTTGTTTATTATTATATATTTTTATAATCTTATATTGTTTTTTTTTCTATCTTTAAAAACGGAATAGAGATCGAAACGTCAATGTATTAAACATGTAAATAGATATATTGTGGCTTATGTCCAACCTTCTCCCTAAAAATACAGAATGTCACAAACAAGCAGCTATAGAAAAATAAATATATCTGTCATTTGTATGTTTGAAAACGGTCTCTTTATAGAGATCGAAACGTCCGTAAATTAAACATTTGAATAAATATATTGTGGCTTATTCCCAACATCATTTCTAAAAATACAGAACGACAAGCGAAAAGCCATAGAAAATAGTACTATCATTTGTATAATTGAAAACGGTCTCTAGATATAGAGATCGAAACGTCAATAAATGAACATATGAATAAATATTTTGTGGCTCATTCCCTACATTCCCCTAAAAATACAGAATGCCACAAACAAAAAGCTATAAAAAAGAAGTAATTTTGCAGAAAGTTTACTGATACCAACCGGCTGTCGCGGAAGTTACGCTAAAACGTCTTTTGACGTGACCCGTCCTTAAAGAGTTACACAATGAAATTTTTTTAAAACAAATTTTAAGACAGTTTCCACACCACCCCAGAGGTATGTCTTGTGGCGCGATACTTTTTTTAAATGGGTGTTCGCCAAGAGCCATATTGTCTTATTAAATAAAATGAACAAAACACTTAAACAGTATAAAACAAAACAAAATAAAATCCTATAAAACAAAATAAAATTCTATAAAAACAAAATAAAAATAATGTTTGATGTATTTAAACACAAACACTATACCCACTATGTTCTTCTCGTTTTTTTTTTGTTTTTGGTGTTTTTTTACGCTGATGTTCTTATTAAACTATTAGAAAATATTATTCGCTGTCTAAACCTGAAGATGCAGTGCTGCTATCGCTGTCATTATCTTCACCACCTGGTGTAATTATAATTCGCTCTAGTAAAACTTTTATATGAGTGTCAAGTTCCCACATACGATGTTCTTCTTTAATTATGTGGCCTATACATTTAGCCCATTTCTCTGGAGTTACATGGAGGATTGCTTGAATCAAAAGTTTCTTAATTTCGTTTAATTTGAACGTTTTGTTATTGCGTGCTACTTCTCCTTTCACTTGCTCCCAGATAAGTTCAATGGGGACAATGGGATTAAGTTCGCAATGATAAGGTGGTAGACGCAGAACTTTGACACCATAATCTTTTGCAGTTTCATCTACAGCATATTTAAGATATTCAATTTTCCTTAACCGTGCAATGTCAAGGAGCTAAATTTTGAGCATTGATTCTTCGTATGCAATCCCCTTTTCTGTAAGCCATTGTTGAATCCTCCCTTTCAATTTCTTTAATAATCACCCGTTTTTTTCGACTCAAATTGAAGAAAACCATCATCAAGAAACCCTGTATCACTTCCTATATGGGTGACGATTAAACGCCGTCCCTTTCCTGATGGAGCTTTTAATCCTGTATATCAGCCTTCTATAAATGCTTCGCGTTTACTTTTGACATTTAAATCTTGCCAAACTTTTCCAACTGTATGACCTTTTCCAACCTTGGTTAATCCAGATTTCATCCAAATAACATATTTTGCGTCCAGTGCTGAGAACTTTGCGTATTTCTTCTAAATATTTTCTTCTCCGCACAATAATTTTATTTTTTTCTAATACCATACTTTTTCTGTTGAGTTTTACATATCGAAAGTTCATTTCACGCATGGTCCTGGTTAAGACTCTACGAGATATCTTGGATAAGGAGTCATCGTTTTCGAGCTCTTGAGAAATATTTTTCAGTGTTGGAATTTCACTCCGAAAATAAAATGAATGAATTTTTCGACGTATAATATTCGTTGTCTCGTCATCCAAAACAATGCTTTTCCTACTTCTAGTTTTACCTTTTTCTTGCTTTTTATTTTCCGATGTATTTTTAAGTACACGATAAATACAGCTAACGGATACTTTTGTTAAACTGCTACAAATGTCGACTGCTTGGCTAACATTTAATTCCATTTTTCTGCCGACAATTCCTTCATAAACGTTTCGTATTATTACCTTCTCTTCGGACGTTAACATTTTCCGTCTATTTTGCGGCATTTCATTTTTGGAATCAACATCAGAATTTTGCAGTCTTCTCTTGGAACAACTCGGTTTTTCGTCCAACTCCAATAAAACTCAAACCAAATAATCACAGAATATAACTAAAAATTTACTATAAAACGACAAACTATAACACTCGTATTATCAATAACACGTTTTATCAATAACACAAACTTATAGCATAAAATACCCTACCCTCAGAAACGCCAATGTAAATAACCTATTGTTGATGGGCACTCGCTCGACAAAAACTAGTCTTACGGCTTTCTGTGGATCTGAATTGAAACGGAATTCCGTCGCTAATTCCAAAGTTGTAAAACGATTGAAAAATATTGTTTTAAAATATCGATTTTTATTTTATAAATTTAAATATGTAACGAAACGGAACATATAAATAAAATTTATTTCATTACAATTTTGTGCTTAATTTTTACTATTGAAAAAATCAGGTTTTTTTGTATTTTTATGACGGTAATAATCGCTGCATGGAAGAATACAGGTTTTGTATGACCATAATTACTACTTGTGAACAAGAATTGGCTACATTGTACGACAACTTCTGGTCAAGTCTACTATAGAGAAGCACAAATAAATATACTACTTTATATATTCTGTAATTTCTTATGAGGAAACGCAAATTGCAATCGAGAAAACAGACAGTTTTCGAGGGCCGCTGTGTACATTTAAATTTGAGGATATTCCACGTTTAAACTATGATATCACTCTTCTAAATTGAGGGTTTCTACTTTAATTAAGTTTTACACTTTAAATGATTAAATAGGTGCTCAACCGAAGGGCCAAAACAAAAGTGTTTTTCTTCTGAAAAAGTTTTCGCTTGAGCAAGTGTTTTGCCTGTCATATCAGATGATTCCCTTTTTAATATTTATGTTGTATTTTAGATGCTAATTCAAATATCTGTTTGTGTATCTTGGTTTTTTGTATACTTTATATTTTTGTTGATTTTCTGCCCTTCTTTGAGATTAACAGATCCCGTAATTGTATTCAGTCATTAATTGTCGTTTTAATTGGAAACTGAAGTTTTCAAAAACATTTTAAAATATACTCCGACTAATTGCTTCAAATGTATAAATTGCAATATTGATTGACAACCTGGTTTAAAAAGCAGTCACGTAAACAAGTGCGAAACATTTAAAACTATTTAAAAAGTTGACAATTAGATATGATAGAACAAAAAAGTAGACTAAGTACCGTTTTTTCATAAACGATGTTGTTATTAATTCCACGAAATAGCCCCAATCCAATATCGTAACTCTTAGGCAATGAATAATTAAATCACATTTTGCCAATACTTTATATAACAGTTTTGTGTATGTAGCGTTATGTATAAAATTAGCTTGCGCAATTCTAAAAGAAACCAATAAAACTGACCTGAAATCGTCCAATTTTCCTCTTTTTCCAAAGCCGCCCACTCCATTTCTAAGTCTTTGAAAGTGGCCATCCTTCACAACAACTTTAGAACGATCCCAGTTCATCCCGTGCACTAATTTTGCCCATTTCGTAACACAAACAACCGATCACTTATTAAACTAAATCGTCGGTTTAACACAACACAAACAATAATTATTGGTATCGTATAAATTTCTCCGTTTTTTTAGCAGCGGTTTATCTGTTTACCTCAAGAAAAACTGATTTTGACAAGTGAGAAAGATGATACTGAAGCACATGTTACCACGAGCGGCGAGAGAAGGCTGTGGATTCAAATATTTAAAATCGGCGCACGCTCACATGCGAAAGTCTCGTACTGTTTGGGATCCACGCCGGTGCGATGGCCATTCAACAGGTCGGTTGGACTTGTTTGTTTTTTATTTTTTGTTATCTTGATATCTCTTGTACTCGAAGTACTTTAAATACCTGTATATAGTGTGTATTGAAACTGTTATGTACGAATAAATTTAATCTTTGCGCTGAATAATTAAAATTGATAAAAGGACTCTGATTGTGTGAAGTATCTCTTTGAAATAAATTATAAAAATAAAAGTGTTTACTGTCCAAAATTAACGCATCATCTTAAATGTACCATAAGTTTGAAGCTATTTTTCTTCTGAATGGATGATTGAATTTTGATGATTTTTTTTACATTATAGGTCTATTTGTAATAAATCACCATATTAATGTTTTCTGAAAAATATCAACGTTTCACCCGTATACGGAGTGTAGAAATAAAGTTATGTTTTTTCATCGTATTTTGCAACACCTAAGGAATTTATTAGAACACTACATTTTATTAATATTTTAAGATAGTTTCATCTTTTCTTAAGATTTTCGTAAACAAATGATCTCGATACCTCTATTGTCAAAGATTATACAGAACTTTATATGTAACAAGTTTTTATTAACATTTAAAGCATAGGAAACACTACTTAGATAAACTTTATTGACATTTAATACAACTTAAGCCACAAATAATAATCTTTAACACCTAAATAATCTTTAACAATTCCCTCTTCCAATAACACTTCATAACGAGTATTTTCAACTTTACATCTAATTACTTCTTCACAGCGACGAGGCATAGGTACTTAAAACCAAGCGTCGTATTTGGTCTTGATCAGTTGTATCCCAAACTTCTCTTAGCCTAACTTCTATTGTGTCAAGTGAGACATGTGGTGGTTGTCGACCTCGGAGTTGGCGATCAATAATATCCCACAAATTCTCTATGGGATTTAGATCAGGGCTACAGCGTGGCCAGTTCATGGTTTGTATTCCAACCTCGCTCGTCCAAATAATCAAAGATTACACGTGCAACATGTGATCGAGCATTATCATGCATTAAAAGAAAATGATTTCCTATTACCTTTGTAATACATACATGTAATACATATCTGTAATATACCTTTCACTTGTTAAGGTACCTCTTCGTAAAGCAACATGGTCCGTTCGTGCTGTAAGAGATAGTCCTCCCCAAGCCATTACAGATCCTCCATTGAATAAAGTAATAGGTCGTATATTGCACTGTACGTAGCGTTCTCTTGAAGGTCGCTTATAAGTTCTTGTAGTTCTGCAGGATTATTAGCAATAAGAACGATGTCGTCGGCAAATCTTAGATGGCTGAGGTGTTCTCCATCAATGAATACTCATTTTGCTGAATATATTTTCTAGAGTTGCAGTGAAGAGCTTTGGTGATATTGCGTCTTCTTGTCAGACGTCTCTGATAGTGGGAAATTCTGGAGTATTTTCATAAATTTTTACCTTATCTTTTGCTGGTCTGTATATATTTGCTAAAGTTTCTATGTACTTTTTGTCAATGCCTTGGTTGGTCAAAGTTATTATTACTGCTTTGGGATATATAGAATCGAAATCTATGAAGGTTATTGATAGCTGTATTTCATGTTCTTTAACTGTGCTCATTAGTTCACTTCTGAAGCCAGCTTGCTCTCTCGGCTGTGCAGCATCTAATGCGTTTGTTAATCTGTTGTTGATTTGTAAATACCTTGTATATGATTGGTAGTAGACTTATAGGTATGTAGTTTTTAATATCCTCTTTGCTACCTTTCTTAGGAATGAGAATTATGTTTGCTGCATTCCAGTGGTCTGGTATGCATCTCGATCTTAGACAGTTCGTAAATATGCCTGCCCAGATTTTCCAGATTTTATTGCCAGCGTATTTAAGCAGTTCCATCCTGTTATACCATCTATTTCAGCTGCTTTACCACTTTTATTTTCGTAATTGTCGATTCTACTTCTTTCGGAAGGACTTCTGGTATATAGACATACATATTATATTATTAATTATGATGATATGTAAACCAAGATTTATAAAACTTAATTTTAGACAGTCTTTGATAAATTTCTTATTTGATTATAAATTTCAATTCATTAATTTTGTTAATTTATATAATCTTAGTTTCCTACGGATGACACATGTCAACTGTCACCTTCTTTGAGGGGAATCATTTAAAAGGCCGACATTTGATTCTGCTCATTTTACTTGCCACCTCAACTCCAATCAAATGGTCGAGTTCTTACACCACTACCATAAACAAATTTTTTTATTTTGGTTTTTGTGGAGTGCAATGTTATGTCTTTTACGTCTTTTTCCAAAGAAATAACTTATACACGGTTCACAATTTGTTGATAGCTCACTACAAGTTTAACCCTAATTAGAAAACTGAAATACAGCGAGGATAGGTAATACGATATAATAGTAAAAACCAACCTAAAACTGACGGTTTAAGACGTTTTCGACTAACCCACCTTATATCTGAAGGAATACAATACCTTATAATCCTATTACGGGGGTATTTTGAATGGTTAGAAATGAACGACCAGTGTCGTAGAGTATATGATTGAAACATTTATTTGAACTAAATAAATAGATTTTTTAAATTGTACTTATGTAAATTGTATTTTTTAATAAAACTTATTTATTTTATTCAAAAATAAAAAGTTTCTTGCCATTTGTAAAAGATACATTTATTTAATTAAGGAAAAAGGCGCCTATTATTAAAAATCTGGGGAATTCCATCTTAATTATCTTGCAACGAATAGTACATATAAATATAAATTCCAGGTTTTCTAGTAAAGTGATTAAACGCGAAGATTAGTATTGAAATATCCAAAGAGATAAGGTATTCTTATTTACAAAATTGTTAATGGTTAAATTCTTATTTTTATTAATATAATATAATAACCAACATTAGTCGTGAAAGTTTTAATTGTTTTTTTTTTGCTAAATATATTAGTATTAAAATATTATCAATATTATATATAACAGTATTAAAACATTATATTATTATTTAATGAATAAACACCTTAGGAACGCCTATGATTTACGACCGTTTTATGAGTTTGAGGCATATTTCGTGCTCTCAACAATTTGTGAACAGAGAATAACCTTTATAAAGGAAAATTGTGGATTTTTCCACCAAAATGGAATCTCTCTTGAGTAGTGGGACTTTTTAAAACTTGATGTAATCTTTTGCATATTTTGTTTATTACATATTGTTATTACCAAAATTATCAAGATCAGTAGCAGTTGTTAGATAATTGTATCAAAGAGTGTCTTGGGAAAATCGTTACTTCCCTGGTCTAAATTTATATTCAAAATTTAAATATTTGACGAAATAAACTCGTTTTTTTTATAAACGATTTTTTTTTAATTAAAGTGAACATATGGCCAGAATTGGGCAAGAAATTTTACCGAAATGTCACACCTTGTGTACAAAAAAAATTTTCACGTACTATGTCAACCATCAAAATATATTACAAACGGTATTAGCACAGTTTGTACATAGTATTAGTATTTTATTTAATGTCTTTATACAGTGTGAAGGCAAACATGTAACTTTTTTAATTGTACAACAAATAATAACGTCTATAATTAAATAATCCACGGTGTACTTTCGATACTAGTTTATGTAAAAGTGTTATACAACTTCGGTGCAGGTAAACGTGAATGAGTAAGATTGCATTCCATTTAGCAGGTCAGTACACGCTGACGCCGTTTCTTCGAATACCTCTCCATTCGTCACAATGTGGTTTTAGATATAACTATGTCGTTTATGGTTCGATAGACACTGTTTGTCGTTAAAAGTCACTTCTACTTTACAGTATCTTCTTATAGATAACTACAAGATGCTTAAAACGTCTGTAATGTTTTCCTTTGTTTTTAAACGTTCAGTGATCGAAGTCCAAGACAAATAAAAGTAAAGTTCAAATTTAAAATTGTAAACAGTCATAGGAACATAAGGTTACCAAAAAAAAAAAGAAAAAACTAGCAAATTAATCTTATTTTATTATCATCCATCATTATCATACAGCCTTCTGCATCCAAAGTTGAACATAGGCCTCTCCTAATTTCTTCCAGTTATGTCTTCTAATTACTGCGAAAATCCTTTTTAACTATATACTCTTTCCAGACTAATTTTCTATCAATTACATCAGTTACTCCTAGGTATTTTACCTCTCGGGGAACCTGTAACTCCTAGAGAGCGCAGACCGAGAAGACGTTATTATAAGAAACCAAATAGACTATAATATACTTGTTAACAAAAGATATCGAATATTTTCAACAGTGTTAAAACCTACCCAGGCGCTGATATTCAATCTGAGCACAATCCTTTAGTAGGCTTGTATAGAACCAAGTTAAAGAAAACATGTAGAAAAACTGTAAAAAAAACATGAGATGAGAAATCTGAAATATAGTGAAGTAAAAGAAATAGTCAGCAAAACAATAAATAGGAAATTCAAAGAAATCTATAATACAACAGAAAGCACAGAAGAGAAGATAGAATCCCTTAATAAAACGATAGACGACATTAAAGACAATTTTATGAAGAACGAAGAAGGTATGGATGACGACAGAAATTCTGCAGCTGATGGAAGAAAGAAGGAAAAATAAGAACAATAACTCTATGTATAAAACATTACAATGAGATATACAGAGAAATATCAGAGAAACCAAACAGAAAGAACTGAAGCAAAAATGCCAAGAAATCGAAATTCTACAAAGTAAATACGACGACTTCAACGTGCATAAAAGGGTAAGAGAAAGTTTACTTACTCTTCTGTTTTTACATTTGTTTACAGACAAATGTAAAAACAGAAGAGTAAGTAAACTTGTTGATGACAAAGGAGAGGTAATCGTGGACAAAGAGAGTATCGATAATACCTGGAAAAATTACATACGAAATTTATTTTTGAGGAGAGGTAGAACCAGTCCACAATACCTACGGAAACAAGACCACCTATACTAGTGGCAGAAATAAGAGCAGCTATAATATCACTAAAAGATGTTAGAGCTCCAGGACCAGACGGAGTACTGGTACCGGAGAACTTCTTGATGATGAATCTTTAAGAATACTATTAAAATCTTTAATAATATCTATGACACATACAATATTCCAAAAGATTGGCTAGTTTCAGAATTTATTACGTTACTAAAGAAACAGAGAGCGAAAAAGTGCGGAAAATATAGGCTATATATATATACAAGGATTTCCACAGTTTTCACTGTATTCCTTCACTCAACCGTTTTCTCCAATTTTTCCTGTTTAGCCAGTCCCCTTCCTGTAGGTTTCTTCTACTCATTGCTTCTGCTCATTGCAAATATAGGCTAATAAGTCTAATGAGCCATATACTAAAACTTTTTCTTAAAATTATACATCGCAGAATATACAAGCCCTTTTTGTGGATAGTTGAAGAAAAAAGGGCAGCAAGGATCAGTGTGAAAATTACAGAGGAATTGCGGTAAACAGCACAATAAGTAGTATGTATGGGAAACTTATTAAGAACAAAATAGAAAATGACTATAGAGATTACGAAGCAGAGGAACAAGCTGGTTTTAGAGCTGGACGATCCACAGTAGACCACCTGTACTCTATTACGCAAGTTATTGAAAAAAAAAACAGCCGTCAATAAAGAAGTTCACCTGATGTACGTAGACTTACAAAAAGCATATGACAGTGTACCCCTAAGTAAACTATGGTCAACCCTACAGCAAACCAACATTAAGCATGGTCTTATCAAAGCAGTCCAAAGTCTGTATAATGGAACGACTGCAAAAATTAAAACTGGATCAAGGATATCTGAAGGATTTAAAGTCACGAAAGGACTAAAGCAGGGTTGCTGTATTTCGCCTACCCTTTTCAAAATTTATTTGGAACAAGCACTCAAGCTGTGGAAAAGAAAATGTAATGGCATGGGAATTCCTCTCAATGACGAGACTACACTGTACACCTTATGTTTCGCTGATGACCAAATACTTATTGCTCAGGATCATGACGACTTGAGTTACATGACTCGGAAGCTAATAGAAGAATATAACAAATGGGGTCTCGAAGTCAACATTAAGAAAACTGAAGTTATGTGTATTGGAGGGACAAAACAGTCCATTTTATTAGACGATGGGGTAGAAATTAGAAACTGTGATGAATACAAGTACCTGGGTATGAAGATAACTCAAGATGGAACACTCGATGCTGCTATAAAAGACAGAAACATACAGGGTAGAAAAGCCATATCCATGATGAACGGAATTCTGTGGGACCAAACAATATCTAAAGCGAACAAACAACTCATATACAACACCATACTTAAAAGTGTAATCACATATGGCAGCGAAGTTTGGCAAATGAAACAAAGAACAGAGAAACTGTTACTAGCAACAGAAATGGACTTCTGGAGAAGAGCAGCAGGAAATCAAGAAGAGAAACTAATACCAAATGAGAGAATACGTGAAATGATGGGAGTCAAGCATACAATAGTTGATGACATAAAAACAAAACAGTTAATATGGTACGGCCATGTACAGAGAATGCCAGATGACAGGATTCCAAAACAGATTTTGACGTGGACACCACAAGGGAGAAGGAAAAGAGGAAGGCCGAGAAAAAGCTGGAGAGAGGGAATTGAAAAAGAACTAGAGGAAAGAGAAATCCCTCCAGGCCTATGGCTGAATAGAGAAGAATGGCGGTTAGGAGTCGGAAGGCGTCGGAGAATGCTGTAAACCGATAGTAGTAGTAGAATATACAAGCTATGCGAAGGGAGAATACAAGACACACAATTTGGATTTATGAAAGGCGTAAATGCGAAAAGTAAGTGAAAGATTTGGACTACAAGTAAACATATCAAAAACTAAATTTATGGTCATCAGCAAAAATAAAATTAGAGACGTCCAACTGCTTATTAAGAATACACCAGTGGACCGAGTAAAACAGTTTACCTATCTTGGAACAATAGTAAACGAACAATGGGATTACTCACAAGAAGTAACATGTAGAATAGTGAAGGCTAGGAGTGCATTCAACAACATGGCCAAACTCTTTAAAAGCCACAACCTTAATCTGCAGATAAAAGTAAGGCTCCTACGATGTTATATCTTCTCGATATTATACTACAGAGTTGAATCCTGGACACTCATTGAAGCGATGGAGAAAAACTTGAAACCTTCGAGATGTGGCTATACAGAAGAATCCTAAGGATATCATGGACAGACAAAATAACCAACGAGACTATACTTCAAAGAATGGACAAAGAAAGAGAAGTGATGTATACGATTAAAAGGAGAAAGTTAAAATATCTCGGACACATAATGAGAAACGGCAGTAAATACAGATTACTGACAATAATTCTTCAAGGCAAAGTATTCGGAAAGCAAGTAATTGGGAGAAGAAGAATATCATAGTTAAAAAACCTGAGGAAATGGTTCTCCACGACAACTACTAATCTACTTAAAGCATCAGCTAATAAAATAATCATAGCCAGAATGATCGTCAATATTTGAAACGAATAGACACCAAAAGAAGAAGAAGGTATTTTACGTGAGAAATATCGGGAAATCTATGCTCTTGTAAAACAATCTGGTTGGGAACTGATCGTTTCTGGGTGAATATACATGATTTTGATTTCGTTAGTAAAATCTTTAACCTTTTTTCGTGGCACCATTGGTTAAATCGAAGAAAAAATTGGTTTGAAGAACTTTAACCAGATTTAAGATCATAATTGTTAATGTAAATGCATATATCGTCAGCACATTCCAGTATCTTAATGTTCCTAAATTCGTCTGTTAGCTTTTCTAGGTCAAAGGTATAGACTTATTTACGTTAAAGGTTAGTTAGCGATTACGATATAATTCTATTATTTTTCTAGAAAATTCACAACTAAATCCAATTCGCACCATTCGTTGATGTAGAATTCCTAGATTTACCTTATCGTAGGAAGACGAAATGGATCTACCATGGAGTACTCTGAATTGGTCCATATATTAGAGAGCAGATTATCATTCTCGCATACCATAGTAGACCAGTGATTTCTTAAAAATGCTGTTAAAATTCGCGAATTTATTTACCGTTTTAAGTATATTTATGATTTATTTTAAATGGCTAATAAACATTTACCTCTTAAACTACTTAAAGAAAAATTTAATTATTGACACTTAAATTACCCATCGTAGAACAAATTTACTGGCATTAGCAAGAAACAGGTCGCTATATCTATTCCATGATCACTTTAATTCGAGATTCTAAGTATTTTGTGAAATGATGCATTCGCTTAATTACCATTATTCTGGTCTAGATTCATAATTACCGATTTGCTTCTTAAATTAATACATACATCTGCATATTTTATTTCACTACTACCATTTTTATAGGTTTCTCCGACACACTTTTTTCTTCTGTGTATCCGAAATCACATTATTGTTATCTTTTAATAACGTTTATTAAAGTTGCGCGGGAAAGCACAATTAATTGATTATGGGTTTGCGTCTCTGTGATTTGGAGCTATTCAGACGGTAAAATGTGTTCGACAATTTACTGGATCCATTCTTTGTTTAACAGATTTATAATTTTCATAATAAAATCAATTCAAAATTTATTTTAGAAAATTTTTCACTTTATTTATATACTCAGTGTATAAATATAGGCTACTGCAAAAGATTAAAAAACTTTTATCTTTATTGACATATTTAATTATGGTTCAATTTTGATCATTTTTTGGACAACCAAAAGAAAATCATTCCAATTAATTCATCATCATCATCATCTGGCCAATAGATAGATAGATAGATAGATAGATAGATAGATAGATAGATAGATAGATAGTTTATTTGACTGTAAGTTAGAACAAGGTTTACAGCAAGTCAAAACTAAAATTATAAATATTAAACATTAC
Organism: Diabrotica undecimpunctata; assembly: GCF_040954645.1. NCBI lineage: Eukaryota > Metazoa > Arthropoda > Insecta > Coleoptera > Chrysomelidae > Diabrotica > Diabrotica undecimpunctata. Next base: position 156,643,916 of record NC_092806.1, on the reverse strand, counting down.
AAAAAAAAAAATGGAAACAATACATTAAAAATATTTAAAATATTAAAATACATAAAAACGTACAAATTAGACATAATTAAAATAATATTAAATTTGGTTATGTTGCAGCTTGGGCATTCACAGATACACTCTCGTAATATTCACCTAATGTATAAGGACACATGGTCACTAGGTACTCTTTGACTTGGTTTTTAAAAGCTGTAGTTGAATAAATTTTTGAGGAAGTAGATTATACAGTAGTAAACCACAGACATCAGACGACTTCCTACTTATTTCTAAATGTCGATAGGGTACTACAAACTGTCTCTTATTTCGTCTGTTATGTGAGTGAACTCAGTGTCTCTTATCACTGTTACATAAAAAAGTTATTTTATTTTTATGAATTAGTATCAATAATTTCAAAATGTAAATTCCATACACTGTTAATATACAGGGTGTTTCAAAAAAAGGTAACCCCGTCTCTAGGGTAGGTAAAAAACTGAAAAATAATTGGGGTTTGCTTAGTAAAAAATTTTTGTAACGCCATCCGTTTTCAAGATACAGGGCGTTGAAGAAAAAAAAATTTTACGCATTTTTTACGATTTTGCCGAAACTACGGGCAAGATTGTAATGAAATTTTATACGAATATGTTTTGGAAGCTGATACATCCCATGAATTTGTTTTTATATCTGATTCTCATAGAGGGCGCTAGTTACACGGATCGTACTAAGTATTAGTCAATATAACTTTTTTAAGAGTATAATTATTAATCAAAATTTGAAGTAAACTTAAACATCATTCAATTGTAAACGAAAAGGGTACTCTTGGTAAAACTCGATACTGTGTACCGTTTTCGGAATATTTTGATTTGAAAATTATGAAGTAATAATTGATGCTGGTAGTAATGATAAAGTTCTAATAGGTATACCTCTATTTTCTCCAAGTGTGCCATGGAAATCTGACATTTATTGATTGTTCAACAATCAATAACAATTGAAAAATGTTCAACAATTCATTGATAAATCAACAATAATTAGAGTTTTGAAACCTTGTTATTTGTAAAATCAAATCAAAATGTACTCAAATGTTGAATACACTGACATGTTATTGACCTTAGGCGAATGTTTAGGATGTTCTAGTGCAGCTGTGACACGTTATGCAGAAAAGTTTCCTAGAAGAAACTTACCAAGTAAAAAAACATTTAGAACCGTTGAACGACGTTATCGAGAAACTGGGAATGTGAGACCAAATAAAATAAATTCTGGTAGACCAAGAACAACAAGAACAATTAATAAAGAAAATAATATTTTAAATTTACTTGATCAAGATCCAACAGTTAGCGTAAGGAATATAGCAAGACAAACAAATACTTCTTCTTCAAGTACTTGGCGGATACTGAAAGAACAGCAATTACATCCTTATCATTACAGACAAGTCCAATAGCTCTTACCAGATGATCTACCGGTTAGAGTGGATTTTTGTGAAACATTGTAACAAAGGATAGCCCAAATTTTTTAAAATGCATTTTTTTTAAGGACGAGGCCACCTTTACGCGACAAGGTATGTTTAACTCCCATAATGCACACTACTGGTGTGATGAGAATCCACGAGTCAAAAGGGTATCACATTACCAACACTCATTTAAAGTTATTGTTTGGGCAGCAACTTTAGGTAACAAATTAATAGGTTATCATATTCTACCTGGAAATTTAAATGTTGATAGTATCTTGATTTTTTAAACAATTCCTTATTCGAGATATTAGAAGATTTAACGCTAAACGAGCTAAGATCTTTATTTTTTATGCGCGATGGAGCTCCACCACACTTTGATAGAATGTGTCGTAATTGGTTGAGTAATCATTTTCCGAATCGATGGATTGGTAGAGGTGCAGAAGCTCCGATTCATTGGCCTCCTCGGTCATGCGATTTTAACCCTTTGGACTACGCAGTTTGGTCGTATATTAAGGAAAAAGTCTATGCTGCAGAGGTAAATTCACGCCAAGAATTGGAAGAAAGAATTCAACGTCAATTTAATGACATCATAGCTGATCCCCTACCGTTTAGAAGGTTAATGGAATCTTTAGAAAAAAGAATAGACTTGTGTATTCGCGAAAACGGAGGGCATTTTGAACACTTATTGTAATTGAATTTTATTTTATGTTCTTAGTCATTAATTTAATTTCCTTCTTGTAAGTTTTGTTTAATTACTAACTATTTTATACCAGCATCAATTATACTTCATAATTTTCAAATCAAAATATTCCGAAAACGGTACACAGTATCGAGTTTTACCAAGATTACCCTTTTCGTGTACAATTGATGAATGATGTTTAAGTTTACTTGAAATTTTGATTAATAATTATACTCTTAAAAAAGTTATATTGACTAATACTTAGTACGATCCGTGTAACTAGCGCCCTCTATGAGAATCAGATATAAAAACAAATTCATGGGATATATCAGCTTCCAAAACATATTCGTATAAAATTTCATTACAATGTTGCCAGTAGTTTCGGCAAAATCGTAAGAAGTCCGTAAATTTTTTTTTCTTCAACGCCCTGTATCTTGAAAACGGATGGCGTTACAAAAATTTTTTACTAAGCAAACCCCAATTATTTTTCGGGTTTTTACCTACCCTAGAGACGGGGTTACCTTTTTTTGAAACACCCTGTATGTAAATCTCTAAATAGGTTTTTACAAGACCAACCATACGGAACACCTGCAATACATCTGACAATACGCTTTTGAGCCTTGAAAACGTCCTTTATACTAGAAGAGCCACCCCAGACCAGTTATACCGTAACTCATTGTCGATTGTACCTCAGCAAAATAAAAAAGACGAAAGTGTTGCAGACTAAGTACTCTACCCAAATTTCTCAATTGATAACATTTAGAATTGAGTTTTTTACATACCTACATTCCAACATTGAGTCTTAAAAGATAAATGACAGTCGAAGGTCACTCCTAAAAATTTTCACATCACTACAATTTAAAATACCCTCACCACTGATGGAAATACTTAAATCAGGTTTAGTAGAATTTGAACGGGATGTAAATGATAAAAATTTAGTTTTGTGAACATTGAACAGGAGCGACTGATTACTGGACCAATCAGGGAAGGTCTTCAGTGAGTTTGTTATTTTATCTTGTAAAAAATTTATACCTTTATCACGATATAGCATTGTTGAGTCATCCGCATAAACAGATACAAATGCATCAGACATTACATATGGTAGTTCATTAATATACAAAATAAATAATATCGGGCCCAATACGGGCCCTGTGGTACTCCATTCTTATTAACAATCGGATCAGACATTGAAATCTTGAAGTTATTTTTCACTCTAACTATTTGGTGCCGGTCTTTCAGATAGGAACCAAGCCAACTATGGGCAACTCCCGTAACACCATATCTTTACAATCTATCGAGGAGAACATCGTGTTGCACACAATCAAAAGCACGACTGAGGTCACAAAAAATGACAGATGGATTTTCACTGTTTTCAATAGAGATTAAGACTTCCTCATAGAAACTGTTAATGGCTGTGGAAGTAGAAAATTTATTTCTACATCCATGTTGATGCTTTGTGATAATTTGGTTGATATCTAAAAATAATAAAATCTGTTTTAGCATTGCATATTCAATAATCTTAGATATCACAGATGGAACAGACAATGGTCGAAAATTTGACATTAATTCAGGATCACCTTGTTTTAATACCGGTGAAATGATGGAAGTTTTCAGCATATTGGGAAAAGCACCAGTATTAAAAGAAGCATTTATAATGTGAGCAAGTGGTGTCAAAATCTGAGACGCAATTTTCTTAATTACTATACCTGATTTTTGATGATTTTTAATAACCAATTAATTCAGTTTACTCAAATTTTCACAAAGGTACCTAAGATTTTTATACATTATGTATATAAGGAAAAACAACCTTATGTTCCTAGTATTTAATTTTAGCACGTCTATTAAAAAGTATTCTTCTTCATAATTCATAACGAGATTAAACAGGTAGAGTCTCAGTGAAGATCCTTGATGTAAACCAAACATCACTGGAAAACTTTTGGTCAATCTGACACAAGTCCTTATTTTGGTGTAGGCTTCTTCATACATATCGTTGACAAGCCTTACGTATTTCCTAGGAACCCAGTTCTCTCTCATACATCTCCTTAGCTCTTGTCAAGAAACTGTGTCGTGCACCTTCTCAAGATCTATAAATACCAAATGTAGCTCTCAAACCAAACAAGGCATCCGTTGTCCTCCTTCCTGGCATAAACCCAAACTGTTATTCTCCTATCGATGTCTCTCTCCTTAACTTTCGCTCTACGTAGAGCACAGTTGGCTTTTATCCTCGAATGAATTCGGGATGAACTATTGTAATCTGAACATTATTAGTTGAACTTTGATCAGATAAAAGGCATATATCGAGCAAAGTTTAATTAAATCTTGCCCAAGTACTTTCGATCCCTAGATCATCTTCAGGGGCATCTGAAATAAGCCAAGAAACGTTTTTTTATAACCAAAGAAATTGATTAACTTCGATAAAAACTCGAAGTTTATGGTTGAAAAAAGGTTTTTATGTGATTAACGTTTATAGACTTACTTCGTCAATTGTGGCCTATCCGGCAAGAACAAGATGTCATAAACATATAAATGTATATTACACTACACTACAAATGGACAAACAAACACTTTAAAATAATTTAAGGAAGGCTACATTACTTGAAGAAGCCGGAGACAGAATGGCTCCTGATCTAACGGAAATGTTGGGGTGACATGTGACAAATGACAACTTGGATGAGCAGTCACAATCATAGATATGTGATCTGCACCTTTTACAATTCTATGAAACTAAGTATTGACCAAAAGTCCAACTGACACTACTATAGGAGGTCACTGATGAAATATAAAATTATATAGAATATTTTTTAAGTAGATTGAATAATCCAGATCTCACACTCAAACATGTCTGTAATAATTAAGGTGTTAGTTTGAGAGCAACTGAAATAGACGAAAAGTAAGAATGCAAGAAGCGGACTAAACAATATGTTAGACAGTGGGTGGTTGACTACAATAAAATGGTCTACCAAGCACTATCTGTAATGTAGAAAGGAAGAGATCTGACTATGTAATTAAAATACTAATAATTGAAAATCAAAATGGAAAGCAAAGTATATAAATGGGGTGTAATCCAAGTAGTTCTGTCGAACCCACAGTCAATGGTATAACTATAAAATTACTATGGATGTGCTCAGTGCAGGAAGTCTAAACAGTCGAGCTGGGTCCCCTACGAGGTGAAGCTGTAATAAAGTTTTTAAAAATAGGTTTAAATTTGGTACAATTTAAATTAATTTGAGTATTAAGACAGTGAGAGTTTTCATTTGTTTCCCTTGTAATTTCCAAATCTTCCAATAAATCCAACTCCATATAGTTTTTCTTTCTACTAATGTCATGTAAGATAGATGAACCAGTTTTGATGTTAAAATTGTGTTTACTGGATAATAAGTGTTGACCAAAACTTGAAGAGTTTGGTCTTTTCAAATGTTCTGAAACTCTAGTGGATAACTTTCTAATGGTTCTATCTACATAAGAGGCATCACAATCATCACATTTTAATTTGTAAATACCACTTTTGTCAAGTGTGTTCATCTTATCTTTGGTGTTGATTAAGAAGGAACCTAAGGTGTTGTGTGACTTGAAGGAAATTTTGATGTTATCGATTGTAGAAGTAAAAAGTTTAGATATTTTATTGGAAATGCTGCTAATATAAGTGAAGGAGAAATATCTGGTGTTATTTGAAGCAGTAGGTTGAAGAAAACATTGTGATGAAGATGCAAGCTTTTCTGCAATTTTTAGTTTAGCTCTATTTAGAAGCTTATAGATAATGTTAGGATCATAACCATTATTGAAAGCAATTTGTTTAATTAATTAATTAAGTTCTGAATTAAAATTATCATTAGAAAGTGGAAATTTGAGTAACCTATGAATGTAACTGTTGAAAGCAGCCATTTGATGTTGGGTTGGATGATTAGATGTATCATGTATAACATGATCTGTTTGGGTAGGTTTTATGTAAATATTGTACTCTAAAGAATCTTTATTACGGGAAATAGTCATATCCAAGAAGTTCAACTTTTTATCAGATTCTGGTTCCAGAGTAAAAGAGATGTTGGGATGGAGGTTATTAAGATCATCCAGAATCTGTAAAGCATCATCTTGGGTTCCCTGTATGAGAGCTATACAATCATCAACATACCTTGACCAAAAAACTATTTTGTTGTTGTTGTTAACAAACTTCTGTTCTAAGCTGTCTAAGAAAATGTCAGCCAGAAAAGGTGATAGTGGAGATCCCATTGCTAAACCTGTTGGTTGTTTATATATTTTTTGATTGAATTGAAAGAAGTCCTGATCCAGACAGAATTTAAGTATAGTTAAGATAGCATCTTTGTCTTTTGCCGATATGTTGCAATTGTCTAGAAGATTGTGTACTAAAGGTAATGTTTCATCTCTTGGTACAGAAGTAAACAGATTGGAAACATCAAAAGAAACTAAATAAAAACCCTCTTCTATTATAATGTTATTTAACCGTTCTATTAGATCTAAAGAATTTTTGATGGAGAACTTAGGTTTAAAATTAGTGATAGACTGAATTGTGTTGTAAATAAACTCTGATAAAATAGAAACTGGAGTGTTACAAAAACTTACTACAGGCCTTATGGGACAATTGTGTTTATGGATTTTAGAAAGTCCATATAACCTAGGTGTTATAGGATTACATACAATTAACTTTCTGTTGTTATATTTAGTAATAGTATCATTAAACAATTTGACCATTGCTTTTGTTTTATTAATAAAGGTGTTAAGTGGATTTTTTTCCAAAACTACAAAACTGTTATCTGAAAGAAAAGATTCTACTTTCTCTATGTATTGAGTTTGTTCTAAGATTTTATTTAAGCCTTTTATCTGATCAAAGTTCATTTATTCGAGCATTCAACCTTATATTTATTATTAGTTGAGTTTTTGTGAGCTCTTCATTTGTTGCACCACTTCACAATTTTTTCCAAGTGCATTTGGACTTTCTTGAGTAGCGATAAGGAGTTCATGAGGAGAACAAAGCAGCAGCTGGATGTTGTCGGATATGTTATTAGGCTGGCTATATTTTATTGCAATCGGTTCAGTGGTTTTTGAATATTAGATTAGACAAACATAAATAAATAATAAAACCATGTACTAACAAAGCAAAACAGAATTTTACTAACAAATATAATTTTTTGTAACATTCATCAAGGTTTTAAAAATTTTTTTCTGAATAACACATATTTATATTAAATTATAATTCCTTCCTTGGCGAGTTCATCTTTGTGTTCAGTTATATATTTATTTTCGGGGTCCCATTTGGCTACTACTTCGTCAAACATTGGCTTCTTGTTTTTCGCCAAAAATATTATAACCTTCTTAGAACCGTTTTTCTGTTTTTCGCTGCACTTTGAGCAGTTAGTTTGCAAAGCATCAGCTAAGTTATCTAAAGAAATAAAATCGTATATTAAAATCTATCTTTTATTATTAATCTAAATCGTAATTAAAAATAATATCTTTATTTTCTATTAGTAAAAAATTTGATTTCTACTCTATATAATGGAAACTACCAACAATTATAATTGAAAATTATCGCTATAGCGGATGTAACCCCATACAAATGGAAATAATAGTTAAAAAATGAGGAATAAGATGAAAAGACTATATACCCAAAATTTTTTCCGAAACAAACCACCAAAACTAGTATAGTTTCGGTAAGATATGTAGTAGACCGCTCAGATTTGTAGGTTTTGATAGTTGAGTCGCTCAGAAACAGAGTGGCCGAACTGATTTTTTTGTATAATTCAGTTAGATAGTACAATAAGTGGCATTTTATCATATCTTTCATTTCAAAGTGGCTAAACTAACATTTCACTGTATACCAAGAGATAGCACGAGTTGTACAGTTAGGCTATGTAAATATTTCATATGATTTAAGGCCGATTCACATTAGACGTTCAGGTCACGCTCCGCTCAAGTTCCGCTCACGATCAAGAATTGTGTACACTATTCACAGTAGGTGCTCAGGTGACGCTCCGCTCACGATCAAGAATTTCGGTATACTATTCAATTTGGCGGGACTCAGAGAATAGGCACAGTTCTTTGCATATATAAATTTGTTTAACATGTTTAAAGATTTTTCTAACAGTGATTTGGCTGTCATTGCTTTATGTTTGGACGAAGAAGAGCTTCAGTCAACCAATAAACAGCCAAGAATATGGGTGCACAATATTTTAAAAACAAGGAAAACAGAAGGGGAGTTTTTTACTCTGTATAAAGGTCTCTATGACGATGAAACTAAATTTTTTCAGTACTTTCGAATGACAAAACATAAATTTTATTGTACCGTATCAAAATACAGTCTATCTCCCTGGTTGTACAATTGCTTACAGCAGCGCACCAATTCAATCAACTGTTCGTCATCCATCGAGCTGCGAAAATCATACCTTCACCTGACTGTTACTAATTCACACTACCCTGCCGCTCCACTCCACTCAGATCAAGTCACGATCAAACTATTCTCCTGGAGAATCGCCGCGGTCAAAAGAGCGGGACGGAACGTGAGCGTTGTGTTTACTGTGAATAGCACCATTTAAGATGCGTGTAAGAATACTTGACCGAACCTTGAGCTGAGCGTGAGCGGAGCGTGACCTGAGCTATAATGTGAATCGGCCTTTAGTTATGGAAATGTGGCCCAAGTGACAGTTGGGCCTGTGTGCAGTATGCTATTTTAGACATTTTCACTCTTGTCTTGTGTGTTTTTATCACTCTTGTCTAGCGTTTATTCGTTTTTTACAGTACTATCGGCCTTTTATACGATTTATGTTTGTACAATATCGTGTAACGGTAAGTAAATTATTATATTTTATATTAATAGTGATTTTAAATATCTCGGCTCAAAATTTAAATTAGGATTCTAAATTTTTTAAGATTATAACCTTGAAATGAAGAAAGTATAGGTTAATCTTTAACTTCAAGACAATTGATTACCTGAATTAATTAATAGAGAATATTTTTGTTATAGTTTGGAAATGCCGTTATCCGATACATCTAGTAGAGATCGTGCAAACACTCCTGACCACGGCGCAGTAGACATTTGGTTTACAATAGAACCTTTCTGCCTTTACGTGAATTTTGACCCCGCCTTCGCGCAGCTCCATGGTCAGGAGTGTTTGCACTATCCTTACACGTGAATACAGCAAATTTGAAACAGATTCTGGCTCTGACTTTCATCCACCATCTGATTATGAGTCTTCTACAACTAGGGAAAGCTTCAACGAAAATTTACTTGCGTAACCTGGATCAAGTAGAGGTAAAAGACGTAAGAAAAATAAGTCAGTTTGGAAAAGATCTAAACCTAAGTTGGAAAGAAATTTAGGAAAATCTTATTTCAATTATCGTGATAAAATTGTGTCTGAGAAACAATTTTTTCATGCAGTTTGTAGCTGTCCACGAAAGTGTCATCTCTTGAAGAAAGGAAACATATTTTCCAAAGTTTCTACAACTTATCTGATTTTAAGTTACAGACTGCTTACATTAATGTACAAGTAAATGTTGTTACATAACAACATAAAGTAGCTAAAAATCATAATAAACGTTCTAAGACACGAATTTATATATTACCGAAAGAATCAGGTGATATGGTAACTGTTTGCGAATCATTTTTTAAAAAAGCTCTACAAGTTTTAGATGGAAGACTCACCAGAGCTTTAATAAACAAATCAAGACGTGGTGAATTAATAACTCTGCCACGGGATAAAAAGGCAAGCATCCCCGTAAAAATAAGACAAGGGAAACGGATATTCAAAATATAAAAGATTTCATTAACAAATTTGCTAAATATACATCCCACTATAGCCACAACAGAAATCTTAATCGAGAGTATCTGTCACCTGATTTAAATATCTCAAAACTTTTTGATTTGTATGTGCAAAATGAAAAACCAGAAGTGAAGGTATCCAAATTCGTCTTTTCGAAAATATTTAATGAAGATTTTAATTAAAATATCATAAAAAGTTGTTTGCATGCTACTTGATCAACAAAAGGGATTCAAGTACAAAATTTCCATGTTTTATTTGTGAATGGGACAGTAGAGCAAGAGATAAACACTGGTCCACAAAACAATGGCCCAAAATAAATGCGAGAAAAACATTTTGTACAAAACTTTGGTAGATCCAGAAGAGATCCTTCTTTCACCTCTACACATCAAGTTAGGCTTCGTAAAACAGTTTGTCAAGGCCCTGCCTAAAGATTAAGAATGTTTTAAGTACTTGAGTGGAAAGTTTCTCCATCTATCAGAAGCCAAATTGAAAGAAGGTGTATTTGTTGGACCAGATATTCGTAAAATGATGTTCGACTCCAGCTTTAGATTGCATTCAAAAAAGTTGTAACCAAGTTTTTACGTAATGTGAAAGACTACGAGATTATAGTAGCTAATTTTATAGATAAGTTTAAAGATTTGGGGTGTCTAATGAGCCTCAAAATCCATTTTTTGCATAACCACCTTGACTTTTTCCCTGAAAATCTGGGTGATGTTAGTGAAGAACAACACGAACGATTCCACCAGGATATTAAGGTGATGGAGAAACGATACCAAGGACATTGGACACCAACATGATAAGTGATTACTGTTGGTCACTTCATCGGGAACAACAGAGTGCCTCGTATAGGAGAAAAAGTTACTTGAGAAGTTTTACAGAAAAAAAGAGAAAGAAAATACAAAAGCATTGACTCCTGAAATGATACAGACCTTATTATTGCAAGATAAGAATTAGATAAAAGATAACATTTTATAATGTTTCATTTTAATTATTTCGGTATTTTGTCTTTTTCAAATTATTATAATTTAGAATAAACCAGTGTCATATTGTGGGAAAACTGTAGGTGTTACGTAAAATCTCATTTCACATTTTTTTAGCTCCAAAAAATACATAAGATTCACATAAATTTGTAAAAAAAGTTTTATAAACTTTTTTTGGTTGGCCTGTATTATCGATGTATATTAACAATATACAATTTTCAGATTTTATAGTCCTAATAGCATGCGTAGAAAATTGATAACGAATGATTGATAGAGAAGTAGATGCCAGTGTAGAAAATGGCTTTTCTTAACATAAAAAATCACAGTTTATAGTGATCACAAAAACACAGCAACATCAAGAAAGCGGAAAAATACATAGACAACAAATAAATAATGTCCAAAAGAGTAAATAACTATAAAAATATCAAAGAGTAATTGGCACATGAAGGAAAAGAACGAGTTGTTTGGTAAACATAAAAATGGTTTTATCCAGGATCATGTTTAAATCATAATGTGGCTTAAATAACGCTGAAATCTGATGTTATAAAAGACAGAAAAACCTAAATCTTGTTCTAAAGCTGTCTCAGTATAAACGTGATAGAAGACTTACCTTTAAGTTCTTTTCCATCTGGTGTACACGATCCTCTATCCATAATGCAAGCAATATAATTATTCAACAATCTGTCACTTTTCAAAATCTCGTCAAGGTCTACGTTATCATATTTTGTTGAGTACTTTTCGCAAAACGAAACTCCAACTATCACAAGAACAAAGAAAATTGAAATTTGCATGATATCTAGGATTCAATATTAATAAATCTAATGATGATTAAACGATTGACATAATATGCTAATAGTTTTCACCCGTTATATATTTTTACGGGGAAATTAAAGGTAATCAACATTATAAAATTAATAAAATAGATTCCATAGACGGGGAAAATTTATATTAAGAAATATATAGACCCAACGTAACTAGAACAACTGTCGAGAATTACCAGACAAAGAGAAAAGAAGAAAAGAGGATACACAAAAGAAAAAAACCAAACCACCTAAATGAGGAACCTAAATATATAGAAAACCTCAACAGAGAGAAAGAATTCAGAGCATTCTATAAGAAAGCTAATATCAACAGAAAATAATTCAAGGCAACCACAAGAGAATGAAGAAGTCAGAATGGCGACCTATTCTAATTAGCCTTCTTCGGTCCATCTTTGGACATAGGCCTCCCCAATCCGTTTCCATTCTTCTCTGTCTGTCGCTATAGTCATCCACCTATAGCCCACGTGCTTCTTGATATCATCTGCCCATCTCATTTGGGACCTTCCTCTGCTTCGTTTATATTCCCACGGTCTCCAACTTATAAGAATTTTGTTCCATCGGTCTTCTTTTTGTCTTATATTGTGTCCGGCAAATCTCCATTTCAATTTTGCAACTTCTTGTCTAACATCCCTCACTTTTGTTTTCTCTTTTATCCACTCGTTTCTATTTTTATCCATTAATCTTATGTGCAACATTTGTCTTTCCATTGCTCTTTGGGTTTTTATGATTTTGTCCATGTTTGCTTTTGTAAATGTCCACATTTGGGAACCATATGTGAGAACAGGGAGTACGCATTGATTGTATACTTTGGTCTTAAGATGCTGTGGATATCTTTTGTTTTTAAGAATGTAGCTTAGTTTGCCAAATGCCTCCCATGCCAGTCTAACTCGTCTTTTTATCTCTGCTGTTTGGTTTTCTTTGTTAAGTTTTATAATTTGACCCAGATATATATAATCCTGAACTTGTTCTATTTCATCTTGTCCGATCCTCATTGTGATGTCTTTTTTTTTTTTTTCTTATGATTTTGGTCTTGCTGTAATTCATATTAAGGCCTATCTTTCCAGCTTCTACGTCCAGTTCTTTCATCATTTCAAATAATTCTTCTTTTTTATCGGTTATCAATGCGATGTCATCAGCGTACCTTAGATGGTTCAAGCGTTGTCCACAAATTTTTATACCTTTTTCTTCCCATTCTAATCTTTTAAAAATATCTTCCAGAGCCTGATTGAAAAGTTTCGGTGATATTGTGTCACCCTGTCTCACACCTCTATTTATTTGTATTGATTTTGTTCCTTCATATACTTTAATTGTTGTTTTGGCTTCCTTATATATATTGGCTATTAGTTCCGTATATCTGTGGTCAATTCTGCTGTTAATCAAGGCGACCTATTAACAACAAGGAAAGATGTATTGAATAGATGGGTGGAATACTTTAACCAAGCTCTTAATATAGAGGAAGAAAAGAAAACCTGGAAGACAAAATAGATGAGGTAAGGGGAACAGACGAGAGGGAAGAGGAACCACCAACGATTCTTGAAGTTATAGATGCAGTTAAAAAACTAGCCAGAAACAAATCACCCAGAATAGATAATATCCCAGCTGAACTATATAAAGAAGGTAGCCATGATGTCATAATGGCATTACAACATCTTATAAAAGAAATATGGACACAAAAATCTCTCCCCATTGATTGGAATATTGGAATACTTTGCACCATACACAAAAAAGAAGATATCTTTGAATGCTCTAACCACAGAGGAATTACGTTTCTAAATTCAGCGTATAAAATATTTTCCACAGTACTATACAAGGTTGTAAAGCCAAAATGATGATGATAGACCCAAATAATTATCATCAGAAATTCGATGTGTAGAATTACATAAATTATTCGGATTCGGGGTATTTGGTACATATTTGTACATTGTATATGAGTTATATTTGGGTAAGAAAAAGAATATTATATTCAGTTAATATCGACTACCCGGATGCCCAAAGAAAAAAAAAAGAACATTTTTTACAGAATATAGAACTTTTAACATTCGTATGTGAATCAGAATCTTATAAGTGAATCTAAGCATTGTTATCGTAAGCGGAAAAATGTGGAGATTGCTGTGTATGACTTTATGGATAAAATTATAACCTCAATGGCAGTGGCGCACTCAGGGGGGATTGGGGATTAAACGCGCCCCCTGGGCACTATTCCGACACTGTTGCTCACAAATTTTAAGGACTCAAAATGGAGGTAGCATAAAAAAAGTTTCGATGCCTAACCAAACACCCCCCCCCCCACAGGAAAATTCTAGGTACACCACTGGTTAATGGGAGAAAAAGGTGTTTCAATGGGATTATTCTTGGACTAATCATAAGCTTTTGATTCCTTGGAATACTTAATCCATATTCAAAAATTAAAAGAGACACTTAAATGGATTTGTTCATATTGGTCACGGAGGAATAGATTGTTATTGTAGATAGATTGTTATGATATGTATTATTGTTATCCAGATTTAAGTAATTGTGGAGAATTCATGTACTTTCCCTGTATCGAGAACAGGGATAATTTTTAAACAAGTCCTTTGTCATAAAAATTAAATGTTTGTTTTAGTTATTTTACTAGTTTTGGTATTAGATTAGAAAATGGGAATGTGCATGAGTAGCAACGTCACTATTTATAACTGCTGTGTACGAGTATGTATCGCCTACCCTAACTATTATACAATTAGCATGTAATTAAAGTTACAATAAACGTTTTTTGTTGAAACTATATGTTAAGTTTGTTAACAAGAAAAATAAGAAGATCTGTCGAAACCTCTCACTCTCTTTAAGGGGAAAATTCACTCATCCCAGATACCTACGGTATCAAAAGGATTGAGCTCTGTTGGGGCTCTTTCCGTGTTATTGAGCTCTAGTTGACATGTGTATCTCCCAAAAATTTTCATACGCATCTGAACGAACGAAAGATATTTACTCAGATCCAGCTTTTTATGTTTTCTAGGAGATTTCATAGAGATAACACCAATAGTAGAAAAAATAATGAATACTATCTGGGTCGATTTCATTCTCCATTGTCTTTATTTTACATTTCAAAATCCCTGGTGCTTGACGGTCTTCCAGTTATATTTAACACGCAGATTATTGTTGTTAGATATTGGCCTATCTATTAGTGTTATTTGTCCAATTAGTTTATTAACTGGTATGAAATCTGGTGTATTATATGCCACCGGTTAGTCTTTAGTTGTCATTTTCAAGCATACTATTAGGGATTTGTCGGTAATAAGGAAAATGGTTGGTTTGTAGAGGTTCCAGTTTATTGGATAGTTCTTGGTGAAGAATCTTTTCTACTGAGTCATGCTGTTCTTTATAATCATTTCTGACAAACGTCTGGCTGCGCTTCCAATGATATGTCAAACAATTTCTTAGGCTTGACTTCTATATCGGCATTTGTCGTTATAAAGTGTTTGTTTGGAATAACCTGATCCTGAATGTCGAATATGGAATCTTCTGTTTCAGGGAATGTTTTTCCTGATGTCAACCAATAATTAGACGTTACATTGTCGACATAGTCTTTGTTGACTTCATTGAAATGTCACCTGTGTAGAGGTGTACCCATCTAGCTGAATATTTTTCTTCCTTAGAAAAGTAGTTTATGCGCATTTCTGGTTCCTTCAATTCTTTCAGCCTGCATTTGTCGTTATTTCGAGATTTGTATTATTTTCTCATAGCTATTAGATCTAAGCTATCTTATGCCATTATTTACGTTGTTAGTATCTTTCAATCTAATTTTCATGCAACTTGCTATTCATTTCTCACTTAGTTCATGGATCTTGGAAAGCATTCAGTGATATTGTAAGGAATTTCTGAGTTTTGCAGAGTCTCTTTGGTTTAACATTAATTGTATAGCAAAGTAGACTATGGTCTGATTTAATATAAAATTTTATACAGTTTTTAAATCACTCATTGGCTATTTATAATAATTAATTTAATTTCTTTAAATCAATTGGAGAGTTGCAAGTGTACAGTCTACGATTTGACAGACAATCAAGACGAATTTTTTATTATTAAAATACCTTTGACACCTATTAAGAAAATAACATACTCTTCAGCATGATTCTTTTCTATATACTTATATACTGGATACCAAGTAGATTTAAGTACGCCGCTGACCTGTTATTTACAGTGAAGAGCGATTTTTTCTGGAAAAACTTAAGGTCGCTAATAAAATTTATTGAGCAAAATAAAGCAATTAATAATTCTAAATCGGTAAACAAAAAAAAAGAGTTTAATCATTCAAAAGCAATTAAAATTGTCACAATAATCAGAACATCGGTTAACTGCAAAAACTATCACTATGCTAAGGCACGTGTAAACTAATGGAAAATAAATTAAAATTTGAACTGCATTAACAATCGAAAGAATTTTTTTTTGAAGTACCTCGACAACTATGGCCATTGGTACAGAAACAATAATATTAAATATATAATAAATAATGAGAACAAATAATAATTATATCACTTTAACTAATATCTATTACGTTAAATCTTCTGGTAGAGTTTAGAGGTTTTTAGAAACTAAGTAGTTTTCGGAAAACAAAATTAATAATTATATCACTTTAACTAATGTCTATTAGGTTAAATCTCTTGGTAGAGTAGAGTGGTTTTTAGAAACTATAGTTTTTGTAATCCCTATAGGGTTGTTGAGCATTTCCCTAAGAATAGGTTTTAAGTCCAGTGCTTTATACAGGTTGGTAAATTGTTTGCAGTTGGTGAAGAAGTGTTTTACAGTCAGGTAAACATTGCAATGGCAAGTTGGACGAGTTCCAGAGGACATTAAGAAACCATGGGTAAGTTTGGTGTGGTTGGTTCGGAGTCTTCTAATAGTCGATGCTTCTCTTCTAGTTATGAAGTCCAGGGAGAGATCACCAATAAACGGTTGGAGTTCATGAAGAGTTGTTTTGCACTTTTGCCATAAGTTTTGCCAAGTATCCTCTACTGACTTTTTAAAAACGAGTTTGAGATCGTTAGTAGTTGAATTGGAGTGACTCCAGTATTATGGTTGGTAGCTTCTTTGGCAAAATGATCTGCTGTTTCATTACCAGTAATTCCAGTATGAGAAGGCAGCCATATGGGAGAGATTGCTACATCGTGAGCAGAGAGATTTTGGTATATGTCATAAATGTTTTGAACTAATGGGAGGTCAGTGAAAATTGTATTGACTAAATGTATAGAGGAAAGGGAATCTGAACAAATGGCAAAATGTCTATTTTGATAGGAGATGCATTTAAAATCCAACAGAATACTATATGGTTCACCTGTGTAAACGCTGCATGTTAAGTGTAACCGAGATAATCTTACAAGTTTTTGTTTAGTGGTTACTGCACAGCCAACATCAGTGGTAGTTTTAGAAGCATTGGTATAGAAAATTAAATTATATGATTTTTTTTGGATAATTTCTAAAAATGCTATCTTTATAAAAATGTTAGAAGATTCATGTTTGTTAAAGATGGTTGTTTGAGGTGTCTATTGAAGGGAGATTTTTAGCCAAGGGAGAAGTAAAGGTAAAGGAAATAAACTACTTAGAAGGAGATCAATATTTTTAAGTAGTGAAGAAATAAAAATGTGGAACGCTTTGCGATTTTGCGTGTCATCCTTGCGCAGGGGCCATGCTAATCTTCTCTGTATCGTTCCAATTTTAGTATATTTACCGCCGAAGCGAATACAAACAAGAATTAAATTTGCATAGAGAGTTTTTAAACAAAATAAAAACAAAAAAGGTCAACTAGATAAAGAAAATTATATATTTTAATTTAATATTTTACTTACACTGTATATTTTTAATATTTGTTATGTAAAGGATTGTGTAATCGTGATGTATGATGTGATGCAGCTAAATTTATCTTTGTACAGTTTTTTATTTAATGCGTGATCTCTGTCCAATCAATTAATGATTAAAGATCTTGATTATTGATGTTAATAACACTTAACACTTAATTTGTGCTATTAGCGAGACTATCAGCCAACAACATAAGTTGCTTGTACTAGACATCGAAGTAAAAAACAAAACAAAGTTTTCCTAATACAATTTGGATGAATATGGCCAGTATTTGAATTCATAGACGGATGTTGAAGATACCTTGAACAGCAAGAAAAACTAATGAGGAAGTACTAAAGATGTTCAACAAAGATAGAGAACTGCTAAAGAATGTTAAACATCGAAAAATGTTTTATCTGGGACATATAGTGAGGGAAAATGGATATAGAATACTACAACTGATGCTTAAAGATAAAATATGAGGTTGTAGAGGTGTAAAACAGGTTTCTTGGTTAAAAAAAATTCGTGAATGGACTCAGATAACAAATGCAGGACAATTATTTTATGTGGCAGAAGATCGAGAAGCCTTCACAATGGTAATCACCAATGTCAGATAATTCTGATATGGCACGTGGAGAAAGAAGAATGGCCAGTATTATTAGAGATACTGCTACTGAAATATTCGAAAAAACGGCAGGAAAGAGGTTTGAGAATAAAGAGGTCTAGTGGTGGTTAAACGAGGTTCAAGAAAAAATAAGAGAGAAGAGAAAATAGGTCGAACACAGATATTCAAAACTATTAAGTTTGTCAAAAAGGCAGCAAAAAGAACCCAGAGAGGTCGAAGCAATATAAAATAGTCAAATATAGAACAAATAAAGCAAAAGAAAGTTGTTCAAGCACTTCAAAAAATTAGTAAGGTAAAGCAGTTGGACCAGATGAGATCCTTGCGGAAGTGTAGACAGCTTTAGAAGAGATAGAAACAAGTTGGCAAAAAGGTTTGTTTATTAGAATTATAAAATTTGTTACTGCAAATAAAATGATAACTTTGGTGAAATGATTATGAAAAGTAATAGTTTTAAGTAGCTAGGATCGGTATTACAAATTAATGTGGGAATAGATGGAGATGCATACAGTAGAATTAAAGTTGGATGGATGAAGTGGAAGGAACCGAGTGATGTGTTGGGTGGCAGAAAAATTCCAACGATGCTAAAGGGAAAATTCTACAAAACAACCATAAGACCAGTTTTCATATACGGAACTGAATGTTGGGCAGTTAAAAAGAAAGAGGAACAACAAATGCAAGTGGTGGAAATGAGAACGCTTGTGAGAATGAAATATGGATGATTGTAGTGACAAAACAGGTAAAGGTTGCCTTTTTGTAATGATCGCCTCTATTTTCTCCACAGCAAGTTTAACCTTTAACTTGGCAAAAGGTTAATTTTGAATCTAAAAATCTGAAAATTGGTATGTTGCTGTTTCGGCATCATACAAATATTCTATAACAACAAAAAAAATATATGACATCTATACGTCAAAAATTTGGATTGTATACCAGAATATACATCGCCAAATAGACTGGAAAATAGGTTCGTATAGCATATCATACATTGCCAAATTATGAAGGACAAGTAATATGAATAAGAACTATCAAAATTTAATCAAAAAAAAATTATTAATTATTGTGAACATCCATAAAACAATTGCTGTTATGGACTAAACATAGTCTAATATTACACTTGTTACAACATATGGCAGTTTGTCCTTTCTTGCATAATTTTCAAATCAAAATATTTCGAAAACGGTACACAGTATCGAGTTTTACCAAGAGTACCTTTTTCGTGTAAAATTGAATGATGTTTTAGTTTACTTGAAATTTTGATTAATAATTATACTCTTAAAAAAGTTATATTGACTAATACTTAGTACGATCCGTGTAACTAGCGCCCTCTATGAGAATCAGATATAAAAACAAATTCATGAGATGTATCAGCTTCCAAAACATATTCGTATAAAATTTCATTACAATGTTGCCAGTAGTTTCGGCAAAATCGGAAAAAATGTGTAAAATTTTTTTTTCTTCAACGCCCTGTATCTTGAAAACGGATGGCGTTACAAAAATTTTTTACTAAGCAAACCCCAATTATTTTTCAATTTTTTAAATACCCTAGAAACAGGGTTACCTTTTTTGAAACACCCTGTATATTGTGTATAATGGAGTACTAAATATCCCGTTAGGGGAAGGTACGAAGAGCCTAGCTTTCGCTGGTGTTATTATAGGTTAAGAGAAATACTATACAGGACATGGATATATAATCTGGTGTTATTCAAAAATCTGAATGACGTTAATTAATCTGGGACGATTTTTGTTCTATATATATTCAAACAATTATCAAAATTGGACCATAAATGAAAAAGTTATTTATTGAAATTAAATTTGTTGATATTTCAAAGTGGCCTAGATTTATGCACATGTGTAGTAAATCACATACAAAAACATGTTCACGAGTGTAGAAAGGGTTTTTTAAATTAAATAAAGGCAAATTTAAAACTAATCATTATTTCTAAAAAAAAAACATTAAACTTTGGATAAACTAAATCATTATCTCACCCTAATAATACGATAATAAACACTTAATTGATACCTGCGAATACGGCATTAACAATGAACTAGAAAAGTGACCAACAGCATAGAAATAATGTATTCCCTTTAATAATAATCATTTCATACATGGATAGTTTCTGGTAAGTCATTATTCGTAGCACACTCTTAATTAATTGGAAATACCGCTAGCAATATTCCATGGTTCGTAAAGTTAGTCAGTAATTTAAGGAATTATTACAGGTAGGAGTGTAATGAAAAATACTATGCATGACCTATAAAAAATTGAGAAAATTGTGACTTAGAATATGGTGAAGAATGTCTAATAGGCCATAGGGTTATTAGAAAACGAATAGAATAAATAGGTACAATAAAAGATTCAATACATTACACGGCGTGGAAGCTTGGACGTTAACAGTCAGCTCGTTACGACGTTTAGAGAGCTTTGAGATGTGGGTATTTCGTCGTATGCTGAAAATTTCATGGACCGATCGCGTTAGAAATGAAGAAGTTTTAAAGCGTATAAATGGAGAACGTGAACTCACAGAAGAAGGCAGAAGAGGACCGGGACGCCGTCGTATCTCGTGGTTGAAAAATCTCCGACAATGGTTTGGGATGACCTCAGCGGAGCTGTTTCGCAGAGCAGTCAACAAAACCATGATAGCCTTGATGATCGCCAACATCCGGACCGGATAAGGCACTGAAGAAGAAGAAGAAGAACTCACAGAAATTGTCAAGAAGCGTAAAACGTCTTATCTTGGACACATATTTAGACACGACAGGTATAACTTCCTTCAGCTTATTATAGAAGGGAAAATAGAGGGCAGACGCGGCCCGGGTAGACGACAAATGACCTGACTGCGCAACATCAAAGATTGGACAGGATTAGGCTTTCAAAGTTTAATAAGGAAAGCCCAAAATAGGGAAGACTTTGCAGAGATCATCGCCAACCTTCGCTAAGAAGACGGCACCTAAAGAAGAGAAGAAAAGATTCAATAAAATTAAGAGGTGTATAGAAAAAAATCTAAATAAAAATTCAGTAAGAACTATTCTGGCCTCAAACTTCGCTTGTTGAAGCTCACCGAGTTTTCATAGAACTCATGTTTTCCATGTCTTTCTCTTTTATAAGAGCATGTGCGTTAATTATGCTGATTTTACTATATTTCCTACTCAATCTTAAATAGCACAGTCTTTCTGACACTGCTTGAAAGTCAGTTACTACTCGGCTTATTCTCCCTGACATTATAAAGCCTATCCCCAGGTATCTATTTGGCCAGCCGTTTTTCAAAAGAGTTCTTTTTCCAACTTTCACTACCTTACTTCCCAGCTGCTTGGATTCTTATAAGACCAATATTTCTATTCTATATTTCTTAATGCTCCTTTAGTTTGTTGTAACGAGGTGTATCGCCTCCGTTCCGTCAGCGCTCCGTACATACGCACTCCCACCACAAATTCGTCTTCCATCGATACGCGCTAGAGGAGATGGAAGGCCGACTACCGTATAAAAAAGCTTACGCCACAAGAACAAGAGAGAATGGAGTTCCGCTAGAGTGCTGATCTTGTGGGAACTCCACCGGGTCTCTGGGTGTTGACTGGAGGAGAACCGTCCGGAGTTCTATCAGAGTGCTGACGTGGTAACAACTCCACTGGCTCTGGGGTATTGACTGAAGGCCAGTCGCTTCTGCTAGAGTGTTGACAGATAGAGTGCTAGACAGACCTATTCCTTCTCGTGGCTAAGTGTCACTTTCAAAGTCAGACAAAATCAATGTCTTTATCGTAGCCATGTCGTCTTAGCATTTTTTCTGTTGTTTAATATTTATTAGGTTTTTGACCCCCCTGGAGGAAGGAAAAGAAGAAGAATGTACAGGAGGATACAATTAGCAACAAAAGGGGTGAAGATTTATCGAATTTTATCAAAGAATAACTTTGTCATAGTGAAGACATTGTGAAAACTGTCAAAGAGAATACTTTTTACATAAAAATAACCAGCAGATCAAGAAAAACGATCAAGAACTGTAGAATTCACTTTCTGTTATTTGCACTAATTAATTTTGATGTTATTTCTGGTATTTCGGCAATTTTGTTAGTTTCCATTGTTTGGTATAATTTTTGGAGGTAAGTTATCCACTCATCTTTGATAATATGGTTCACGTTTATCATCTTTCATTCCCATTGTTTGCCCTCTTATGAATCTCCATATCTCCTATTGCAATCTGTAAAAGTCATACTCCATATGAATGGGAAACTTTTTCCAGTTTTCTTTTCCTCTTTTTTACTAGTGCATGTAAACCATTACAAACTCTCATTTACTTTTCATCTTGATAAGTAATATTTTTTAAAGAGGAATTCATAACAAGCGTTTACACATGACAAAATATTTATTATTGATTCAACCTTCGTTTTGTAATTACTTATTTTTTACCACTCTGATTAAAAATTAACTTCCTAAAAACATAAGTAAGGCTAAGGTATTATAAATAAACAATCTTTCCACATTTAATTGAAGGTGTTTTCACATTTTTTTTTTAACGAAAATGAAGCTTATTTTAGTAGAGGAGTGTGTTATAGGGTATCACTATTATTAAAAACCTAAACAGTTTGCCCTTGTATTGGATTTCCTATCATTTACTATACAGCTTATCGCTAACATCATCAAGTTTTTCTATTGGTTTCAATAAATTTTTTGTATGCTCTCTTTGGTAAATGTATTTATGAATATTTTTATGTCCAGAAACTTAATCGCGCTTTTCAATTTGTTCTCGGTAACCAAAGTGTCTTTACTAACCATAATGACATCCACAGATTCAGAAGAATTCAAATTACTACCAGCTAAAATAAAATCGTAAGTATGTTTAAACGAGATAAAATCTTTAAGTTAAAAAAATGTAACTGCTACTTATCTAGATAATAATTAGAATATCAAAATAATGAGAATGCTTTCTACAAAGAGTCAAAGATGTCTACAAAGAAAAGATCTTTTATTTGTAGTTAGAGCTCATAAAAGTCTTTAATTTATAAATATATATTTACACTTATACACTTCTTCAACTCATTTAATCGAAAATAGCATACAGTAACTCATAATCTACTAAAAACTTAAAAAATTAAAAACCTATTGTTCGAATTCACCACACTTCTAATCTGAAACTCTAGTCTGTAAATGTATCCCGTGTATTTTACTAATTTCTTCTTTTAAAGCATCGTATACAATCTTATGCTGCTTGGGTATCGATAATCCTTTGAAGTCGGATGTTTCTATGGAAACATTGAACATAGCACCGCAACCCCCTGAAGTATCTTCGACATGAATAGACGAGGCACTTGGAAATCGACCTCTAAGTTTTTCTAATATTTTCTGTTCATTTACAGGCTCTTGAGCTGTACTAAAACTGGAGTTTACCTGAAACATCAAAATCGGTTTTTGTACTAATATTCGATAGCGTAACTGTATTTTATTACCTGAGAGCAATTAATGCGCTGGACTGGCAGAATTTGTCGGTATCTAGTAAAAGACTGAATGAGTTTTAACATTTTCTTAAATAAATGTAATATTTTTAATATAAATGAAAATTCAAAATCTCAAAATTTAAATGTAACCTGAAATTAAATAAGACATCATTCTTCTTTTTCAAGTTTCCCTGGTCTCTTTCGACAATGACAACAGCTACAATAGTTAAATCAACTTAATTTTTTACCTTCTTTGGATATTTTTCACTGAATTTTTATGCTGCAATTTTAAGTTTAGTTAATTTTATCAGAATTTTTGTAAACAGTAACTTTAATTGGACATTTTTTACATTTGGTACCAGTAAAGATAGCCTCAAATGAATTTGACACAACGAAATATTTGTGTTTGACCAAGGTTAGTAAATAGACAGGTTGTATGGTAACTTTACACCAATCAGTGTCGAGAATCCAATGGGGAATGACGTCACCTTGAACAATACATTCTTGAAATTAACTCGGAAAACAGCAATGATTGAAAATATATTAATCTATGTATATTAAAAAATTTAAAATTTTCGAGACTATTTATTTCATTCAATCTTTAAAAAATGTGGGAGATACCTGCAGTGTTACAGAAATAGGAGAATATAATTGCAACTAAAGATATGTAGTAGAATAGCACTACTACTTAATTAAATTAGAAGTAGATTCTTTCTTGTTTATATATGTGACTAAAGCATACAAATATAATATATTTGAATACAATTTACTTGTTTAAATTATTTTGAGTACATACTTTTAAATTGGTGACAATTCATGTAGTGCAAAACATACTTCAGCCTATTAAAGTACCTACCTTAGGTTAAAAGCCCTTGATAATTCTTTTTGGGGCCAGCGAGCCTTTGTTTTCTTTTTAATATTGCTTTTAGTTGATTAGGAGTTAAAAAGTCTTTAAAAATATGTTTTGCTCTTTCCTCAAACTCAGTTTTGCTTTCCAGTTTAGCTGTGTCAAGTCCTCTAATCCATGATTTAAGATTGTTTTCAGTATCTTCTTTTTTTTTAGTTTTTGTTGAAATTTCACGTTTTCTTCTTTCATGGTCCTTAATTATTTTTTAGTATATCTAATTCTGATTCTTTACGCCTCTAATTTATGGTGGACTGATTTTTCAACATGCATGCTTCAATGCCAAATGTAGAGAATAGGTACAAATCGTTCTTAATTCTAATATTATATCTCTATTGGATTAGTAATTTGTTCATTTTCAAGGTGACTTGTGCTATCATTAATGGTTAAAACAGGTAAACTCATTATTTATCTCTCTGATTGTGACCAAACAATTTATCAATAGTTTGTGATGAAAAACCATTTGTTTCTATTTATTTATAGACATGAATGTCTAGGGTTCTGTAATACGAGGGTAAGTTAAAAAGTCCTCAAGCTAGTGGTGCGAAAATAAATTTTACAATTCAAATATTCAAAACATGCCTTTATTTCTCACTTCAATCTTTTTTTATAATACACTTGTCCAACGTGGTACTCATTTCTAATATATCATTAAAAAAACAACAAGAGTATCATAATATTTATTAAATAATTAAGTCTTTTACAAAACAAAATATTAAAGAGTTTCACTCACTCTTTGACTTTTTCTCATCGTCCTTTAAATGCAAGAACACAAACGAGAAAATAAAAACTCCCACCATCATAGAAAACGCACCCGTGTAGTACGGATAAGCGCTGGTGATGAACCTCTCGTACTGAGTGTGCTGCAGAGGACGGACAGACACCTGAGTAGTACTGAACAACCGAGTATATCCAACCCTATCGTAATCAACTTTGAACTGATACACGCCGTACACGTCTGGAATCTTAAATCTAGCTTCGTATTGACCGGACGGTTTTCTTTCGAGAGTAGTGCGGACGAAGGGATCGATGCGGACGAATTCAAGTTGGATGTCGTTAGCGGTGAACGGTTTCCATTGTCCTTTTTCGAGAATGTCAATTTCGATGGTGTAAACCTACAAAATAAAGAATTTAATAAGAATTCAAGAGTATCCTTATTATTTTTTAAAAAACATTTCATAATTTTTCTTTAATTAATTTATAGAAATATCCTATCATTAGAAGGTCAATATTATCACCAATACGAGATCTGTTCCAAAAGTATGCGACCTTTGTTCATAAGTTTACAGTTCTTTATTCTTCATCTGCCAATTCATGCCAGTCATGCAATAATAAGATCGGTTTATCATTAGATCAAATGTTAGTGCACAAACACATGAAAAAAAAATAGTTTTTGCATTATGAAGTACAAACAGAGTCCATACGCCATTTCTAAGTTTATAATTGAATGATTTATGTCTAAATAAAAAAAAAACTATTTTAACTGTATAAAAATTGATGTAAAAATACTTACGACATTATCCATGATAGTGTAGTCCTGAGGGGCTTCTCTTTCGCCGGCTTTGTGGTGCTTAACGGACCTCACTCTTAATTGCCCATGTTCTTTAAATACCCACTGACTTACTGCAGTTGCTACATCTTCATTACCGGATTTGGGGGATGCTTCTTGTGTCTAAAAGGTCAAATTATATATTTTGGGCTTATTTTAAGTAATGTATCAAAATGTTTTCATTGTACTTCTACGAAAACTGGTTCTGTAATGGCTTCCAGAAGAGAACTTTCCGAAGAATGGTTCAGTGATGTCACCAGCATTGAATAGTTTTTGACTTTTTATAGTTTTTAACTTATAATCCAGTCTTTATTTATTACTTAGGTTTAAAATACAGAGTAGTGAATAAGGACTTTTAGTTGTAATATAACATTCTGTGGAAACCTTTCTATTAAATTGCCATAGTGAGTGTTTAAAAAAATATTTTTGAATGTTGAAATAGTCTTTGAGTATCTTTTATAAATATCTTAATATGTTGATATTCTTACCTCACAAATTCATGAATAACAAATAATACCAATCACACAGAATGAATATTCATAACCAAAAGTCCTTATATACTATTCAAACAATTAAAAAAACCAATATTTCCAACTACTTATGGGACAAATATACACAAATTAGAAATGTTTGGAAAGAATTGGAAATGTTTGGAAAGGTTTTCTAAACCCCACCCATTGTGACATCAGGGCTTAGGTAGTCCATTTACAATGGCCTTGAGTGCCTTAAAACAAGTGGTGCATTAGGACAGGAAAGAATACTACCTCTTTTCACAGAAATTTCCAGCATTAAATTGGCATTTTAGCTTGTAGAAAAGTTCCAATTATCCAAAATATAATTTAAACTATTCACGACTTTTTACCATTACTTATATGGAAAATGCTAGGAGCCAGAATAAAAATTAGAATTAAAAAGATTTCGAATTAGAGAAGGTCGAATTAAGGAGATTTCACTGTAATACAATATTCTAGAATGAAGTCTATGAGGGAAAAAGAAAAAAGTAAGACTAAAAGATGAAATGAAGCACTAAAAGCTAGAACGGGAGAAATAGTAACAATAAAACAGAAACACTATGAAAATAAATTTAAACTGAACAGTTGACATTAAATCGAGCAAAAAGACAAAAGATCACCAACAAAAAATGAAGATGATAAAGAAATAAATATAGATAAATTGAGGGAAGCTTTAATATTAAAATTAGAAATGCAGATGGTGTTGATAATATGGACCCAGAAATGACAACAATGGAGACGTAGGAATGTCAATGTCATAGACTTAAAATACAAATAAACCTTGTTGACATTAGAAAGTGTCTACTTGATCAGTCTATTTATATACAAAAGTCTTTGATCAATGTCTTCCCCTAGATGACCTTTGATAATGTTTATCACAGTCACAGACAAAAAATCAACAACAAACAATTCTGGAACAAGCCATTAAACCCCAATAACAATATACCAGTATTATATTATTGAATTCATTGGACTTACCTGAGC
This sequence comes from Diabrotica undecimpunctata, assembly GCF_040954645.1. Taxonomy (NCBI): domain Eukaryota; kingdom Metazoa; phylum Arthropoda; class Insecta; order Coleoptera; family Chrysomelidae; genus Diabrotica; species Diabrotica undecimpunctata. The sequence goes on along the minus strand of NC_092806.1, from coordinate 156,616,435 downwards.
TTTACTTGGAGAAGAGGTGAAAAATTCATCAGAAAAGAAAGCCAAAGAACCACAAAACACTACCCTGGCATTGTTTCTTGCCTGTAAACCAGCAATAAGAACTGCATCTCTGCCTACTGCATGAGGATACTGAAAAAAGTTCATTAGAATTATTTTAATGAGTTTTTTGCCCACAAACACCAACTGAATAAAGAAGTTTAAAGTCTTATTATTGTCCAAAATATGCTCTTAATGTTAAATTTATCCATCGAGTGATTTTAAATTCCAAATCAAAAACTGTTATAAAAACTGTTTTTTAATCTATTTCCTATTTTGTAATGAAAATATCTAAATGAAGAATCTATCTTTTATTGTGGGGTGTACACCCAAAAATATAATTTGAAAAAACAAATGTCATAAATAAGTTTTAGAACAATCTTTCCAGAGCCACAATAGACTTTATTTGTTAATAAGCTGCATGTGAAAAATTGTTTACTTTTGTATCTACTATTTGTAAAAGATCGCTTACCTCTTTGATCTGTTGGTTTGGATTAAAACTGTAAGCTGTGCTATCAGCTGTTAACAAAGGCAACACAAGAGGATTCTCAGAATCAACTAGAATTCCAGTACCCTGGTATAACAAAGGAGAAACTCCTCTTTTTGGTCCAACTATTACTGGAGCATCTATGAGATTTTCAGATGAGACAACTAGTTTGGTATGTTGACCTTCATCAGTAACATCATAGTTTAGGTGATCAATTACAAAGGCTCCATCCTCATCAACCTATAATTTATCATACATTAAAATGAACAGTAAAACTACTTGAGAATTAACAAGAAAGATAAGATAAATAATCAAGAAGAGACTAAACTGCCCTAATAAAACATTTTTAAATATGTATATGAAATGCAGGTATTAGAAGTACTAATATAACTAGATACTTTTAAAGTGACCAGAGATATATTCAAGAATAGTAATAAAGATTCAAGAACTTGGTACACTACACTCAAAGTTAAAAAATGTAGCACAAAACAAAAATGAAGAATATATGTCACTGACATTATAAGAAAGCAAAACAACAAATTGAAGATCTGGATAAAAGTTAAATTTTAAAGACAATTCATCTTATATTATAAACACTAATGTAACCATACCTCAAATCCAAACTCAGAGGCCAGTTCCCTCAAAACATCACCAGTTGTGCTACTTCCAGTTACAAGAACATTGCCCCCATCATCAACAAATTGGGTAATTGTTTCTACATTTAAATTGCCACCGAACTCTTCTACTGAAGGGGCAAATATGATTAAATTCTTGTATAAGTATTCACCATACTTTGATAAGAGTAAAGAGGAATCATCGGCAATTTTAAAAGTGAGGGTGTAGCCTCTTTCTGTAAAATGAAAGTTAGTTATTGGAAAGTAATTCAAGCATTTATAATTCTACAACATTCACTTAACAATTGAATTTTTTGGGTTTGTATATATTTTTCGTGTTCTACACCAGACCGGTCTCTATACAAACCTTGTAATGATCTGAAGAATATTGAATGGGTTTCCTTAATAACTTGATTATCGAGTAACACTAAAGTTGGCCCTTGAGCATTACATACAACTATAGCGGAAAATAATACCAAGAATAAATTCATTTTTGAAAATTAACACCTATGCACACCTAACCAACATTGAACTTCTCACCACGTCAAGAAAGTCTGTCAAGTCAAGTTACATCAAATTGATCAAATCCCAACCAATCAGCTGGTTTAAAGTGGCTACATGAGCTTTGTTCGTTTTCGTACGCGACCTAGAAGCCGCGATTGACGGGTTGGCCTCCCTGGTTTAGAATAAAAAACCTTATTGCGTAAAGTAGACTTTACACTACATGATTTTATCATATGACAATATCATGTGAGATTTGTTATGATTCCTCGTTTCCACGATGTTTTAAAAAATCGTGTTTACATTGCATGATGATAAGTTATGACTTATGATATGAGTGACAGTGAGTGAGGTTTTATTGATTTTTCTTTTTGTTTATGGTCATAGAGATATTAGACACAGTATAGGTATCAACTATTAGATTTTGAAACCATTATAATGGAAAATAAATCTTTGATTGCATTTGCTTCCCGACTTTTAATAATAATACGCCGGCAACAACTGCGTACAGCGTACAGCAGTAAGAAGAAAAAGATCAGACGCCTTTGGGCTTGCAGGTGGCTCTTACAAAGAAATCGTGGACAGGGTATATCAAATTTAGTGTTGATATTATACCAAATTAAAAATAATTAATAAAGAAACTGAACTAAAATTATGACTAAGAAGACTATAAAACACTAAACTAAGAATAAAATAAACTAAATAAATAATAATAAAAAAAAACGACACAATAGCACACATTAGATATAGGTTCAATATCAAAGCAACAAACAAAAAATAAATAAAGAATGTTGTCTCTGGGTAAGGGAATGTTACTGAATTGACATAAGAATAAGGCGCGATATTTAAATATGTTGGTGTTACCCGTATTATTACCGAAAATCATATGATTTTATCATGCGGAATAGGCACCGTCCTATTCTCCTGTGACAAGCTATGACGAGCCGCATGACAGTGCTTATGACAAAATCATATGACAAATTACACAGTGTAAACATGTAAATTTCACTTATGACCAAATCATATGACAAATCACATGATAAATCATGTAGTGTAAAGTGTGTATAAGTGTATTTGTTAATTGGCAACAGTGAGTGGTGTCTCAAAATTGCAAGAAAATAGCTCTGATGTAAACAGATCAGGGTAGGCAAGAGATATGCCATTCAAGACTGACTTGCATAGCATAGCATGCAAAGCTGTTTTATAGATAGCTCTAGCTTGAGAAATAAGTGACATACGTGTGAGACACTCTTTTGAGGTACGTGTAAAGTACCCTTTAGTATTAATAACCACAGGACATAAATATGTTCTGAGAAATAATTGCTCTCTTATGAAGTACGTGTAAGATACACTTTAGCGTTGGTAACCACAGAACATAAATTTGTTCTGAGAAATAATTGACATGTGTGTGAGGCACCCTTTTGAAGTATGTGTAAGATACCCTTTAGCGGAGGTAATCGCAGAACATAGATTTGTTTGATAAATAATTTTATTAACATGCGTGTAAAATACCCTTTAATATTGATGATCAAAGAGACATCATAATGTTCTGACATGTTTTGAAGTTGATATTCTTTATTCTTTTGATAATAAACAATCGTATATTTATTTGTGACTTGTGACTAAACTATACTAATTTTTTACGAAGAAATATCTAAATTAGTAATTTTCCAAATAAAAAAAATGAAAAATCAAGTTATTATTTAAATAATATTAATAATAAATATATTTTTTAGTAGCTTAGTTTAAAGTAGGTACTTTAGTAGCTGTTTAAGAGGTAAAATATTATTGCAGAAATCCGGAGTGCTCCAAAGAGTGGTGAGGAAAGATTAAAAGCATTTTTTATTTCCCTACCAGAGTAACTAACCAGACGTAAGACGTTTTTTCTGATGATGAATAATGTGTAAATATTGTTTAAAAGAATAAATACTCCCTCTAAATTATAAACATTTACAATAATTACTATTTAAATCGGAATAAGTCACAATTATAGGTTAAAGCACGTTTATTCACGCTTCAATTTCCACTTCGGAAATCGAAAACGATTATATTAGATTTATATTAGAGTTCACAATAGACATTTGTCGAGAATATGTTTCGACATAACATAAAAATATTAATTTATTATTAATTATTTTTTATTAATTAATTAATTTATTATTAATTAATTAAAATAGTATTTTGTGGAAAATTTCGTTCGTTATGTGGTTATCTGGAGTAAAATACATGGCGTATGGTCATTATTTATAGATTTAGAAAACCGCCTATTTCTGAGTTGTATATAAGTTGCCTAATGATTCAAGTTTTTGTTGTATGATCCAAAAAGTTTTTTCTAAAGCTTGTTATTTTCTTGTTAATTATGACACATGTTAATAACTTGAGGATTAAACACAGGAATTTTATGGATATTTGAGTTAGATTAAGACAGGTCAGTACCAACAACATAAATTTTCTTTATTTTATACAATAACTTTATAATTAAGTCTAAAATATAGTTATTCTATTTTTCTGGATCTAAGTTTGGAACATAATCGATGCCATTGGTCGAAATAGTTTTTAAAAACTTGACGTAATCTATCGGAAGACCTGTCTCTTGAGCTCCTTTGATTATTACATCCATGTAAGCTGGACTCGGTCGTCGTTCTGCTGGTAAGTTCGTCAAATCGAACCTTTCGAATTGTTTTACCACCTGATATGCTATGGCATTTACTTTTTGTCCTTCTGGGGTTTCTATTTCTACTATTATTCGTTTATAAACATTTAAATGTACGCCTTCTTGCCTAAAAATAGAAAAGAATTAAAGAAACCTTAAAAATCGAGTGAGTCTTTGGATTCTATAAAATGTGGACACCAAAAAACAGGAGTCAAAATCTTATTAATAATTGATTTTCGTAAAGCTAGTTATCTTCATTGTTGGTTTGAAAGTCTCTTCAATATCGTTCAAATTTGTTTATTATGTACAGCTTTAAATGAGTTTCCTAATGGCATTTGTATGTGATCGATCCATTTCGTCAGTATTTACTTTTATTGTCTTTCGTATACTTATAAAATCTTGGGTTTGTATCTCTAATGATTTTCCAAACTTATAATTCATCTTGCATTATCGTCAGATGTCTTGTCTTTTTCCAATTTTACATAATAATTAGATGTAGATAATGTTATGAGTTTGTAGCTTCATCTACTCTTATTAACTTTTGTTTGCCTATTTGTTTGTAAAAAATAGACTATCGAACAAAGAATGTGACAAAATCTTTCAGAATTCTGTCGATTTTTACTTACATAAGCAAATTTATCAATTTCTTAACGCAATTGTAATGGCTTTATATCTTAAGCTGCTACTTCTGCCAAACCTGATAGCTTTTACAACCTTCTATAAAGCGTCTTGAAGTATGCGACTACTTTAGACGTTAAAAAACATAATATAACCTTTATATACAATCAAAATCTTTATTTTGCTGTTAATATTTCTCTCTCTCTCTCTCTCTCTCTCTTCACTTACAATAAATCACATCAGTACACAAAATTCGTTCAGCTCACCTGTCTAAATTTACAAAATCTTCATCTTTCAATTCCCATAGAGCTCCCCAGACCTTGTGTCCTGGCGCTTGGACTATAGTTGCACCGCAACCTTTCCAAAAGGGAGAATATGCGCCCATGTCTAATTTGAAATCCTACAATATTTATAATATATGCGCTAAGGTACATATCAGAAATCAATCAAACTGTAAGAGCTTTTGTTCGTTTAAATTCCTTTCCATAAAAGTCCTAACCAACAAAATCAATAAACTAACAACTTTATCAGATAATCAAAAAGGATACAGACTAGGAAGATCCTGCATAGACGCCGTATTTGTACCAAGACAAATCACAGAAAAGGTCATCAAGTACAATAAACCAGCATATCTATGTTTTATAGACCTAACAAAGGCTTTCGATTGCATCCAAGTTGAAGACGTCTTAACCTACTGTATAAAAGAAACATACCAATCAGTATTATACAAACTATCTAAAACATCTACTTCCATAATCTTCATAGACGACCTCTACTTCGATGTGCTTCTTGTCTCGGTCTCCACTGTATTATTCGCTGTGTCCATCTGTTATCCGACATTCTAGCGATGTGCCCCGCCCAGTTCCACTTAAGGGTCATAATTCGTTCTATGGCATCTGTCACTCCTGTTCTCCGTCTTATTTCCTTGTTCGTGATCCGATCCCTACGAGAAATGTCTAACATCGATCGTTTCATGGCTCTTTGGGTAAAACAAATTTTATTTCTTACTTTCTTGGTTAGTGTTAATGTCTGTGCACCATATGTAAGTACTGGCAACACGCACTGATTAAAGACTTTTCTTTTAAGACACATAGGCAGTTCTGATTTAAGAACATAGCTTAGCTTGCCGAATGCCACCCAAGTGAGTCCTATGCGGCGGCTTAGTTCGCACGCTTGATTATCTCTTCCTATGCGTATCTCATGTCCTAAGTACTTATATGAGGTGGTTTCTTCAATATGCATGCCATTTACTGAAATCTTTTCGATTAACACAAGATTTGTCATGATTTGTGTTTTTGTGTGGTTTATTTTTAATCCTACTTGTAGGGAGGCTAGGTATATTTTCTCCAGTTGAGATACTGCATCATCGATTCTGTCAGCAAAAAGGACAATATCGTCAGCAAACCTCAAATGACTAAGCATTTCTCCATTGACATTAATTCCTTTTTCACTCAGATTTGCGTTCTTAAACATATGCTCTAATAATGCTGTAAACAATTTTGGCAGAATTGTGTCTCCCTGTCGCACTCCCCGTTGTATTTTAAATACGTTGGTCTTTTTATCTGCCAGTTTCACACTTGCTGTCCCATTTTGATAGATGTATTTTATCATGTTTATATAGCGATGATCTATACGGCACTCTGTTAAGGCTTTTAACATCTTTTGATGACTTATTGTGTCGAAAGCTTTTTCATAGTCAACAAATATCATGACTAATGGCTTGTAATATTCAACACTCTTTTCTATTAAGTTCTTAATTACTTGTAAATGATCATTCGTGCTATATCCTGCTCTAAAACCTGCTTGCTCTCTTGGCTGATAGAAATCCGACTTACTTCCTAGCCTTTTGGTAATAACTCTTGTAAATAGCTTATATACTTGTGATAACAAGCTAATGGGGTGGTAGTTTCTAAGGTCGCTGATATCTCCCTTCTTATGAAGTAAGATGATTTCCGCGTTGTTCCACTGCGTCGGTGTTATCGCTTCGCACAGACATTTATTGAACAGTTTAGCAAGTGTCAGTAAGAGCTTATTTACTCCTAGTTTTAGGCTTTCGGTCATTACCCTGTCTTCTCCTGGGGATTTATTGTTCTTCATCACCCGAAGTGCATTTTTAATTTCGTCAACAGTTATGTTCGGCATTAATTCTGAGCCTTGATTCTCTATCTTTGGTAAGGGGCGTCTTTCATCGGATTCACTTATTTCATAGAGTTGTCTGTAGAAGTCTTCCACTGTTTTCACTATTTCTTCCTTATCAGTCACAATGTCGTCTTGTTTATTTCTTAACTTATGTATGTTCTTTTTTCCTGTGGACATGTCTTAGAACTGTCAGACTTCTATTTTTCTCTATCACCCTTGTCACCTCTCTCATGTTATGTTGCCGTATGTCTTTTCGGATTTCTTTGTTTATTGTTTTACTGAGTTGACTAAATTCTGCGTAGTTTGTGTTATACCTGTCCTTTAGCCTCCTTCTTTCTTCGATCAGATTTTTAGTGTTGAGACTTATTCTCTCATGTTTTTTCTTCATTTTAGGACAGCACAACTTCTCCGCTTCTTTAAGGGCTTTTACGATATTTTCGTTTAAAACTTCGACCTGTGTTTCGTCGTTGATTTGTTGAAGGTTATGGTCAATGATGTCACGAAAGTGGTCTGTATTTTCGGGCGGGGTCCATTTCCGATTGTCTGATTTTATCATTTTTGTTCGTTCATTCTTTAAATTGAACAGAATTTTTGCTCGAATCAAGAAATAGAATATCAACAGAAAAAACCAATTGTATGGCAACATCTAAATAACCACTACGATGTAAAATCGAAATTGATGGGAAAATAATAAAGCAGGAAGCAAAGTTTAGATTTCTGGGAATAGATATAACTAGTTACGAAGATATTGAAGGATAAGTACGAGAACAAAGCTTAAAAGCAAGTAAAGCGGCGGGATCTCTTAATGACACAATCTGGAAGAACAAACACCTAAGACAAGACACAAAAAAAGAATCTATAAAGCAGCAATTAGACCTATATTAACACACACGGCGGAGACAAGACCTGACACATCTAAAACGAGACGAGTATTAGAAATGTATTAGAAACAACAGAGATGAAAATACTTCGACGAATATCAGGGAAAAGTCTGTTGGATAGGGAGAGAATCAAAAACATAAGAAGAGCATGCAATATAGAAGATATAAATGGATGGGTGACAAAACTGAAACGGGAGTGGAACGAACACATTAGTAGAATAGCAAAGGATACGATAGTACGACTAACACGAGATAAGCCACGAAATGGACGAAGAAGTATTGGCAGACTAAGAAAAAGATGGTGCAATAATTGAAACAATTTAGGAGGCTAATATTGAAGAAGAAACAGGCTTTAAAGCCTACATGCAAGAAGAAAGAAGAAGAGGAAGAAATTCCCTATGTCTTTCTAATGCGAGACAGAAAAATTAATAAACGGATTCGATGACAGGTGAAAATGGAAGAAAGAGACTATTCATGTCGAGACAAACAATAATGGAAGAAAATTATGCCATCTAGCAGCAATAACAAACAGTTACATCATAAGCACAAACTTCAAGTACAGAAGAGAACATACAGTAATATGGCTGATACTTGTTACAAAAGATGGCAATCAGATAGATCACATAAGTACAAACAAAGAATATAGACGCATAGGGTGTTTATTCCACAGCGATATCGAAATAAAAAATGGTCATAACTCGTTAAATACCCTGTATAGTAATTTCAAACCCCATATTGTAAGAACATGATTATGAGAGGAATCTAAATATGAAAAAATATACAGGGTGTCCCATTTAAAAAATTATATGTTTGCTTTCGCCGTAGTTATTTATTACCCTGTAGAATTTGGCATATTTTCCAAGTCTGGAAAATATCATTGCCTATATTTTTTCTAAATTACTTTTTTTGATATTCTGTACCATAATGGAATTACCGACCAACGTCTCACTAAAATCACTATGTATATGCGAAACATTTCACAGAACATTAAAGAGCAGGACAAGCAACTTTATTTCTTTATAAAAGAAGTTGTAATATAGTATTTTTCATATAAAACTGCGTGCACTCATTCAAGATTTACGACGTCAGAACCCCACAGCGTTGCCAAAACATCAGAATAGTTAGTAAGTGAGCAATTTTTAATATGTCAACTATTTGTTAAACTATTATATTTCAGTAAATACACTTGGTTTTAAAGAAAACATTTTAATACAAAATTATATATTCTAAATTTTAAACTTACCTCTATTTAGAGCATTAATAGTAAAAACGTCCCGCCATTATTTCTTGTTCAAAATAATATATCTTATATGAAAGCTTATCAGCTTTCTACAGGCTATTTAGTTGTTTTGGCATAGCACAATCACAATACACAACAATAATTAGTTTTTAAAGCTATTAATCTAAGTTTAATGTGTATTTATAAATAGAATTTATTAATATATAATATATTATGACCAAATTGTGTAATAAATCAAAACATAAACAAAATTCTTACTTTAAAAAAGCGGCAACACTTTAAACAATTTTGCCACACGCTGAACTGTCAAAAAATTTGAAGTATTCCCATATCAGTTGCGTACATTTGTCTAATATATTTAATTAAAATTATTATTTTGTGGAATATTAAGAGTTATTTCATAAAATTTATAATATTAATAATAACAATGTTTTTGGTTATTTAATTAATATAATTCTAAAATTCCCAATATAATGATGATTAGATTTTTCTGATTATTATACCATGTTGACGCCTATGAAAGATCGAGTAGTTCCGTATGGATTTCGTATTATTAGCTGTCTTAAGAAAATTTAAACTCTAAGGTTGACGTTCTGGAAATTTTAAATATAAGTGACGTCACTTTATATAAATTGTGACGTGCACGCATTTTTAAATGAAAAATACTATATAACAGTTTTGCGAAGAACAATATTTAAATTATTGCTTACCTTCAACACACCTTTTCCGTATCTAACAGCATTAGGATTAGACCGGTGCATCCGCCTTTCCAGCAAATTGCTTCCATATCCAAAGTAAATGCTTTTATTTGTAGCCATAATACTACCAATACTGGAAGTAAGAATCATATAAAAATATATTGAAATGTTTCCACCTTTCATCATCGTTTTCTAGGATTTTTTTGCTTAAAACACGAAATCATAACCAATTAGTTATAAATACAGAAAAGAATGTGTTTATTGATAATGGTTTATCAACAAATGCTATTGCTTTTGACAGTATTTCTTAATTGACATTTGACCTATGCATATCAATGGTTTTACATAAATTAAGAACCATCTCTAACGCTACATTATAGAACTAGTTACAGATTTATCATATCACACAAATATATTTATATTTCATAAGTTTATAATGGTATTAGATGCCAGTTTTAGTACTTTATACGTTAATACGTTATATAGGGTCTTTAAGTAAGCGCTTCTTCTCTTCAAATCTAAATAAAACAAAATTTATTAGTTCAGCCGTCAGAGATTTGACCCCTAAAAATAATACGAATAAGCTGAATTTTGCCGAGAATATCAATTTTGGGACCCTAAAAAAGATGCAAATAAGTTTACCACTTTTACTCACAAGTTTCTCCTAAAACCCCTCCTCGTAGAGGGGTAAAAACTAAAAAAAAAAGATTTACCAAGAACTTGTACGCCGTAGAAAAAAATGTTTCAAATAAAAAATGTAGCTGAGATGATTTTGAAAAAAATGTTGATTAGCACTTTTTCTGTAGAATAAACCGTTCTCACAGAATGTGTATCAAGTCGACGGTAAAAATTCGATATCTTTTGATCACACTGTCCTATCGACAAAAATCAAAATGCGTTTTAAAGATGAAGAGGGCAGCTTTCTTGTGCAAGTTTTGTATTTTGCCGCAAATGAAGTAACTTTCTATAAATCTGTTCAATAAATAAACGATGCGCGCTTTTTGCCATTTTTTACAATTCTCGTCAGATCAATAAAATTTATCACTTTAATTGACCGGTCATAGTAAAATTTCAAATTTTTAGAGACCAATCTTCAAAACCTATAACATATAATTTGAATTTTGAGGTGTTCCAACAAATATGAGGCATTTGAAATATGAAAACGCATAATTTAATTTTACGCCTTCAAGAAGATGGTTTTGAGTGTAATTTGTAGCAGAAATTAGTAGTTGTGAAAAACGTATAAGTATAGTTGAAAAAGAGCAATTTTAAATTGATCGAAATTGTTTTAGATCGTTTGTAATGTGAAAGTTTGAATTCGGCGTTTTTTAAGCATCTTTCAAATGCCTCACATTTTTGCCAAAACTCAAAACTAAAATTTTATTTTGGGTGGAATAATGGGATATATCGAAATTTTTTATTTGTTTGAAAATCTTCTCGACGCCATTATGTATGAAATATAGCATCGTTCAAATTCCCGCCTCGGCTTCGCTGGCTACTGCGCATCCGAAGTATCCAATTTTCTATGACTCTGGGGCATAAATCAGATAATGGGATATGTTGTCCTTGAAGACCGCTCTGGTTTGTGGCTTATTCGCATAGACTTGTGACTTAAAATACCACAATAAAGGGTCTAACGCACAACGCAGTCAAATGGCACGATATCGGTGGTCAATTCACGTCACTCAAATTGCTATTGTTGAATATCCAATGTACCATGAGCTTTGTGGCACATATGCCGTCCTGTTGAAACGTCATATGGTTGGCGTCCATATCATCTAATTCAGGATAAAAGAAGTTGATAATCATTGACTTATAGAGCTCACCATTGGCGGTGATGGCCTGGCGAACGTCGTTTCCAAAGACATATGGACCGATTGTGTCTTTTAGTACATGAACAGTGACTTTTTTGAGATGCATCGGACACTTTTAAATCTCATCTGAATTCGCATCGTCTGAAATTGAACAATTCAGTTTTTTGACGTATCCATTCATGAAAAAATGAGATTCTCTAGAGCACATTCAACGAACGCACGTCGTTGTCTATTGTGGTTTACCTTCAGCTACTCGGTCAGTCATTTTTACTCGGGTGCAGATTCAAGTCACGACGAAAAATTCAAGTTAGGGTCTGTAAAAAGGCGAATTCTTGTGAGCGATGTGAAATCGGCTATACTGCAACAAACTTAAGTTTGAGAATATGACTCATACTTCGACGATGCGCAGTGAATCATGTTTACTAGTGTTACCATGGAAACGACCAGTGTACTGCTTGCCAGTGTAGTAGTTTGAGAAGTACGTATCGCAGAGAGTGTTTGACGTGTTGATTTGATCATGTTGGATGTTTTATTAATTTTTTTTAGATTAGTGCTTACAATATTGGTAGTAGTAATTAGTGTATTATTAAGTCATTTAGGGTATTTATAGTGTGTTTATTTTATTTATTAATAATAGTTACTTAACAATATGGCTCCTAAAAAGATAGGAACAAATAAAACCATAATACTTTTGAATAAATACTCTTCAAATCATCTCGAACAAACTGCAGGTGGCGAAAATTCAAAGACAATGCGAAAATCCGAAGACAATAGGAGTGTCCTAATGAAAAGTTATGATTATTCGTTCAAAACGAAAACAATATTTAAAGCAGCTAATTCAATTTGATTTGAGGGTAGAACCATAATTTATACCAATGAAAGACATATAGGTATACATCAGCCATACAGCACCATATCACTGGGCAGATCAAAGTGGAAAACCGATAAATAAACCGATTTCTAAGGGCAAAAAGCTGATTATTGTTCAGGCTGGAGAAGAGACTGGATTTGTACCTAACGCTGTGTGCATTAATATACGTGTGAATTTTTAAATCAGGTGCATGTTTATAATTAAGAAGTCAATTGTTATAACAATGACAGTAATGTAAGCAATAATTACTTTTAAAGTTTCATAATAAATCAAATTCTATTTTTGAGAAAAATTTCATAAAAAGCTTATTAACGACTGTCTACCAAACTAATAACGAGTTAAAGGTCGTTCAACAAAAATATACAATGATTATTTTTATTTTAATTCGCCGAAAAATCCTCTAAAATAATTTTTACGATAATTTTAGGACATTTTTTCCATCTGTATATGTATTATATTTTGAGCTTGAATATCATGGACATCAAGGTCTTCACTTGCCTCTCTATCATCCGGAGTTAAACCCTATCGAAAAAATATGAGCTTTGATAAAAGGTAGACTGACAACTCATAATACAACATTTAATATAAATGATGTTGAAAATATAGCAAAAACTAAATTTTCAGAAGTGTTATTAGAGGAGTGGATTAATATATATGTAAACACGCGCAAAATTATAAAAACATTTAAATCGAAAAAGAACATTCGTTAGACACTACGCTGGACCACTTATGCAATTTGTTGTTAATACGGGTTTATCCGAAGAAAGCTTTTCTGAGGATGAAGATTGTGATTCAAATTCAGGAATAGAGATCTTAGAATCATGCAAGTAATCATAACTAACTAACTAACTTCTTGTTTAGACAAATAAATATATTACTTAATTAGTTAAAATAAACTACTAATTTTTTTTGTACTATTGAAACCCTTCCTTCGGGGTAATGTTAATAAATTGTAACTATTGAGGAATTTGTTATTTATTAAAGTACTCCTAATATTTTACTCATTATTTTTCGAGTGCAACTGACTATAAACTTCATAATGATTAAGAACTATGAAAATAAAAATTAACAAATTCATTGTTAACTTAATTGGATATACTTGTGAAAAAATATTTTAAATCTACCTGTTTCCGCCCGCCATTGGTAGAAATAGTCCGCTCACCTGCGTTAAACACTACGTCACATTCCCAAACTTAAATTTGTTGCACTCTACCTCGGATTCTCCTGCACACTCTTTCTTACATACAGCGACAATGTTTTCAGACAATCTGGCGTTTCGTCAACGTACGGGCAAAGATACGCTTAGGCGTCTATATTCTTTGGTACGGGTGTTGGTTAATTGTTTACTAACTATAAGATAACTATAACTTTTATAGAGGACTCAAATTTACCCACCACATTGCGAATAGTCCTCCATGGTAAAACGATCATGGATCATGGCGACCGTAAACTGACGAAGACGCGGAACACAACAACCATTTTGATAAAATAATTTTATCATTTGAATTCATTGGTATAGTTAAAAAATATTTTAGTAAAATTGATAATTATAATAATATTGTCACATATTTCGATTACTTACTTATTGTTACTGAAGATGAAGAATTACATGATAAATTATTAGAAAAAAGCAGGCTAATATATAGTTTTTAGGTCATAAATTCAGTAAAAAAGGTGTAGTACCCTCGTAAGAACATATAAAATCAATTATAAACTCAAATAAGCCTAAAAATAAAAAAGAGCCTTAATTAATTTTAGAAATGTTTAATTTTTGACGTGACAACGTCTTAAATTAGGTTGTGGCTCGGAGTCACTCATGAAAAAGTGTAACGCCCGCTCACGTCTGTTACGATGAGTCACCGAACGAGAGAGAGGCCCGCCGGACCGGCGAATGCCTTGCGTCTCTCTCCCACTCAAACATGATCGGTCCGCTAGTGCGATGCTATTTCTCCTATCATCGTCCTATCCTCAACAAAATCACTCAAATAGAAACTAGTTAAGTTTAAGTTTACATGTACAATGTTTTAGTAAACAAAATATATTTCTATAGTTCAAATTTGTGCAATTCTTATTTTCATTCAATTCCTTGTTCCTATTGTGCAATTTAATAATATTCATATCAATAAATATTCTACCGAGAAAAAGACGTTGTCACGTAAAATCTTCGCCCGTAAAACCGACTTTACAGGCAACCGATTTTTTAAGGAAATATGTATCTAATATGTCTGCAATATACAGTCCTTTAAGAGAGCTACTTCAAAGAGATACTGATTGGTTTTGGACAAATAAGCATAGAGAACTTAGAAAATTATGTATCGTTTACGGGTATTTGTATATTAAAGCGAATTCTACTTACGGATGTATAATTGGTTGGAGTTTATAATACGCTAAATATCAATCATCACCAATCAATAATGCGCATAAATATAATTTGACGCAGAAGGTCTCGATCTTGACAGTACTTTCACAATGTCAACTGATAAAATGATAATTATCATTCCAGGTTAGTATTTTCCATCGAGTTAGAACCTATTTCTTTTTATACTATGTTAATATGCTCATAGCTTCTCCATAGATTCTAACTCGATGGTATTTTCAGACATTTTACAGTGAAAATTTAATTTTGTATTTATTGTCATAAAAATATTTTAAATATGCCGAGATATACCGAGAAGAAACAAAGACTAATATTAAAATTATTAAATTATTGTCAATTAGAAAAAGAGGCTGGGACAACTTTATTACCAGTTTCTGCCGTTCTTTAACCAATAACTATGAACATGTTATTAGAACCCGTGTATACAGAATGTTTAGTGAAGGTTTGTATCAAAATATAGTTTGCCATAACCTACTGAAAAATCATTAACGTCTTTAAATTTTTTCTTGTTCATTTTAGGCTAACACTAGCGGACCAACTCGACATCGAGTTTTTTAAATGAAATTTTTATTTTGCGAGAAAAATTAAGAGATCAATACAAACAATATAAGCAAGAATATACATAACATTCATCAATAATAATGTAAGTAAAAAGTGTATTAAATATCACGAAATATTTCGTCGAAAACAATGTTTTTTGTTACAATGTTATCATTTAGCCGTTAATTTTGCATGCTGATCGCGAATCCGGTGTCAGATTTGCTCTATCTTGACGTTTTATGTGCGTTTAGGATCACTTCCGGTGTCGGATCGCAACCGGAAGTACATATTTAGATTCGTCTCGACGAGACCTTTCGATCCATATATACATTGTGGGGTCTAAAACTTAAAGTAAATTTTAACTTCCGGTCATCTCAAAACCGGAAGTGAATTTTTGTACCAAAAGTATATCTTGACAATCTCATACGTAATACTAATAATATTCCGAAAAAATATTTTAATTATCTAATATGGTTTTTGAGTAAAGTGGTGGACAAGAAAAGGGCTTAGCGTTTTAGTATATAACTAGCGGACCAACTCGACATCGAGTTTATTAAATGAAATTTTTATTTTGCGAGAAAAATTAAGAGATCAATACAAACAATATAAGCAAGAATATACATAACATTCATCAATAATAATGCAAGTTAAAAAAAAAGTGATTATGGAAGTCGACCTCAAAACCGGAATGCAATTTTTAGTTCATCAAATGTCGACATGGATATCATTTAGCAGTTAATTTTGCATGCTGATCACGAATCCGGTGTGATCACGAATCCGGTGTCAGATAAGCAAGAATATACATAACATTCATTAATAATAATGCAAGTAAAAAGTGTATTAAATATCACGAAATATTTCGTCGAAAACAATGTTTTTTGTTACAATGTTATCATTTAGCCGTTAATTTTGCATGCTGGTCGCGAATCCGGTGTCAGATTTGCTCTATCTTGACGTTTTATGCGCGTTTCGGGTCACTTTCGGTGTCCGATCGCAACCGGAAGTACATATTTAGATTCGTCTCGACGAGACCTTTCGATCCATATATACATTGTGGGGTCTAAAACTTAAAGTAAATTTTAACTTCCGGTCATCTCAAAACCGGAAGTGAATTTTTGTACCAAAAGTATATCTTGACAATCTCATACGTAATACTAATAATATTCCGAAAAAATATTTTAATTATCTAATATGGTTTTTGAGTAAAGTGGTGGACAAGAAAAGGGCTTAGCGTTTTAGTATATAAGAAGTTACCCTTCATACCAAAAATACCAAATTCAAGTTGGACTAAACACTCTTTGGTAGAATGTTTAAAAGGGAGACATATACGTGTTTCAACAATCATGATAAAACTTGAATTATTGGAGATGGTAAATCTTAGCTAATTAAGCACTTTCCTTGGAATGTATAGAATAGGAATTATGACAAACTGCCGTTCCAATATAATGCGCGATAAAAATTTATATACAGGACGAAACCTTTTATATGTAAATTAAAAATTTTACCTTTAATATTACAAAACAATTTTGAATTGTTAGTTTTTATTTTAGATTAAAAAAAAATAACCTTTTCACACTTAACCGATTACGATCCTGCAACTGTCAGATTTAACTAAAATTTCATGCAATAATTCTCGATATTCTTAAAATCCTATATGACGTCAAAATTAGTGACGCACTGAAAGAAAGGTTTGGGGCAGACTGTATACTTAAATTAATAGTATCAAAACCATCTGTATTAATTCAATTTTATTCAAATAAACATATTGAAATTTATTGTGATCCATCAAAACATGGATTAGGCTGTTGCCTAATTCAAAACAAAAGATCTGTTTCATTTCCTTCAAGAGGTAGGTATGTCATTTGCAGAATCATCTTATTCACAAATTGAAAAAGAAATGTTAAGTTTACTATTTGCTTGTAAGAAGTTTCACTATTTAGTTTATGGCAGAAATTTTATTGCTTTTAACGATCATAAACCACTAATTTATTTAATGAATAAAGATATTTCACTGATACCCTCACAAACAACTTAAAAAATGACACTAAAATTGCTAAAACTAACAAATGATATAGAATTACATTATTTACCTGGAAAATTTCAGCATATAACAGATTTATTGTCACGTAACTTTATTAAAGATAAGAATAATGATAAGATAAATATGATAATAACGTGAATAAAATCTATGACACAGTATAGATAACAACTGTTGTTGTCTATACTGTGTCTATGATCTGTAAAAGTCAACTCAAGAAGATATCTTATTAAGTAAAGTTTGTGAATATCATTAAAGGTTGGCCTAACCATTAAAAACTTACAGGTTATTTGAAAAGGTTTTATACAATGAAGAATGAAATTATAGTAGACGAAAGTATAGTTTATGTTATTGAGAGTGATTTAATTCATTGAACTATTAAATACAAATGAAATTCCTTAAAAAAAAAAAGAAAAGTGTTATGTGAAAAAGGTTTTGTAGTATGGAAACTAGTCCGGCATAAGCACCGGACTCAGACAGGGAGACCCGCTGTCCCCATTACTATTTAACCTAGCATTGGAACATGCAATGCGAAAAATCTATACCAGAGTCAAACCAGACAACTGCCAGAGCAGCAAAGATTATTCTCGCATTTGCAGATGATGTAGATGCAGTAGCACAGCAACACTGGAAGTTAAGGATATAGTATCGAACTTTGAAGAAGCAACACTAAGCGTAGGCCTGAAAATAAACGAAGAAAAAACTAAATACATGGTCGTATCAAAAAAGTAACGACAGCGAATAAGACAAAACATTACCATAAACGATCATAATTTTGAGGTGGTCAAAGAATTCAAATACCTAGGAGCAACAATTACCAGAGAAAACACAGGAGAACGGGAGGTTGAAATACGAATACTGGCGGGGAATAAATCATTCTTTGCCATTCAACATCTAATGAGGTCAAAGCTTCTCTCAAGGCGTGCCAAAATCCAAATGTACAAAACCATAATACGACCAGCAGTGACATATGGAAGTGAAACATGGACATTGAGAAAGAAAGAAATCAATAAGCTATTAGTATGGGAACGCAAAATCCTGCGAATTATATATGGTCCTTGCAGGGACAGCGTGACAAATGAATGGAGGAGCAGATACAACAATGAAATAGAGACTCTCTTCGGGAAAGGAAACATCGTAAGATACATAAAAGCCAATAGATTAAGATGGGCAGGCCACGTGGTACGGAGTGATGACAACAGACTGATTAGCAATGTGTTTTGGGAAAGACCAGATGGTAGAAGATCGACAGGGAGGCCTAGAAAAAGGTGGAAAGACGCAGTCAGGGAAGACCTGGAGAAGATGGAAGTAAGGCCATGGGAAATAATAGCACAGGATCGGAATCAATGGAAGGCAATAGTAAACGCGGCAAAAACTCACGAAGAGTTGTCAAAGCCAATGATGATGATGAGTATGGAAACTATCGTTTTACATTAAATTATATTTTTATTTTAATATACTCAAAACCGCTATTGCCCAAATATTCAGCATGCTGTTGTTTGCTAAAAAAACATTGTACCATTATCCTGTACATTGAGCATCCTAAACACTGTTTAATTCTTTAATAAACATAGAAATCTTATACATTTTGGGATTGGATGAGGATAGTTGGAAACTAATAATATTTGCCTGATACATTAACAAAAATATATTTTTATTTTATACAATAACTTTAAATTGGAGACTAATAAATAGATATATTATTCTGGATCCAAATTTGGAGCGTATTCGATGCCATTCGTAGAAACAGTTCTTAAAAAGTTCGTATAATCTATTGGCAGACCTGTCTCTTGAGATCCTTTAATTATGACATCCATATATGCTGGACTGGGTCGTCGTTCAAATGGTAAATTGGCCAAATCCACTTTTTCAAAATTATTCACCATCTGGTATGCTATGCAGTTAAGTTTCTGGCCGTCTGGAGTTTCAATTTCAACTAATATTCGTTTGTAAACATTTAAATGCACGTATTCTTGCCTAAAAATAGAAAAATAAATAAAAGGATTCTTAATTAGTAATAAAGAACACAAATCTTTAAGCAAATACGGACAATACCAGTCGTCAGAGAGTTGACCCCTAAAAATCATACGAACAAGCTGAATTTTGCCGAGAATATTAATTTTGGGACCCTAAAAAATCTTCTTCTTAGTCCTAAGCCTTTCTACCGTTAGGTGTAAGACTGGTGGGGTTAAGTTTTGCACTGTTGTCTACATGCTATCCGGTCTTGTGTTAGATTTCGTGCACTTTCCCATGTCAATCCTTTCTTCTCAACTTCTTTTCTGATTTCGTCTACCAACCTAACTCTTGGTCTTCCTCGTTTGTTTTTCCCTTGCATTCTCGTTTCAAACACTCGTTTTGTTAATCTTTCATTCGACATTCTACACACGTGCCCGAACCATCTTAGCTGCCCCTCTACTATTTTTTCGTTTATTGGTTCTAGTTTTAGGTTTTGTCTGATTGTTTCGTTTCGTATTTTGTCTGTCCTCTTTCTGTTTGCTATTTTCCTCAGGAACCTCATTCAACATTGACTCGAGATTTTTGTCTCCCAGTCAATGTCCATGACTCGCTATTATACATGATTGTAGGTCTAACTACTGATTTAACGACTGCCGTTTTTACCTTCTCCGGTATTTCTTTTTTCCCCAAAAATGTTGTTTTCATAGTGTTAAATAAGCTTCCTGTTCGTCCCATTCTTTCATTTATTTCCATGTCTTGTTTACCGTTTGATTCAATTATTGCTCCTAGGTATTTAAAATGTTCCACTTGTTCTAGTTGTTTTCCGTTTAATTGTATTGCGTGTGTCTTTCTCTTATTTGAAATTATCATTGCTTTTGTTTTCTCTGTATTTATTTTCATATTTATGTTTGACAGTTCTTCTTCTAGGATTTCAAGGTTGTTCTGTAGGTTGTTCTTCTCTGTTTTCTGCTATCAAAACCATGCCGTCTGCAAATAGAAGCTCTGATAGTTGAGTCTGTTTCATTTGCCAGTATCCTAATGTTAGTTTTCTCATTCTTCTCTTGGCTTTCTTTATTGCTTCATCCAGTACCACTGGATAAAAAATCTTATTGGCACTTTATGTAGAATGACACGTTCTCTCAGAAACAAGGCTTGAAGCGATCGGCGATTTTGAATATCAGTAGCGCTCGCGAAATCAATGTTGAATAAAATTTGTATCACCTTGACGATAAAAATTCGATATCTTTTGATCAGAGTGTCAACAAACGATCGTACGTCGCGGGAAATGCCTCCAAGAAGACGATTTTCGGATTAATTTGTAGCAGAAGTTGGTTACTTTTGAAAAACGTACTAGTGTAATTGAAAAAGAGCAGTTTTAAACGTTTTATACCGTTTGTAATGTAAAAGTTTAAATTCAGCGTTTTATAGCATATTTCATATAGCATATAGCATTCAGCATATTTTAAATGCCTATTTTAAAATTTGTTGCCAAAACTCAAAACTAAAATGTCATGCTATATTTTTTGAAGACTAGGCTCAAAAGTAATCAAAACTCCACAGTGGCCGGCCAATGAAAAAAATAAATTGTATTGATCTCACGAGAATCATGACAAATGGCAAAAATCAGTTTATTTGCAGCAAAATACAAAAATTGTATACAAAAGCTGCATTCGTTAACTTTAAAACGCATCTTGAGTTTTGTCGATAGGATACTCGGATCAAAAGATATCGAATTTTTACCGTCAAGTTGATACAAATTTTATTCAACATTGATTTCGTGTGCGTAACTTACATTCAGAATCGCCGATCGCTTCAATCTTTGTCTCTGAGAGAACGGTTCATTCTACGCAAAAAATTTTAATAAACATTTTTGTTCAAAATTATCTTAGCTATATTTTTTATTTGAAACATTTTTTCCTATAGCGTAGAGACTCTTGGTAAATTAATTTGTTTCCGTTTTCCTCCCTCTACAAGGAGAGTTTTAGGGGAACGGTAAAAGTAGTAAACCTTTTTGTATCTTTTTAGGCGTCTTAAAATTGACATTCTCGGCAAAATTATGCTTAGAGGTACGGTAAATCGGTAGAGAAACTTATACATTTTCGACTTCATCCAAACTGGACGTAATTCATCTACTTGAAATTTCTTCTGCAGCTTTTTGATCATGTCAAACTTTCTTTGGCTACTGAACGTTCTTGTTAGGAACATACCAGTAATATTTATTAACTTTTTCGTTAGAACCATATTGAAAATATTTTCAAAATGGTTCTAACGAAAAAGAAAAGAAGGGTAAAATTATTGTTAGTTTATATTTTCTTCCTGTTTACTCTTGTAATTGTACCATCAGCAGAAAATAGTATTGCTCACTGTTTAAGCATAGACCTTTCTCTATTCTGGACGGCTTGTAACGAATTTTCCGGTGACACTTTTATGTTATCTATCCAACTGGAGTCCGTATTCGTCTTTGGTTTCTTTTGTAGGATCTATGTCTTTATTCGATTATTGTTCCAGTTCAGTGTTCTTATTATACTCTCACCAAGTGTCCTGTCCAATTGCAATTTGATCATTTTTTCGATGATTTAGTAGACTCCTTAAATTTCCTTGAATTATTTGTTTGCTATCATCATCAGCATCATCAACCTGTGTGCGTCCACTGTTGGGTTTACGTGTCCCTCAGCTCTTTCCATCTGTCTCTGTCTTATGCGGCTTAAATCCAGTTATTGCTAACACGTTTCAGGTTGTCAGTTCATCTAGTGGGTGGGCGTCCTTTACTCCGTATTGCTTCTTGTCTTGTTCTCCACTCGACAATACGTTTTTTTCCATCAGTTGTCTGATAATCTGGCGACGTGTCCTGCCCAATTCCATTTTAGCGACGCGATTCTTTTGTTCGCTATACGATATTGTATATACAGTGTGGCGCACCGAAAACGAAACAGAGGCATTTACTGGCAGATGATTCCTTTTTTGAAAAAACGCTCGGATCCGTCGATTTTGTTTTCGAGGGGGACACAAAATTGGCATAAAACCACTTTAACATTTGCAGCCCCTTAAGCGGGGGTGGCATCATCCCTAAAATCTTAAATGAAAAGGGGGGTCGAATGATCCATTATTTGAAAGGTCTTTCAACTCCCTTTATAATGATGTAAAATTCATGTATTCAATTCAGTAGTTTTGGAGTTTTATTGATTTAAAGTTTAAAGTAGACTTTAATAGGTACATCAAATTAGTTTGTACTTCTTTTAGAAGAAATTTGAGTAAAAGCATTTTCTTGATAAGTAAATGCTTTTATTTACTACGCCCATGGTTTATTAATAATAAAAATAGCAATTGAAGTGTCCTTTGTGACAAAAAAAGTTGTTTCTTGAAGAAAGATAAGTAGAGAATGCCACGTACTTATTTTAAATAGGAAATAGTACATTAGTTTGCGATTGATTTGACCAATCTTTGTTGTTAAAATATCATTTATTGCTTTATACATAAATTAACCATGGTATATTCCACGGCAGAAAGGGTTGAAATTATTGAAATATTTTTCGGAAATAATCAGTGCGCTAATAGAACAGCACAAATTTTTAATGAGCGACATGAGAACAATAATGTGCACCGAAAATATGTTCTAGAACTTGTAGCTAAATTTCGGGAAACTGGATCAGTCGCCAATAAAAAACGTAATATTGAAAATCCTATAAGGAACGAAGCAACAGAAGTGGGGGTTTTAGGGCAAGTTATTGTAGATCCTACATTAAGTACCCGCAAATTGCAAACTTCGTGTGGTGTTAGTCGACGTACTATCCAACGGATTCTAAAGGCCCATAATTTTCATCCGTATAAAATTCACCTTGTACAAGAACTTAATGAAGACGATTTTGATAAGCGATTAGAATTTTGTGAAGTTATGAGTGAACGAATTACAAACGATGAACAATTTTTATTTAACATTTGCTTTTCCGACGAATGTTCCTTTTTTTTAAATGGCGAAGTAAATCGAAATAATTGTTGATATTGGTCGGACTCTAATCCCAGAATTTACCATTAGGTACACACACAGAAGCCACAAAAATTAAATGTTTGGGTTGGCATTTTTGGCGATCATTTGGTTGGTCCTTTTTTCTTACCTGGAAATTTGACTGGTGAAATGTATTTGGAATTACTGCAAAATGCCATAGATCCTGCGCTACCAGATATAATTGAAAATCAGAATGATGGTCGATACGTTGAGAATATGTTGATGTTCCAACAGGATGGTGCCCCACCACATTACGCATTAAGAGTTCGGCATTATTTAGATCAGACCTTTCCAGGTCAATGGATTGGTAGAAGAGGTGCCGTTGAATGGCCCACAAGATCGCCAGATTTATCACCTTTGGATTTCTTTTTGTGGGGTTACTTAAAAAGCAAAATCTATGCTACTCAGCCAACACCCTTAGAAGATTTACGACAAAGAATTGTGAATGAGTGCCATCAAATTACTCCTCAAATATTGCAAAATGTCCGGCAACGTTTTCAGCAAAATCTTTATTATTGCATGGAAAGTAATGGTGGTCATTTTCAACATTTACTCGGCTGACAGGTCAGTTCATTCTTTATTTTTTAACAACTTTGCTGCTATGTATTGATCTCCTCTTACGATGATGTATTTAAACTTTAAATCAATAAATCTCCAAAACTACTGAATTGAAGTACATGAATTTTACATCATTGTAAAGGGAGTTGAAAGACCTTTTAAATGATGGATCATTCGACCCCCCTTTCCATTTAAGATTTTAGGGATGGTGGCACCCCCGCTTAGGGGGCTGCAAATGTTAATGTGATTTTATGCCAATTTTGTTTCCCCCTCGATAACAAAATCGACGGGTCCAAGCGTTTTTTTTAAAAAGGAATCATCTGCCAGTAAATGCATCTGTTTCGTTTTCGGTGCGCCACCCTGTATGTGTGTGCATTGTATTGCATTGCACGATTCACAGTTCATTTCACCAATATAGGTAAGTTTATTACAACAAATATCATGTCCTGGACTATGCGGATGACCCGGTTATTTTAAGAGATAGAATATAACAGATTTTAACTGATTGTAGTTACATATTGCACTTCAAATGTAGAGCTTACCATAAGCCCCATCATGAAATTCACCAGGAAAAATTTAGGGGGGTTAGGTCCTCCAAACCTGAATGGTTGTAAGTCTAAATCTGGTGAGTGGAGTAAAGTATCTTGGATCAATACTAGATTCAGAGCTTACTTGGAATGACCATAAAGAACGAATAACCAAGAGCGTAGTAGGGGCAAAAATGTGGGGCAAAACCAACAATAATATATGTATCAGTGGTATGGTGGCCAAAGGTGCAGCAAAAAGTTTCATTCTCAAGTTAAGCAAGGTGCAAAGAAATAATTGCCTTGGAATTACAGGTGTTCTGAGGGTCACATCTATGGAAGCCCTACTGGATTTTCCTCCTCTAGGAGAAAGTCTACTATTATTCATTTATAAACATTCAAATTTACGCCTTCTTGCCTAGAAATGGAACAGAATAAGAAAAACCTTGAAAATTCAGTGATTTTTGGACTCTACAAAATATACACACCAAAAACCAGGAATTACAAGTTTATTAATAGTTTCTGTATCTTAAAGCCAGTCATGTTCAATGTTTTTTTCAAGTCTTTAAATTCAACATCCTTCAAATTTATTTATTATATATAGCTTAGAAAAGTATTTGCCTTTATTTTCTTTCTTTTATAAAATCTTAGGTCTCTATTGAATTATTTTTCTAAACCATAATCCATTTTGTATTATCGTCAAGCGCCTTGTCTTATTCCAATGCTGCATCAATATTCTTTCGATAATATACGAACTGCTGATATTTATCTGATCATTTATTACTAGTAATTATTAACTTTTGATTTCCTTCTTCGTGTATGATGAAAGAGACTACGGAACAAAGAAGGTGACATAATAAAACAAAACAAAAAAGGAGCGAATCGTCACATTTTTGTGGTTTTCTGAAAGTAAATATTTCAGAATTCTGTCGATTTTTAGTTACCTAAGTGAATAAATATATTAACTTCTTGAGCTTTCACAACCTTCTATAAACCGTCCTGTAGAATTCGACCAATCAAAATCTTTATTTTTTCTGTTAGGTTTTTTTTTCTCTCTCTCTCTCCACTTTCAATAAATCACATTGGTACATCAGATACA
Organism: Diabrotica undecimpunctata; assembly: GCF_040954645.1. Taxonomy (NCBI): domain Eukaryota; kingdom Metazoa; phylum Arthropoda; class Insecta; order Coleoptera; family Chrysomelidae; genus Diabrotica; species Diabrotica undecimpunctata. The sequence goes on along the minus strand of NC_092806.1, from coordinate 156,590,788 downwards.
TTCAGCTTACCTGTCTAAATTAATAAAATCTTCATCTGTTAATTCCCACAGTGCTCCCCACACCTTTTCTCCTGACGATTCGATTATGTTTGCACCGCAGCCTCTCCAAAATTTGCAATAGGTACCCATATCGAATCGATAGTCCTAAAAACAATTATTATCAACGAAGATACATAAGCAAAAAAAAAAAAGAAAACGCAAGAAAGAATCCTTTCTTGCATTTTATTTGAATATGGCATTGGATTGGATGATATAGTCACCAACGACATATGGTTTCAACAGGACGATGCTACGTGTCACATAGAGACACGTAGACCTTTATTCCAGTCAAGTCGTCAGAGACGAAACTGCCACTGAACCCCTAAAAACCATAGGAACAAGCTAAATTTTGATGAGAATGTGAATTTTGGGACTCCAAAAAAGATGCCAAAAACTTTGGCACTTCTATCGAGACTACTTCAGAGAGAGACCATCTCTAGGTACGGGTGTTTGTCCCTTAGCTGATAATCAGGCAGTAGTTAACAAGAACTCGAGGTGATCACAACTTCTGAACTAAACTGAAAAATTTCAATTCTTCAAAGAACATTCGAGTTAGCGTTGTCATAAACCCAAAATTTCAGAATACGCCTGTAGCACCACATTTCAAACTCCTCCAATTTCTTCATCGATGATTGAGAAAATGTTCAAAGGTATACAGGTCCCCTTATACCTTTTCTGCAATTGGAACTTCCTTTTCGCGGATGTAGATGGTTATTAAAAGTCGTTTGATGCTAAAAAGATTCAATATAAAGAAGAAACAAACGGAAAGATCAATTAACAAAAAAAGAACTAGGGGAGGTGGTTAAAGATTGGAATTGGACATTGGGGCAATGTGTGTTGTCGATGCTTACTCTGTAACAATACTGTCAGCAATGTCCACAGATCCCGACGAATAAGTCGAACATTGTATGCATAGAATCCAGCTCTACCAACTAATAAAAAGATACCAAGACGACCCAAATCTTATTTTATGTGAACTACATATTGTAATACGTAGTTCGCATCGTACGTACGTAGTTCGTAGTTCGTACGTAGGTCGCATCGTACGCGACCGTACGATGCGAAGAGACCAAGAGGAAGACCTCAAATGCGCTGGAGCGACGATATCAAAAGAGTCGCAGGACCAATGTGGAAACGCTTAGCACACAACAGGGATGAATGGCGAGAAATGGAAGAGGCCTTTATTCGACAATTCGGATAGAAAAAGGGCTATAAAAAAAAACATATTGTAATAGGTAAGGGGAATAGACGAGAGGGAAGAGGAAATACCAAAGATGAAGTTAAAAAACTAACCAGAAACAAATCGCCCGGAATAGATAATATCCCAGCTGAACTATATAAAGAAGGTGGTCATGATACCATAATGGCATTACAGCAGCTTATAAAAAAAATATGGACACAGAAATCCCTCCCCAATGGTTGGAATATTGGAATACTTTGCACCATACACAAAAAAAGAGATATCTTTGAATGCTCTAACCACAGAGGAATTACGCTTCTAAATGCAGCGTATAAAATATTTTCCACAGGACTATGTCACCGTATGGCACCATATGCAGAACGGATAGTAGGAAAATACCATGCTGGTTTCAGAGGTGGTAAACCGAAAATTCATTAGATTGCAACCCTGAAACAAAATTTTCAGAAAAAACACTGGAATATGACATATATACTCATCACATATTTATAGACTGCAAAGTAGCCTACGACTCTGTGAATAGAAGGGAAATGTTCAAAGCAATAAAAGAGCTAGGGCATACCAAATCAGTTGATAAATTTAACAAAACTAACGTAAAAAGTTGAATGTAGAGTACGAATTCAGGAGTAACTGTCTGAACCTTTTAAAACAAATAACGGACTGCGCCAAGGAGACCCTCTCTTTTTCTTCTTATTCTTCAAGCTCCGCTCCTATCGGAGATTGGAAATCATTCTGGCAATTATAATTTTGTTGGTTACGCGCCTGAATAGTTCAATTGAACTGCATCCAAACCATTCACGGAGATTGCGTAGCCACGAGATTTTACGTCTTCCTACGCTTCATCTGCCTTTGATTTTACCCTGCATTATATTCCTTAGTAGTTCGTATTTTTCACCTCTCATGATGTGCCCCGAGTATTCCAATTTTCTGATTTTTATGGAATTTAAAACTTCGCATTGTTTTCCTAGTTGTTCGAGAACTTGTTCGTTTGTTTTGCGATCCATCCATGATATTTTCAAAATACGTCGGTAACACCAGATTTCGAGTGCTTCCAGATTTTTAATGTTGGATTTTTTAAGTATCCCAGCTTCAACCCCATACAAAAGGGTAGAGAAAATATAACATCGAAGCATTCTTATTCGGAGCGATATATTGATATCGCGATTACAAAAAAGTTTTCTCATTCTATTAAAAGTTGACCGTACAATTTCAATGCGGCATCTTATTTCTTTTGTCTGATCAGTATCTTCTGTGATCCATGCTCCAAGGTATTTGCATGAAAATATTTGTTCAATTTCTGTATTATCTAGTACTAGCTTAACTTTGATGTTTTGTGCTTTTGTAAATACCATGAACTTGGTTTTCTTCAAATTTATTTTTAGTCCATAATCGTTGCAATATATATTTAGTTGTTCAGCAAGGTGTTGCAGTTTTTCTAGGCCCTCACTGACCTCGGCAAGCGCTAATTCCAAGATGGCTTCATTGTATAAATTGAATAACAAGGGTGATAAAATATACCCTTGGCGGACTCCACGGCGAATCTGGATATCCTCGGTCAGTTCATTTTCAACTTTCACTTTTGCTGTTTTGTTCCAATAGAGGTTATATATAATTCTAATGTCTTTACTGTCTATGTTTTTATTTAATAAAACTTCTTTAAGCCTATTATGCTGCACTTTGTCAAATGCCTTATCAAAATCAATGAAACAGGCATATACTTCCTGATTTATATCTAAGCATCTTTGCGAAAAAACACTTACTGCAAACAGTGCATCTCGTGTTCCCAGTCCTTTCCTAAATCTCATTTGTGTATTACTTATGCCTTCATCTAATTTCTTATGTATTCTATTGTGAATTACTTTTAAAAACAATTACAGGACATGACTCATTAAGGGTATGGTGCGATGTTCATTGCACTCCTTTGCATTGGCTTTTTTGGGTAGCAGTGTGAATGTTGATTGGAGCCATTCTTTAGGTATTATACCCTCTCTCCTGTAGACTGTTTAATTTGGCTCTGGAAAAAGTAATACGTATGTCACAACTCACAACCATTGGTTCAATATATAATAAATCAGTGCAAATCCTTACTTATGCTGATGATATGAATATTGTTGGGAGAACGAAAAAAGGTGTAAGAGAGGCGTATGTAGCATTAAAAAAATCAGCTGCAAAAATGGGTAGCTACAAAAAACACCAATAAAACGAAGTATATGAAAATAAGCACGCAACCACAAATCCTACGACCACTTGTTGTAGAAAACGACGTCATCGAAGCAGTGAACGAATTTGTATACCTGGGAGCGCTCCTTAACACTGAAAATAATACTACCACAGAGATAAACCGCAGAATTTGCAAGGCCAACAGATGCTATTTTAGGCTCAATCTCCTCCTTAAATCCAAAATTATATCGAGAAATACAAAAACTCTACAAAACAATTATACGCCCAGTCCTAACATATGGATCAGAGACCTGGACTCTAACAAAAAGTAATGAAAACATGTTAGGATGTTTCGAAAGAAAAGTACTAAGGCGAATCTATGGAGCAGTGAATAACAATGGAGTGTGGAGAAGACGATACAACTTCGAACTTTATAGAATACACCATGAACCAGATATCGTAAAACATATTAGGATAGGACGTCTAAGGTGGATAGGGCGTGTAATGCGGATGGAACAAAATGACCCAGCTAGAAAAAGGCTCTTTGATAGACCCATTGGTCAGAGAAGAAGAGGAAGATCCAGAACAAGTTTCCTTGGTAACATCGATGAAGGCGATGGATAAGAACGACTGGAGAGAAATTCTTGAGGAGGCTAGGGCCCACACAGGGTTGTAAAGGCAGAATGATGATGACGAAACTTTAACGTTAGGTAAAGTTTTTAAATCTTGTTCTTTTTGATGAATACTATTGAAGTCTGAATTATTAGCATTTTGCTTTTTTGCATATAATTTAGCATTTAGTAAAAATATTTTTAAAAAATAACTTTTTGTTTGCCATTTTCTAATAAAAATTTGAAATTTAATAATTTTATGCTGTCAAAGATAATGATATAATTGTCACACACTGACATGAGTTGTAAAATCGCTGAAATGTTATTGTGTTCTGTTTAGATTTATATCAATATTTATGTAGGTATAGGTTATAACAATTTTTTTCTTTCTCTTATAATCCGTTCTTTGGTAATCAATCCTTCACAAGAGAGAGATAGTGTTAGGGAGAGAGAAAAGCGCATATAATTTTAAGAAAAATAAGATTTATGTGAATGTTTACCTTCAATACACCTTTTCCACATCGAACTGCATTAGGATTGGATCGGTGCATTCGTCTTTCCAGCAAATTGCTTCCATATGCAAAGTAAATACTTTTCTTTCCCGTCATAATACTATTAACACTGAAAATAAGAATCGAGTAAAAAATGTATGGAAATATTTTCACTGCTCATGAAATTTTCGAAGGACTTTTATTGGAAAAACTTTAAATAATACTCGAAAAGGTTGCAAATTCGGAATATAACGTTTATCAACAATTGACACGTGATTTTACTACTTTTGACGGAGTAGTAAATTGACATTCAATCTATGAATGTTACGACATTTTATATAATACGAACCATGGACATATAATAGAAGATAGACTCAGCGTTGCAATCAGAGTATAATACTATTCCCCCCTTTCTAATTTACCAGGTTTATCGACCACGTGATCTTAATTACCTATGAGAATGCTACATGGTCGATAAACCTGACCCATTAGAAAGAGATGCAGGGACTGCTTTGCGTCGGTCATGTTAGCGTTTGCATATGTATCTATAATCCTAAAAATGTTAAATATATGTCAATCAATCTACATATAACTTATATTTTCTTTTACCATGTTTTATATGAAGCCGAGCGATAGTTTGTCCCGACTCTTAACTGTTTTAGTCAAGCAAAAACCCAATGGAGAACTTGAGTACCATAGAGTACAGGTATGTGGATGGTCCCAGAAGTACCCGATCCAACAAAGAAAATACAAAAAATTTGGAAAAAATATATTTATTTTTCAACATCATCTCCTTTCAGCTCTATGCACTTTTCCCAGCGGTATTCAATAAGTTCTATACCCTTTTTATAATAAGGGACTGCCTTGCTCCTGAAAATTGATATTAACTGCATCACTTCTTCAAGGATGGAAAATCTTTGATCACAGAGCCATTTTTGTAAGTTTGCAAACAAAAAATTATCCAAGAGATCAGGCAAATAGAAAGCATAATGTAGTTATTCAATTTGGCCATTGAAATAACGGATCTATGAGCTATTGCATTATCAATAAAATAATACTTTCGTCTTAGTCAAATGCGGCCGATTATGCTTGATTTTTTCACTCAAACGTTATAATAAGTTCACATAATACTCGCGGTTTATAGTTTTTGCTTTTCCAAGATAGTCAATGAAAATTACCCCACGAGCATCCCAAAACACCGGCGTCATGACCTTGCGTGCAGATGAAACTCTCTTCGTCTTCTTTGGGACCGGTCCTCCGTTTTGAGTCCAATGTTTTGATTGATCTTTTGTCTCGGTTGTACAGTGATATATCCATGTTTCATCCATGGTTATGAAACAGCATAAAAATTGAGCTTTGTTACTGTGAAACTTCGCTTAACACTCAATTGAAACATTTACACGACACTGAAGAAAACTTTATTTTTGTTCGAATGTGGCTCCGATTTTGCACATAGCTTTCTCATATCTTGGCATTTCTCTGCATTTGCACATACTATGCGATGTAGTTTTGAAGCGCGCAAAAATCTGCTAGCTAGTGCACATTCAGTCGACGATCATCCAGTACCACTTTGAACATCCAGAACAATTTTGTGAATTTCCTTCACCGTTTCTGGAGTAGTCACCACATGTGATCCAGTACCACTTTGTGAATATTCTTCAGCGTTTCTGGAGTAGCCACCTCATGCCGGTTGCATGCAAGAGTGGCACAACTCAAAATCTAGTAAGCTTAGGCAAGTGATTAAAGTTTGCGTATCAGGAATTTTATATTATTTATTTCTAGTACTAGGATTGTTATCAAAAATAATTTTTGATCGCTCTATGGAAACCAAAAATATCAGTAAGTGGTTTAAGAGGCAAAAAGTTTGGGAAACACTGTTCTAACTCATTCCTTACTTTTAACGATTACAAGAGGCTTACAATTTAAATGAGAACAAAAAATCGGTTGCCTGTAAAGTCGGTTTTACGGGCGAATATTTTACGTGACAACGTCTTTTTCTCGGTAGAATATTTATTGATATGAATATTATTAAATTGCACAATAGGAACAAGGAATTGCCGCTATAAACTCAGTTTCTCAACTTTTGTGTCAATCTAACAATTAATCAATCAATCATAGTTTACGATAATGAAATATTAGTGTACAATTATTTACCTTTATTGTTGTAGTTGTTGTAAATGACGAATCTACTCACGAATTAAAGACAAATCTCACGATCTCACGATTAAGGTCTTACATCTTACGATTTTTAAATTTTTTTTAAATTTCAAGTGTTTCTAATAAAATGCATGGGAGGAAATCACCTTTTTTTAGATTGTCACCTTGAAATATCCATAAATTGACTGTATTTTTGTATCAAAGTGGGCTACTCCAATTAACTCAATTAATATACACAAAATAATATAAACAAAGCTTAAAAGGTTCTTTATGCTTTGAAAGTGGTTTATAAACAACTGAATTGTAATGTATATTTTACCGCCTTTAATAAATATGAAGTATAGACTAATTTTGTGTAAAGAACAAACATTCAACAGACCTAATAGTAAAAACATATTGATTTAAGTGTGAATTTGAGATAATGTGCTGACAAAATGTTAAATCCTAAGAAAACAAAATTATGTTTTTATGTATATTCATTATACTTAATACTCTTGGGTAAAATACCTCATATCATATATGTCTTTAGACACAGTTAATAATTTTCATTGAAGTTTAAACTATAAAGAATGTTTACAATCATTGCTCAATATTAAATGGATAAATCCATAGCAATATTATAAAATAATATAGCTCCCTAGGTAATTTCCTAAAATTATATCTGATACTGGTGGTTCCCCCTAAAATAGGACACTGTAAGCACTCCACATTTTCACTACAGACACAGCTGACGATACTTTCAACGATTTTCAACTTTAGCGATTCAACGCGCCTAATTCTCTAGTGCCGCGCGCAGCGGACCGATCATGTTTGAGTGGGAGAGAGACGCAAGGCATTCGCCGGTCCGGCGGGCCTCTCTCTCGTTCGGTGACTCACTGTAACAGACGTGAGCGGGCGTTACACTTTTTCTTAAATGACTCCGAGCCACAACCTAATTTAAGACGTTGTCACGTCAAAAAAAATAAGTACATACCTAAGATATCTTCTGGTCGCCTTTCTTAATTTTGTTAGCTGTTTCAACACAACAACACATGCTCCCATTGCTAATACCTTGGATTAAAACGCTTAAGCAAAGTATTAAATGTTCTTTAATGTTCCAATTATATAAAACGAACTGTTTTATACATAAAGATCTCATTAATATCTATGTTGAAAATATATTATTTATGGAGAATGATTTTTTAATAATAATCAATATTTAAAATAACTCGTTTAAGTGATAAACAGTCTCGTTATCAAAAATATATAACCTAACTTGCAATCAATATTATATTTTTCAAAAGTTTGAACGGAGAACTACAATAAATAGCGTAATATCAGATTATAGAGCAGAATGAAGCAGTTAACCCTATAATTTGTGACGTCTAAATGTGGGATCCTATAATTTGTAGGTAGTTAATTTAAAGCTAGACCTCTAGTTTGTATGTTATATGTAGACTATAATCTAGTAGTCGCTTCCAAAGACCGAAATGCATGTCAAGACAAACAATGACGAATAATTGGCAAGCTCCCCACTTATCAGCACAAAAAGTCGCTTATAGCCCGGTCAAGATATACTTTCAAGTTTACAAAAATTCGCACAGAGCTCAAAATTGGTACGAATGTTGGTATCGAGACATCATTATAAATGAAATTTGAAAAATTTTTCATCCCGTATCTGCGAAAAAAGTTATTTATGTTCAAAGATCGCAAATATCTGATTTTTGCAGTTTTCAGCCAAACTTTTATCAAAAATTTATCAGATAAAAATTGTAGATCACGCAATTGCCTATAAAAATTGTCTATTTACTTTTTCTTCTAAGACCCACCGTTTCGGAGATATAACGATTGGAAAAATTGAAAAATCTGTGTTCTTCATAATATGCACACATTTTCACGCCAACAAGAGTTAATGTATTTGTCACGTTTTTTAACGTGGTTTCTCTGGTAGGCCTATTTTACAGTGTATTCTGATCCGGTTTAATTCAATATCTACTACTCAATAAAAAAAACTGTATCTACTATTGGAAATTACGAAAGCGGTGTGGATTCTAAACATTTGGGAAATTTGAAAATTTTCTTGTTTTTGTTGGTGTTCCTCTTCTTAATGGGTGAAAGTACACACGTCTCCTCTCGCATATTAACAAGAACAACATTATAGAAAAGTCTCAATTTGGTTTCCGTGAAGGTATAAGTGTGCAAGATGCACTAATAGCGCTGTGCAATCATATTTTATTGAACTTTGATAAGGGTATTAAAGTTATATGTTTGTTTTTTGACTTAGCACGAGCTTTTGAAACTGTAAATCATCCAATACTGCTGGAAAAACTTTATCATAGTGATGTTAGAGAAACTGCGTTAAAGTGGATCCACACCTTTTTATCGAAAAGGTTTCAAAAAATTAAGGTCAATGTAAATGGAAATTTAATATTTTCTTCAGAAGAAAGTGTCCTCTCCGGAGTTCCACAGGGAAGTATCATTGGCCCTCTTTTATTTTTAATTTTCGTCAATGATTTAAATCAACTGATAAACGATAGCTCAACATGTTTGGTTCGGAATCCATTAGATAATTTTTCTGATGCAAGTGTTCGAGTAGAAAACGTGGAACAGCAATCAGGCTGTTATGTCATTCAATTTGCTGACGATACCACAGTTGCACTAAATTCGAATAATTTTTTTCATGTAGTACAAAAAGCAAACTGTCTTGTAAAAAGTATGACTCATTACTGTTTAAATAATGTCCTAATCTTAAATGGATCAAAGACCAATATGGTAACCTTTTCACCTTCTATTATGCAGATGAGTCCATTAGTAAAACTTGACAATGAGTCAGTGGTAAATAGCCACTACACCAAGTTGTTAGGTGTTTACGTGGATTCTAATTTGTCTTGGAGCTCTCACGTTGATTATGTAGTGGGAAGATTGTCTGTGCACTGTTATGTTCTATGGCAACTTAGGAATTTTGTCTCCCTAGATATCTTAAAACTTTACTATTTTGCTCCTGTAGAGTCAATTTTGCAATATTGCTTAGTTTGTTGGGGAAATTGCTCGCGAATTATTGAGGTGCTTGTTCTTCAAAAAAAAAAATATTCGTACCATGACGTTTAGAAGGCGCTTAGATTCCTGTAGACCAGTTTTTAAACAATTAAATATTTTAACTGTTGTGTTGTTTATGTTCAGTTGTGTTGTTTATGTAAAGTCACACAGATGCAATTTTTTTTGCAGAAATGATGTTTCCTTAATGAGTGGTTACAATTTTCGTTACAGAAATGATTTGGTGATCCAAATTGTTCGTCACTTGACCGTTGTAGGCAAGGGTCCTTACCCAACAGGCGTTCGTTTGTATAATAAATTACCTAATTATGTTAAAGAGTCAAATATTTATGTATTTAAGAGAACATTTAAGGATTTACTTCTGCTAAACACTTTCTATTCGATAGAGGAATACTTGCAGGCTTTTTAACAATTTGTATGTTTTTGTGTATATTTTATATGTTTTTATGTTAACTGTATTTATGTACTTATAGTTTTTACTGAGCATAAATTGTATTTGACGCATTTCAATACTTGTAAAAGTCAGATGAAATAAAGAATATTTATTGATTGATTGAAGAAAAAGTAAAGTCTCCGTTTTGACTGATCACAGCGTATTACATGCTTCAGTCTTTGACGAAATTGCAATGCTTGTGAGTGTTATGAAGATTTTGTTCGAAGAATTAGTACGTATCTATTAAATTTCTTAAGAGTTGGAGTTTTGGGTGTATTAAATTTAAAATGGAGACTAAAGCTATTACAATTACACCGAAAAGAGCTCGTAAGAGAATTCGATAAAAACGAAAATGGAAAAGGTTAAATGGAAAAATATTGTTAAAGAACTGCGGTAAGCCTTTTTTTAATTGTTTTTGGTAGGTTATCTATTTTGGTGCGTTTATCTAATACAGTAAGTAGGAAATAAATAAATTCGATGAATGTAGAAACAATATTTTTGCAGGCTTTTTATTATTAATTTAATATTATTTGTTTCGGGTCGCAAAAAAGTGTGTTCAACAAATAAAGTTTAGACACGTTTAGTAAAGTTTCCTTTTAATATAAAAATAATTAAGAATATTATAATTATTGTTGACCATAATAATCTTTGCTTAGATTTGCCACTTTTTTATTTAATATTTAACCGGAAACAATAAAAAATAGTTACCGCTATATTTTTTGTTTTTTACAGATATGCACCGTTGGGACTTCCAGATTTCCCTAAATACAACCCTAATACGAAATCTTATCGATGTGCTAGCTTAAAAATGGCAGATATTGTTGATTTTCACTAGAATTTTTATGCCTCACGAAATAAACTACTTCAGAACACATTTCTTACTAGATTTTGTAAAGTTACACCTTGTAAAAGAAGACGCCCAAAAAAGGACTGTCATGTTCCCAAAACACCAACAGTTAATTGTTTCGTTAGAGTGCAAAATGGTATTTTGCTTCCCCTTTGTCAAGGAACATTTTTAAATATTTTGCATATCAAGAAAAATAGATTTTAACGCGTAATGAAAAATTATCTTAATTATCACCATCGGAAAAAAGAGGAGAGGACCGAATCAGATTTAGGTTTAAAAGTAGAAAAGAGTCGGCGATGAATTTTATTAAAAAATTCAAATGTATAGAAGCTCACTACACAAGAAGCGCAACAGCTGTTAGAAGATATCTTTCATCTGAGGGGAATATAAGAAAAATGAAAAGGATGTATAATAATGAGGTACCAGACAATCTTAAAGTTAAATATTATTTTCGAAATATTTTTAACAAATGTTTCAACTTGGGGTTTGGAACACTACGAACGGATGTATGTTCTACTTGTTTGTCATACTACTACTATCGGTTCACAGGGTTCTCCGACGCCTTCCGACTCCTAACCGCCATTCTTTTCTATTTAACCATAGGCCTGGAGGGATCTCTCTTTCCTCTAGTTCTTTTTCAATTCCCTCCCTCCAGCTTCTTCTCGGCCTTCCTCTTTTTCTTCTTCCTTGTGGTGTCCACGTCAAAATCGGTTTCGGAATCCTGTCATCTGGCATTCTCTGTACATGACCCTACCATATTAACTGTTTTGTTTTTATGTATCCTATCTCTTTTTGATTTGCCTGCTGCTCTTCTCCAGAAGTCCATTTCTGTTGCTAGTAACAGTTTCTCTGTTCTTTGTTTCATTGGCCAAACGTCACTGCCATATGTGATTACACTTTTAAGTATGGTGTTTGTTTATCATTTGATGAGTAAATCAAAGTTGAAACAAAGCATCATCATCTTGGTGCTTCAGCCCTTAGAGGGCCTCGACCTTCTCAAGCTTTCTACGCCATTCTGTTCTGTCCCTTGCTTGCATTTTCCAGTTGCCGACTCCGATATTTTCGGCAGCTTGTGTTACCCCGTCCATCCACCTCAGCTTTGGTCTACCCCGTCTTCTCATTTCCACGGGTTGCGCTGTTAAAATCTTTTTTATCATGTTCGATTCGGGGGCCTGGGCTACGTGTCCTGCCCACTGCAGGCGGTTTCGCTTAAAGTTGAAACAAATAATGCGGATAAAAAGAAAGACCTATTTATCAACAAACGCGTTCATAAACTAAGAGCAAAGGCTTTTTATTCACTAGTACGAGAGACTAAAGATGATTTAATTACAATAAGCTTCGACTGTCAAAAAAAATCAAGTACTGCCAAAGGTCCCGGATCAAAACGCTTACTATAGTCGACAGAGAATTTATAATCTTTGCTTTGTACAAGGATCGTCAAAAAATATGCAAACCAAAGGAAAAATTTTCATGTATAGATGGACCGAAAATAAGTTTCATAAAGGATCCAGTGAGGTAAGTTCCGTTTTATTTCATCGACTTAATGAAACAAATTTGGAAGGCATTAAAACTTTGAGATTGGTCTCCGATGGATGCGGTGGTCAAAATAAAAATTGTATTATAGTCACATGCGCTAGATGGTTTTTGGATGCCCCACAAAATTTACATTCTATTGAACTTATATACCCAGTCACAGGTCACTTATTTCTTCCTAGCGATCGCGTTTTTGTCAGAATCAAACAAGTGTTGAAGAAAATAGAAGTTATTACCATGCCAGAGCGATACAATGAGGTATTCAGTCAATTTGGCAAAGTAATTCGTGTGGGAAAATATTTTGAAGTTGCTAATTGGAAAGAAGAAATCACTTAAGGTTTTCAATTAATAAACGTATTATTTTGGCTTATTTTTTGTAAGGCTGGAAAAGATATCAGGGTGATTAATCTTGATTTTATTGAATTGGGGGCTGTTAAAGTTAACCCCTTAAAATTTCGGGACATTAATAAACTCCTTACAAAACATTTTGGAGAATAGTGGAAAAACTTAGAAAATCTTGAGCTTTACCATAACGGTTTAAACACGAATAATGATATGCTCGGAAACATTATTGATTCTGAAGAAAATAAAGGAGATATTGAACATATTGAAGGAGAAGCTGATGCTTGTAATGAATTTTCAGATTTGGTTGTTTAAAACTTTTTTGTTACATAAATATTTATTTTAAGATTTTTTCAATAAAAATTTAGTTTCAAGGAAGATGTGTGTTTTTTTGTGTTCATATATTGTTTTTTCTGTTGCAAAATCGGCAATCTCCAAGTGTTTGATGCAAAACCAGAAATCTCCAAACTTAAATTGTTAATTACTTAAAATTTAATGAAATAATTAGGTTAATTTTGTGAATAACTATAGCCAATGAACAAATAAATATAATAACAAAAAAAACTTTAACGCTAAAATTTTAATAAAAAGATTCTATTTCCTGAAAAATTTGTCAAAGTGGACATTGCTGGTTTTGCTTCTAGCTAGACCCCTCATATCACGATCCAACCTCGTTTTGCAAACAAAACAAATTAACTAAGTATTACAATATACACCACAAACAAACCAGAATAAAAGAAAAACACAGCTTATTTACGTTTACGTGTAGTAAAAGTGTAAAAGATCAGATCTAAAGACAAAATTTTTATGTAAATGATATAATAACAGTCTTAACTTAATTATTATCTTTAAAATTATTAAAAAGTCGCAACCACTCAGACTGCCTCATACCCATTGCTTATATACAAAAGTCTATAAGTGAACGATCATCGTTAACAATATCAAGAATTGTAAAATTCTCAACATGTCTGCCTCACGCTCAGAGTACGAAGCTATGTCTCCTCATCATGGTTGCGATAACTCTACAGTTGAGTAGAGAGTATGTGAAGATATACTACAGAAATGATCCTGTGAAGTATGATCTTGATTAAAATTTGACATGCCGAGGTAGCTACCAAAAAAAATCACGATTTTCTTAATAGTGCGTTAGTGGTGCCACCTACACAGACATTGGTAAACTATGTGCGCCGATGTAATATAGGTTCCTACTAACACGTAAAATATAAAACATTTTACTTAATTATCAACTCCACCTATAGAAAACTTCTTAATCGCATTCAATGATCTTAAATCTCTGATGTTTGGGAAAAAGGGCTTAAGTCAGAATTTCGCAAAAAAATTTTTTGATGCCTTCTGGACCAAAAAAATCACCTATTTTTATTGGTACAAACGATTTAAGTCTACCACATTATAATTCAAAGTTATTCACGATGATATGAAGGTCACAAACATGATTGTTCGATATGGTATGGCAATAAGACTTAAGTCAATTTACGTCTCTTGTACCATATATTGGAGAATAACTGCTATGATCTAGAAGGCATATGTCTTGACATAAGCCTTGCTGATCTTAATTTATTTTCGGTTGTTTGATCAATACTTAAATGTTTTTATAAAAATATTGTGTATACACGGAAAAATAAAAGTTTGGCTAATAAATAATAATACATAGTGACATTAGTTATATTTTAATTACTTACTAAATAGTTATCTAATTTCTAGCGCAGCACTTTTTTATTTTAGTTGTATTGGCAAAATTCGCAAATATTTTGTATCTGATTCAAACTTACGTGTCAAATTACTCATAAACATTCCTTAGTATTTACACTTCCGTCCGCTGTGTGCTGTGTAAGTGTTTAACTTGGCATTTTGTATTATTTTGTTAAACTTGTTTTTAACAGTCTAAATAGTTTATTTGAACAATAAGACAGTTTCAGTTTATTAATAGTAACTATCTATTTAAAAATTAATATCAAAATGAAAAGATAATGGCACTTGTACGTCATAGTAGTTTAAAGGGTAAGTATTGAAATATTTCCTTTAAAATTTGTTTGGCATAAACTAAAGATTATCGTTTTGCATCTACTTCGTAAGTTTTATTGTGACAGTACAATAACATAAGAATAATATTCCTTTCAGAGCAAGCCGTTACTGAAAATAACGATGATTCTCAGTCATGTAATAGTTCGATGACCAACTATGCAGCAATTTCAACAGGTATTATTAGGTTGTTACGAGGCGATTTTAAATACTAATATTTTTTTAATATTCTAGAAGAAAATAATATAGAGACACAACTTGAAACAACAGCAACAGAAGTACTTATTGATATTGATAGAGCACGTTTAGCATGTATCACTGCTTCTGTCGACCACGTTGAAAGCTCAAAAGGTATGCATGTCTGTTATTGTACAACGTATACGAGGTAATTGCAAATGCTAATGATCATGTTTAAATATTTTAGAAAACATTGTCAATCCACAAGTGGAGAAATTAGAAGCAACAGGAATAATAATTGTTGACATGGGTATCTCTCCTGCTGAGGAATCTTCTAGTAATTGCCAGAATGAAATTTCAAAAGGTATGATTATTCTACAAATTCTTTGGAGTCATTTTTGCAGCATTTCTAAATATTTTAGGAAACATTGTTTATTCACAACTTGAGGAAAAAACAACAGAAGTGATTGATATTGCTAGTCTGGACGTTTATATTTTACCTGAAGACGAATCAATAACTAATAATTTAGTAGACCAGACAGATGTAACAGAACCTTGTGATACAAGTACAAGTATTAAAAAACGAAAAAGAGGAGTGGGACCTTGGGTTCGAGTTGTTCGAAAAGAAAGAACAGATAAAAAAAATCGTGGAGAAAGTTATGTTACTGTAACAGGAAAGCATGTAGCTCAAAGAATGGTAAAAGAGACATTGAAATCATGTAGATCCAAATGTGCAGATTTCTTTACCTTTGCTATAAGGCAGACAATATTTCAAGAATATTGGTCACTTGGGTCTCACGATAGGCGAACACAGTACATTAGTGGCTTAGTTTCGTGCAAAAATACTACGACAACCAGAAAAAGAAATCAAGACTCTGCCAAATCCAGACAAGTCACATATATATATATATATATATATATATATATATATATATATATATATATATACCATTTAGAGTACAAAGGTGAACGTCGTGTTGTATGTAAAACGTGTTTTATGGATATTTTAGATGAAAAAGAGAAATTTGTAAGAATTGCATTAAATAACAAAGGTAACCACAGATCAGGTATTACAGATGCAGATAAACGAGGAAGAAAATCACCTGAAAACAAAAAAACCGAACATATGAGAGAGTTAATTATAAATCATATTAACTCATTTCCGCAATACGAAAGTCACTATACTCGCAGAGACAACAATAACAAGTATCTTCCCAATCATCTCAGTTTGAAAAAAATGTATGAACTTTATCGTAAGGCAGTAACTGAGCCAGTTTCCAGGACCCTATACGAGGAAGAATTTCACAAAATGAAATTAAAATTTAAAGAAAGAAAAACTGATACGTGTCACAAATGTGATGTATATAAGATGAAACTGGAAGTTTGTGATAATGAGGAACAAAAACAGATGATTGTGGAAGAGACCAATTCACATCATGAGGCAGCAGACTTAGCATATAACACAAAGAAAGAGGATAAAGCAAGAGCTCAGATTGATCCATCCATTAAATGCTACACCTTTGACTTACAGCAGTGTCTTCCAACTCCAGATCTAGAAACCTCTGTGGCGTTTTACAAAAGGTTGAATTGGACATATAACTTGAACATTCACGATTGCGCTACAGGCAAGGCATCTTGTTATTTATGGCACGAAACTTTAGCCAAGCGTGGTGCAAACGAAATTGCATCGTGCCTCTATAAAGAAATAATGGATTTACCAGATTCAATCAAAAAAATTATTCTATACTCTGACACATGTGGAGGACAGAACAAGAACTCGCACGTAGCCGCTATGTTCACCTATCTACTACAACAGAAAAATACAATAGAAGAAATTCACCACAAATTTCTAATACCCGGCCACACCCGAATGGAATGTGATGCAGATCATTCTTTAATAGAAAATAAGAAAAAAAAAGAGTGCTACTTTAATAGCTCATCCTCACGACTGGGCTACATTAATAAGATGTACCAGTAATAAATTTAAAATAGTAGAAATGAAACAAAACGAATTTTTGGACTTCGCAGAACTTTTAAAAGGTCCATTAGTCCAAAAACACAAGAATAACAGCGGTGAGCATTTTTTATGGCGTGAGTGCCAATGGTTGATTTATGGCCGGATATTCGGTCAATTCGATTATAATACATCTCTAAAATGTGATACACCTTTTAAGCGTATGTCATTAAGAAGGAGAGGTCGCGGTCACATCATTAATGTCACTTCTGCGTACACGGGTCCTATTCCTGTCACAAAAGAAAAAAAGAAAGATCTGCTAGATCTCATTGATTTGATACCTCCAATATTTCATCAATTTTACAAGGATCTTCCAACTACCCTAAATATACCGGAAATTGATCCAGATCTCGAAGAAATAGATCCAGAGATTTGAAAGACTGTTGCTATAATAATCATCTTTATTTTCTAGATCTGGTTTACTTTTATATTACTTTTTCATTTTTATTAATAATTATTTGTTAAAAAACATATTCATTTGTCAATATTTTGTCAGTAAAATATTTAATGCTGTTTTGGTTTTAATTCCCAATCCATTATAATCACTTTCAATGGTAGATACACAAAAATATAGATATAGAAAAGTCGCGGTCAGTAGGTCTTAAGTCAGTAAATAGTAAGATCTATACGTCTTAAGTGCATTTAAAATATTAAAAATCTACGAAAATCGTATTCTTACTATAATTATTATTTTATTATGGTACATTAAATGGTACTATTGTACTAAATTGGTTAAAGGTAACATGTGCGATTTATAACAATTCTTGAAACATTCAAGTATTCCCCCTGTAAACTTTGATTTTATGACTTAAGCCCTTTTTCCCAAACATCAGAGAAATATATTATAGATAACCAATACTATAAATAGCAATTCACCTAACCTAACTTAACCTAACGTGGTCGCTTTTTCGATATCGTAATCTTTTTGTGTCGCTAAATTTATGATATAGTTTATTATGTATGTATTTTACTGAAGATAATGTGCCAACAGTTTATGCCCTTAAAAATTTTAGTAACTCATACAAAATATTTATAACTAATCAATAATAGTTTCGTCGAAGACTTCTATCATATTCTTTCTCAAGATTAATGAATACCATAATATGAGGGTTTGTTTCTTTATTCCTGTATTTTTCCATAAGCTGCCTTCCTATAAAAATTGCACCCTTGCTGATCTGTTGTCGCAAAACACAAACCATTATCGATGTGACGAAGTAGTTTTATGGCCCTGTCATTTGTGCATTGTTTTATCTCCCTTATTTTTGTAAATAGGTATTAAAATACTGCTTCTCTATTTTTGCCTGATATTAAACTTTTTCCTATCTCTCCTAAAGCTGATCACACTTCCTCATAAATATCATCTGGTCCAATTGTTCTACCATTCTTTATTTTTTGAAGTGCTTGAACAACTTCCTCGTTTGTTATTTTGGTGACCATTGCTGTTACCGTCTCTGTTAACTTAACTGGCTTTCTGTCAAATTCTTCATTTAATAAATTGTCAAAGAACAAGGAACAATGGACTCGGCAACAGCAACTGTCTGAGTACAAAATGAGCTTACTGAGAATTTTTCAATAGTCAAAAGATTAAGGCAAGGAGACGAACCAGCACCGACACTATTCAACCTTATTCTTAAATATGTCATAAGACAGCTGAATATAGGAAGAGGTAATGCCCTAACAAATAAATCAATACAGTATACAATATCTATGTCGATGACATTAGCATTATGCCTCGCAGAACAGAAGAGGCGGCAGAAATATATTCACAATTAAAGGCAGAGACAAAAGATTAAAAATATAGATGTAGGGAAAACAGACGCATAGTTGAATTAGGTAGCTGGGAGTTACATTAAACACGGACGGAACAGAAGAACCAAAAATTCAAAGAAAAATAGTAAAGGGGAAAAAACTTACGTTTCACTCGCCCATGTGTTCCGCTCCGAAAACACACACGAGAGATCGAAAATCATGGTCTACAAAACTATTATCAAACCAATAGTACATTATGGAAAACGGAGTATGGAAATCCAGGTAAACCATGAACTCTACCAACTGTTCAAAGAGGTACCGATCTCAGAAGAGACTTCGATGGGCTGGTCATGTAGTGCGAACGGAGACCGAAATATTGCTAAAAAGAGCCTTAGATATTAAATTGCAGTGCGCAAGACCAAAAGGAAGGCCACGGAAAAGGTAGGAGCAAGAAGTGGCAGCGGACTTGCAAAATTTGCTAGACGTGAGAATCTGGAGAAGATCGGCGCGGGACCGACAAGATTGGAGGCATAGTTTGGAGGAGGCCAATGCTCTTTTTGGGCTGTGAAAGAGAGATTTTTATCATATTTAAACATACACCACTTGATTTTTTCTGGTCCTCTCCGATATTTTGGTTTAGTTTCGCCCTTTTATTTCAATGTTCAGCAAAAGCATCCTATGTTGTTGACTTAGTCTCACTATTACTTTGCATGTCGGTTCCACCATGTCTCTTGAATACAAGCAATTTGTACTCTCCTTATTTTAAGCGCATCTACCAACTCTAAGATTCCAAGAGCCTATCCTAATTTTAGATGCTCTTAGATGCTAATTCCAAGCAGTAATTTTAGATGTTCAATCTTCAAAATATTCTTTGAACGAAATAGTTGCAATGAATCACTTACTTGGGTGCCATTATTTTAGAATGAAACAAATAGAAGGCACTATAAATAATATTTAATACAGTGGACTTACCAGCACTCAGGCACATCTCCATGTGGAGTATCAAAAAATAAAAAAGAAACCCTTATTAATAATCTCAAAACCATAATGTCTCCAAATAGATTTCAATTTTGGCAAAACCTTGAGGAAGATAAGGATTAATAAGATAATTTCTTTCTAGATTTAATTTTTCCTCTTTTGTATTAAATGTTATTTGTTAGGGTTTATCCGGTCTAATAAATGTGGTTTTTTTTATTAAATATCTAGTTTTAATAAATTATTCAAAAACTTATTTTGTTTAATTATATTTTCTTTAACATTATGCTAAGAAAAAACACCGCAAAAACATAACATCCGTAGATGCTGTAGTTTTACTTAGCAATTTCTAATATAACTTACGACTTTTTCCCAATATCTTCCATAGTAAACATAAAATTAGGATAAACTACTAACAGTTTATTTATAGATTTATTGATAAAGTAAAATTGTTTCTAATTGCTGTAACCATTTTCGCCCTTTTTAAAAGTTGCAAATTCTGTGAAGTCTATTTACTCATTATTATAAGTACTGCAGATACTGTGGTTTTGCTTTATGGGCAGTATAGGTACTCCTCTAAACTTATGTATAAAGAATTATGGCTAGATTAAAACAAAATTATGTTTTTAAAATTATCAAAATAATTCGCAATTTTTTTAAAAATGTCTAAATACGAGACTTGTATAATACTTAAAAATGTATTCTTATTTATATACCTCTGTACATCACGTTATTTCAACGATTGTGTGACACTACCACCACATTTACACATGATCTAAAAACAACAACAATCTAAATAAAATACAACCAAGCAACGTGGTTTTCCGACGTGCAAAAAACAGGAGAACTGGACACGTCCATTACGTGGCCACTGTTTTTAAATTAGAAAGTAAAATCACAGTATAAATAAAGTATAAATAACTTCTACTGTTATCTATAATTATAAATTAATTTTAGATTAAAAAACCAAACAAGACCTTGACTTAAAAAAAGTTATGACGAATGCGGTACAGCAAAGAGCCAACGAATTATGCCTATAATAACTACAGTTGTTTAATAATTATGAAAATATACTTAATTTTGTTTGAATTGCTAAAAATCCGCAACCACTCAGACTGCTCCATACCCATTGCTTACAAACAGAAGTTTATAAGTGAACGATCATCGTTGACAATGATAAGAATTGTAAAATACTCGACATGTCTGCCTCACGCTCAGAGTACGGAGCTATGTCTCCTCATCATGGTTGCGATAACTCTACAGTTGAGTAGAGAGTATGTGAAGATATACTACAGAAATGATCCTGTGAAGTATGATCTTGATGAAAACTTGACATGCCGAAGTAGCTACCAACAAAAGTCACGATCTCCTGAACAGTACGTTAGTAGTGCCACCTACAAAGATATTGGTGAACTATACGCGTCGTTATAATATAGATTCCTACTAATTCTTAAAAAATAATACAGTTTCTTAAAATAGGATATTACAAAATAATTGAATGATAATTGACTAAATGTAGTGAAGCATTTGTTTTTAATCAATAACTCATTTAAGACACTTTTCTTTATTTTGTTTGAACAATATAACCCAAAAAGCTCATTGTTTTTTTTTAATTCTTGTAACTGGTAAGTTTGCGTAACGAAAAGTGTTTAAGCTACATACAAATATTACAAATATAGATGTATTAATAATAAACTGTAACTATATATAGATCTAGAACTCCGAGAAAACACGTGAAGCCGAGTTTTCATCATTTAGTGCGCGGATTGTCCGCTAGGTGAAATAAATAAGGGGGCAATAAAATGTAAACATTGTTTGAAAGATCACTACTTGTTTCCCGTAATGTTTACATTTTTCATTTATGTAATCACTTTATGATTACAACGGAATTAAAGCGGCTAGAGGCTGCTATTTTTCAGCGAAAACGAGACAGCAAGAACATAAAAATTACACTTGACTGCATATCGATGGTGCAGAATGACCGATGTCAAAAACCTCAGTTTTTTAGGAGGAAGAAATAACTCTCTAAAATAGCTTCTGAGTCAATTCCTTCACAGCAATTGATTTCTTAATACAATTCAAAATTTATATTACAAATAAAAATAACTTTGTAAAAAACTTTTCATTAACTTTAAGAGTAATTTGACATGGACGGTTTGGCATTAAAAATATTGAAGAAAATATTGACATAAGAGGTTTCCTATCATATTTGGGTAGTAATGAAATGTGAAGAAGTTTGTTATGAAAAGCAATTTTATTCAAACTGAAATAATTATTATTTGATATAAAAAATTAAAAATAGGTCATTAACGTTCAAAATGTCGCAACAGGCTGTTAATGAGGAAGTGAATCATAAAATGAATAGATATCCTTCGGTATTTCAATTGCTGAAGATGCTTCCATTTTGAGTCAGCAATTTTTATTCTTGTTCTGTATGAATTAGGATAGACAAAATTACCCATCAGAAATTTCGGGCGACGTGGTAGTACCAGGAATTCTTCATAAAAATTCAATTTGTATTTTATTTTTCCAGTCGGTAGATATAAATAATAGTACACATCATTCACGGTGGGGTCGGATCCTTTTTTTCCAGGTCTGATGTAGGAGTACAATTCATTGGGGGTGTAGTTCTTGAAAAGATCGAATGTTATGGAGTGAGCTCTGTATGGAGATGGTTTCAGCCTAGCTTCTCTTGTTACCGACACATTGTCTGACGGCGAGTATATATCTCTATATCTCAAGACGTCTTTCTATAGTTGCATGTACAGAGTCCACTTCCATTTTTTGTATGTGACCGACATATTATGCAGATATTTCTGGCGAATAGTTAAATTTGTCTCAACTGCTAAATTTAAAAGGCCATTGGATAAAACTTTATTCTTATTCTGGTAGCAACAACAGTCACTCCATATTTTTATAATTTTAGAAACTGTTGGTTTCCAGTTTCTTATCAACTCATTCAAATGTGAAATCAACAAACTTGTGAAGTTTGATGACTTCAGTTCCCCTTCAACCTCGCTCCACCAGTAACAGTCTACTTCAGCATTATTCAAATTGTACGCAATTATGGTTACTGTTTGGTTTTGAAATAAACTGCAGAATCTTTTAAAAATGGGCATAACTTGACTGCTTGCACATCGACACACAACGCAACATATTCATTTCCAGCGGCTTTGCGTTTGTCATTTTCTTTTTCTTGACGTGCTCGATATTTGGCTTCAACGTGCCTTGCTAACAGCTCTTCTGACAAACTACCGACTTTGTATTGGCAACACTTATCGCATTGATCTTTTCGTGACTGAAACAATGCAACATTCATCTCACACAGAATTTTATTAAATGTAAACCTGCTTAATGGTTAATTGCCAGAATTATCACATTTGCCCTTGTACAGTCTGTACAACTCCGTTTCTGAGTGGAAAGTATTTTCTAAGTACAATAATTTTCCTGTGTCTTTCCGACAGTAGTGTGAAGGGGTTTTTGGAAGTGAATTGGCAAAGTTAACAGCAAATTCTCCTTTAGTACCATTATTTCCAATATATACGTGTCTGCTAGGGTTGTCACGTGGAAGCTTTTGGTTCATACCATGAATAACCAAGAAGTTTTCCATATTTTTTATTGCTTTTGAACAGAAGGATTCACAGCAGGATTTTAGCAATTGACATAGGAGGTGTTTATAATTTTCATTTTACAGCTGTTATTTGTTTTTGTATTGCCATAGGCGGTTTTTCAAGCACGCACAGCGATATTTTGTAGAAATATTAAAAAAAAAACCCAAATTTGATATTTTTTGACATAGAATGTTTCTATCCTACACCATCGATTTAAGAAAATTTAAAAATGTTAGCTTTATTTATGTTAGCTTTATTTATGATTCGAATATACACGAATCAAAAAAAAATACTAGAATAGAACCCGAATTAGCCCTTTTTTGTATCTACATATTTCAAAAACTGAATTCAGACGTGAAGGTTAGTTGCGAATATATTGAATTAGCAATCCCAGACCAAGCAGCGGCGATACTGGAGCACAAAACAGACTGGAGGGTGTAGAGGATACCTATGCCTTAGAAAAGCATACCTTATAAAATGCTACAATAGCCCAAGGAAAGTACCTATTGTGACATTACGAGTATTACCGCCATTACCTAAATATGCATAGGCTAACGGCAACGGAATAGATCCCTAAGGATATTTCAAGAACAATTGTCATGTCAAGCAATAGCGACAAAATAGCAGGTACTGATCATGGATTCGGACCCCAAGATCCGACAGAGAAAGGTCATAGGGCTTCATAATTCATAATTATAAGACACTAATAAATTGACTTTTGAAGCTATTTTTACAATAAAATTAACAAAAACAACTTCACAAAGTCTTATTTTAATGGATTTTCTATGCTTTGTCAGTAAAATTGTGGCATTTTTCCATATAATTTACCGGCATTCACCTTTAGTATTTAAAATCAAATAGCGATCTTACATTGTTTAAGTATATTTTGTTTATAAGTAAAAAATGACGGTTTCTTTTGCATATTTTGTTTATTATATCTAAAATCAGTTGTTAGAACTGATCAAGGAGTGTCGTAGGAAAAAAAATGGATACACTCAACTATGCTAGACCTAGACCGCCGTCTAAATGTCATACCTTGATAAAATGAATAATTACCTAAAACTATGAAAATATCTTTATTTAAAATAAACATTGTTGGTCTCTGTATTAATTTCCTGGTTTAAATTTAAGCATACTCTTTCTCTTATATGGAAGACATATAACTTCAGAACTATAATATAGTCTAATCTCGACCCCAATAATGAGTATCAACAGGTTTATCGACTCTGTAGATTTCTTCGCCAACGTTGAAATATCCCAAGTATTCCACAGTGTCTGGCGTTGTATCGTAGTGGTAATGACCAGCCTCGTTGTGATGACTAAAACTGTGGAAATGTTGTACACGCAAGTCTAGACCCTAAAACGATGATAAAGTGGTTTTAAAGAAATCTTAAAATTGTTGCTTACGAATAAAAGTAGACATTACCCCTCCATCTCCATTAACCAAAGTACCGACAGCAATAAGAGGGGCTGACATATTGTAGAATTTGAGCCATTGGTTTAGCATCTCTTCGTTTTCTATGGGGGTCTTCGAAAAGTCGCGCATCACGTGCTGTTTCGCTTTACCTTCTTTAAGCAGGAACACTCCACCAAGACCTGAAATAATAATAAATATATATTAAATTACATTGTTTATAAAATAACTAAGTCAAAGACACGTAAGAGTATGTAGTGGACATAAAAAATAAGAGAAAAAGTACATGTACATAAAAGTTTTTAATACTCACCCACTAATTTATCCTTATATTCATCCACTATGGCTTTTCTTATCGATGTAATGAAGTTATCTTCGCCTGTGCGCTTTTTAACATGTACTTTAAGAACCTGTAAAATAAAATACATTGTGATTTATTGTGTTACATTTCGTGTAAAAGTTCACATACCTTTCCCGGTTTTCCTTCTGATACAAAGAAGTTTCCAAGTAAAGCTACTCGAGTCTCTTCCTTTGGGATAGATTTTTGTTCAGATTTATCATCATTTGCATCAACTTTAGATATTTTAGTCTCTTGTCTAACGACAGTTCCATTTTTAATCAAAATGTCATAGATACCCTACAAAATAATTAGTAAATTAACATGAAAAAAGTAACCGTTATTAAGAGGCGTGTTTTTAAGCAAATACCGTTTTGATATGTAAAAATAATGACACTGTTGTAACAATTTTATTTTCATATAAAAATCTACACCTTTCCACATAATTGCCATCAATATTAAGGCAGTAATCATTCGAATTACCGAAAGTTTTTGTATTCAGTCGTCACAGAAGTTTGTCGTCTACTCCTTCTTTAGTTGCAGAAAGAATCTAAGGCTTATGTAAAGAATCTAAGGCTTGCCATTGCCAACATATGTAGCTACAGATAAAATGCGCATGCGTGCGGTACCGAACGCCACTATATTTTAAAATAATTACTTAAAAACATGCCTCCTTTGAAGATTTCAAAAACAAAATATCACCAGAAACTTTTGGAAAGATGGTCACATTATTTCTGAAGGAGAAACCTAGAAAAACTCTACAACAGGGGTTCCTTGCTTGTATTTTTTTTAGTTAAATGTATGAAACAACTGAAAACAGAAGCCTAATTTTACTTTTCAGTATTTCGAGGTACACTTTGGTATGCCTGGTCTAGACAATTAACACAATAGTCTACAAATAACTTTAAATATTGGCACAAATAAGTACAGAATGAATCAGCTCAAAATTGACAAAAATATAAATTATTTAAAAGCTATGTCCCCTGTTGTATTAACTTTAAAATTTATTAATGTTGTAGTGTTTATAAGAGGTTAGCAGTCTGGTTAGTTTTTCAAGTAAGTTCCTTTAAATAGTGGAGGATTTTGATTTTATCAAAAAGATATGATGGACAACTTAGAAAATAAAACTAAAAGAAATGTTCAAAAATACAACATTTCAGTGAGCTTAATTATCAAATCCAACTGTAAATTTATAAGGTTTCCAGCAAATAAAGAGATTTATCAACATTTACCTCACAGTTGCCACCAATATAGGGATGTGGTCCAGCTCCAGGTCCAATGAGAAATGCAGGATCAGCTTTAGCAAGCTTGACAATATCTTTTACATCATATACTTTATCTCTTTTCACACTAGGTAATAGGTAGGGATTGCCACCTACCTCTATTAATTTGGGGTTTCCACCAAGACCTAAAAGCACGAAATGTACATAATTGGATGATGATATACTATCAGTCATGAGTAAAAGCTTTTGTTTGCGACATTTAAATATATAAAACTATGATAAAAAACATGCATACCTATTTAAATACACTTACCGCTATCTGCTAATGTAAATGGTTCCTTAGTTAAATCTGGACAGTCCACTACTTCTACAGTTACTTCAGCAAAGTTGGTTTGTAAAGTTTTTTTAACAACTAAAAGAGGGAATGTCAATAATAAATCAAAATATATATCAATTACTTACATACCTTCAGCAAGTTCTGGTAATGGTGGCACAAACAGTTGTTTGGATTCAACAGGCAATGCCTGTGCACTTAGTGCCATGGTTCTGTAACAAATTTGTTGAAATTCTGATTAATAATTACTTAAAAGAGAAATAAAATAAGGCAGGGAACTCAGTAATCAAAAGATAAGGATTTTTTTGAAAAACTGCCATCCTACATATACATAAAAGAACAGTAACCAAAGTAAAAATATTACAAGGACATACTAAACCTACAATTTTAACCGGATTTTTTGTCAGATTTAAGGAAACAACTTATTTAAATAAATTAAGTGTACATTTAAAAAATGTTCAAATTTCAAAAGTTACTTTAAGCAGATGTAATAATATCGATGAGTTCCCTACCTTTTAATAGTTAGATAACACAATATAAGTAAAACAGATCTCATATTATTTGAATGTTAAGTGAAAGTATCCAATAGGTACACAATGACCGACCACAAGGATATCAAAATCAGAAGTTATTTGAAGATCATCTGATAAATTTACAAGAAACCAGTTATAACATTGAAAAAAAAATTAATGGACAGAGTATACTTACCTTCTTTATAAGTGATTACACACTTCACTGATACCACAACTCAACTAGATGTTATTAAATAAATATTAATGACTTACTAGTGTAAGGTCAAAGATAAGTATATTATCTTGTAAATATTTTTAAAACCTTATTTAAACAGAATATTTAGAAGAATAGAAGAGTGATTAAAATAAACAACTAAAAGAGAATAATTAAAAGAAAATGACTTACATATTTAAGAACAGATGAATGGTTCCAGCACTACAATTCTTGCGGGTGACATACAAAAAGATAAAACAGTACTTCAAACATGCATTAATGTACCGTACTTATAAACAGACTTTATCTAACATTTTACACCTAATGTATTATAATTATAACAATTGATATACTGACTTATTTAAAATCATTATTTTATAAGACTTTTCGAAAATATTATTTCTTAAATTTAAAATACGCGGTGTATATAATATGACATATGTCATATGATTTGTCATTGCATAACCAACATCATTATCCATGTTTCATTCAAAGTTCTAAACTAAATCCCTTGTATAATAATTTGCGTAAAACAAATTTAAATTAAGTAGCAGACTGATTTGCCATACTTATATAATATTTTTTTAAATGTTTATATCATTTATTTTCACTCATGTATTGTAATTCATTCAAAATTCTCAAGAACAAATGAAGTGTATACCTGTTCGTGAATTTTATTTTTGCAAGTTGTAGAACTGTAAACCAAGCTACAAGAAGACAAGCCGGAAACAGATACCGGTCGAAGTAAAGCGTAAAGCGGGTTTAAGAACGAAAGAGCATCCATATTGTTTTAAATTGTATAATAAATTTAAATTACATCTGGTATTTTGTGAAAGATTTACAACCTCCTCGCGGGGTTTAATTTTATTGTAGTGCTAAAGAGGTAAGTTACAAAATTTCTAAGGGACTCAAAGAATGACATAAATAAAACATACCGGTTGAACTGAGTCAAAATCAATAGCATTCTTGCTGTTTCCTCCTAGGTACCTCATCAAGATGTCTCGATATTCAGACTGTAAAGTATATGTTGGAGATTTAGGAAATAGTGCCTCGAAACAGGAAATCGAAGATGCTTTTAAATATTATGGACCCCTACGAAACGTTTGGGTAGCCAGGAATCCACCCGGCTTTGCTTTTGTAGAGTTCGAAGACGCCAGAGATGCAGAAGATGCTATTCGAGGATTAGGTAACACCGATGTTGTTCTAAACTGTTTTTTGTTGATCCCCGAGTTTTTAGTTTTTTGGTGTTTCTTGTTCATTAACTTTTTTTTTTGTTTATTTTTAGATGTTTATACCAATTATTATTTATGAAATAATCAACTGCATATTTCTGTGCCCTAGAACTTCTGATACATGTTTTATTACAGTTTTTTGTTATGAAAACACCGTAATTGACCAGTTTAAACACTTTTTTTGTAATTTTTTTTATTAGTAAAGTTTAATTTTTGTGCGCCGACGGTCAGGTGTCATATCTGCCACTGATGGAGAAAAAAAATTGTTTTTGGAATTGTATAATCAGGAATATATAAAACATACACTGTGTACAAAAGTAAATGTAAATTTATGCTTGAAGTAAATAAGAAATTTCTTCTGAGACTTATTGCAGTGGACTATTGTTTTTGTCTTCATTTCTATTTTTAGGATAATGTAAGTTTAGCACTGACAAAAAGTATAAAACACCATTTATGACTCATTTATCTCACTAATCTCAAGTGGCAGCTAGTTTGTGCTTTATACTTAATTACTTATTTTGTGATTTTTCCATTTTAGGTATTATCTTTAATATGTAATAAATATTATTTGTAAACAACAAATGCCAAACAGTATAGATATGTTTTTGAATCAAGTTGTTGAGCTGTACTTTTAGAATGGATACTTTTGTGATTCCATATATTGTGTTTTTGTATATGAGAATTCGCTGAGTTTCAGAAAAGCTCTACTTGTGTGCATCATATATCTTATATTCACTCATTTTCAAATATTGTGCCTACAATCTCACAGTTTCAATAACTTTTCTCCATATTTAAACAGTAGACAGCTACATGCTCATTTGATGATTCCTTCTCTGATATTTGTATTTCCACTTGTATGTTGTCAATTTGTAAACTTTCATGCACTTTATTTCAGAAACTTTAGTAGGTTTATAGTAGATTAGTTAAAACTTACAGAGATTTGTCATTTTTATTACTACTTCCAACATAAGCTATAACCATTTATAGTTAAGAAAGTGAGATACTTTTATAAGAAATAGTAATTTCAGTCCTCTTATAAGAAAACACTATCTGTGATTATAGTAAAATTGATATATTGGGTATCATCAAAATTGGTTATGTATATAGAGCAACTTTTTCTGAAAACCTATGTCCCATACATTATATCCAAATACACAAAGGAATATCAAAAGTATGCAAAATCTATCGAGGTTCTTCAAAAAACAGTCCACTTTAATAAATAATAATTTTATTATACTATATTAACTAAATTTTCTCATCTTCATTTATCAGATGGTCATAGAATCGGCAGTCACAGAGTGCGAGTAGAAAAATGTATGCTTGCCACTATTTTGAACCAACTTACACACTAATATTTTGTCTCCCTACAGATGGCCGGACGATATGCGGGCGAAGAGCTAGAGTTGAGATGTCCAACGGGAAAAGCGGTAATGGACGTTATCGCGGCCCGCCTCCCCGATCTCGTGGAAAACCATTTCACCCGGATGACAGGTGTTATGATTGCGGAGATCGCGGACATTACGCTAGAGACTGCAACAGATACCGATCGTCACGGAGGCATAGGTACTTTTTAAACTTTTTTTTTAGTCTCATGAAGTTTGATTTGTTTATGATAGTTAACTTTTTTGTTGAGTAATATTTTATGGGACTCCAATTTTGTAAATCATTTAAAGCAATTTACAATAATTGTAAAGTAAAATGAGGAAAATGACATTAAAAAGGTATTACACAGTTATACTTACAAGAAACTTTCTTTGGTCTCAAATTAATTTAATGATTATGCGCCAATTTTATAGAACAGTTTCAAAGCAACCTTGAACTTTCTCATAGCAACAGTAAGCTCTGTCAAAACTGCCTTACTGTGTTGAAGCTTCGTTTGTAGTGCAGCCATACTGGTAGAGTTCTGTGTCCCATCATTTTGCCAATACTTTTCTTGTACTCAGTTTGTCATGCTTCTAAGTTTAGAGAATATAATCTGTATTTATATCAGCAGTTTTTTGTGATTTGCTAAATATCATGCTATAACAAACGTTATTACTAAGTTTACTGTTGACATTTGTTTTGTAATGCACATCTGAAGATTTTTTCAATGTATATCAAAAAATAATGGGATTAAGAAAAGTTCGATATCTTCTGTTTTTGCTCAATAATTTTATTATACAGTTCTGTCCTGAAATTAGAAAAACTTATAAACTTTTCTACATAAAAATTATTTTTGTTATAAATCATTGATTTGTTTATGTATAATAGAATAAAAAAGCTTTCAGATTTACTTCGAAAAATTAAAATAGGGCGAAACAGGGGACTTTTTAAAGAGTCTATAAAAGTAGCATTTTTCCTTTAACTGTACATTTTTTTAATAAGGAAATTGTAAAAAAAATTACTTGTTTTCATTTTTGTCATAGATATTGAGAGTAAAAGGTTGAATGATATTATGATGTTTTACGTATCTAAATGACGTTAGTGTTTGTGAGTTCTGTCTAAAAGTTTGTCTTTAAGTCGTTTAGACAGAAACTTGATGTCTTAAGACTTGATACACCATCATGTATGAATTACATAAATTTGTTTCTGGAAAGTCATAGTTACCTATTTCTTTTGTAATGTTACTATTGTAAATGCTTCACTATATGGAGAGAAGTATTACTCAACAAAGAGCTATCATCTATATCTGTAAATACATGTTGAATACTGAGTATAATTGGAGGTATTCAATTTATGAATTTCTCAAAGGAAAAAATAATTTGTGAATTACATTTTTGAATAAATATATTCTTTTCCATTATAAAATATACATTCTAATTATGCTCAGTTACTGTAGGTAAGAAAGTTTAAAGAGCAGAATTTCACAGTACTCATAGTTGTTTTTGTTGCCAAAATGGCGACAACCCATAGCGACTACTATGTAAACACCACCACCACTTTTAGAATATCCAAGAGTCCAGTTCTGGAATATTTATGTAGACTATTTTAGTTTAATAAACACCCGAATTTGTGTTAGTTTTGTTTTTTGCACTTGTTTTTAAAACAGTACAAGAGATACAACTCAAAACCAAGCCGAGAGCTAGTACAAAGGTCTCTTGTTGATTGTAGTATATGCTACTTCAAAGCAGCCTTTTTCTTCTTGTGTTCAGCTCCATTGGAGATTGATTGTCAATCAGAATGGCAATTTAACTTATGACATTTGTTTTCCTATTGTCTAACATTTTTAAATATTCTACTTGGGGTTCCATCCTTCAAATCAATACTCAACACTGTTTATTCAGGTTAAAAATATAAAATCTTACACATGTCAAATGTTTACAAAACCTCAATTAAAATTAAAATTATGTTGTAAATATTCCTGAAAAGGAATTTTTTATCAATATTTTTTTAATCTCATTTTCAAATTCCTTTTCAGGCAAGTTTCTTGTATTTTCAGGTAGAACATTAAAACATTTTATTGTCCAATACCCCTGGGTCCATTTTGATGCCTTTTCAAATGTCAATCTGCTGGTATTATATTCTGTTTGTGCCTAGTATCAAAACCATGCTGATCTTCGTGACTTCTATAAAGATTGGTATTCCTCTTCATGAATCGAAGGTTTTCTAGAATGTACTGTGCTGGTACAGTAAGAATTTCCAATCTTTCATAAGCTTGACGACAGGCTTTCCTAAATCCCAACCCAGCAAGGATACCCTCACTCCCTTTCTCTACAGACCAAATACTCTGTGAGTGTCAGCTGCATGACACCAGCAAGCATAGAGTATGAAAGATGTTGTGAGTGGGGTATGGAGTGATACATTTTGAAAGATTTCTCAAAATAAAAAAATAAAGAGACTTATTTATTTTTTTACATAAGTTATTAATATGTGGGCCCACTGTAATTTTGGGTCCAACAGAACTAAAAATCCAATCTTGCCGACTCCAGCATTCATATCACCCACATCTCTCATTGTGGAGATCACTTGTTCAGGTTTATTGTTGTTCAGAACCAACCTATTTGCAGCAAGCCATTGCTCAGTCATCTGCTGTGCCACCATAGAACCATCCAGCACATCTTCAATATTATCACCTCCAAAGGGTAGAAATAATCCATAGTCAAATTGGGAATACATAACTTATGTTATATTTATCATTCTTAGAGTTTATGTTAACAGTTTATTTATTCTTATAAAAACTGATCTTAATTGCTCCACATAAAATATGATTTATTATTTGAATTGAAGATTTTAGTTCATTGATAATGTTGAATATGTTCGATTGTATTCTCATTTATGTATAGTTGATCTGTGTTTTTGTTTCTCTTATTCTCTTCGTAAATGTAACTATTTTTGTTTTTCCAGCATATTTGACTTTGTTTATAATACTTCTGTTAATTGTAATTCCTGCTGACTCATTTAATTGTTCAGAATATATAAAAAGCATGGGTTTTCCCAAAACACTAGTATATTTTAATTGCTGGATATACAATCTGTCTTATTTACATTTTTGGAATACTGTTGGAAGCGTTGCCGTTTTTAAAACGATTATTCATATTCGGATTTGCAATTTTCTTGAATCTATTAATACACAACTCAATTGCAATTGATCGAACACAACAAACAAACACAAGAAACCATGGATGACTAACGAAATCGTCAAAAGAAAGACAATAGAAAACTAGAAATTAAACCATAACGGGACAAACATTGAAGTATTCCAACAAAAAAAATCAAAGAAACTGTTAAAGAATTGTATAGCATCAACATCGAGACCAAAAACTGGATTGTGTTAAAAAAGGCATATTTTGGGCATGTGGTGAGAAATGAAAGTAACCACATTCTTTTGGTTATACAAGGTAATTTAAAAAGAGGCAGATGAGCTGTACAGGGTGTCCCAAATTGGTATGTTTTGCAGGGTATACCAAAAACTAGCGGGATAGAAAAAAAAGTAGTTAAGATGTCATGACTACTTTTCTTGTTACAAGTCATGATTGTCAAATCTAATCATCAATAGCCCCACACTAGCGAGATACAGGATGAATATTGAAAAATGTTGAAAACAACTGTATTTTTTTTACATTCTTAGTTCTATTTCACCTAATATGTCATATCTATTTTCAGAA
The DNA here is from genome assembly GCF_040954645.1 of Diabrotica undecimpunctata. Lineage (NCBI taxonomy): Eukaryota > Metazoa > Arthropoda > Insecta > Coleoptera > Chrysomelidae > Diabrotica > Diabrotica undecimpunctata. The sequence goes on along the minus strand of NC_092806.1, from coordinate 156,557,028 downwards.
ATTGGGGCTACTCTGCAAATGAAAGATCCAACCACTTTGCTTTTTTCTAGGTTTAGCATTTTTTGGTTTTTATTTTAATATTATCCTCATTAATTCATCATTTTTCATCATTCATCATTACTTACAAGTCTAATGTTTAATAACATTTCATTTCCTATAGTATGAGGTTTGTCTTTTTAGTTTTACATATGGCCGTTTAGATGGCGCCACAAATAAAACTTTTTTATATAAATGTAACCTCAATCTTTTGTTGACATAAATCGAGAGTTTCATTGCGATACAATCATAGGCAATCATAGCTCATGTCCTCTCATTTTGGCATTAATTGGTGCAACCCCTAGACTTTCCCAAATATAATCATTCTTACTTGTATCTTTTTTTGTCACTACACTCATTCATCTAAGCATTCTCATTTCTGCAACATGCATTGGTCATTCATCTTTATTTTAATTGACCAAATTCAGTGTCGTACATCATAGCTGGTCTTGACGGTTATACATAATTTTTCTTTTAATTTCATTGGAATCTTCATGTCACACAACACACTATTCCTTTTTTCCTCCTGCTGGCAGGATTGCTCAGTCCTTCCAGATTCCATAGTCAGTCCTTCATGTATTGCTTCATATCTTCTAGTGGATTGACCCACATGTGCATTAAACTCACCAGCTATTATGATAAATAACATTTAGTATCTTAAGTCAATACAATTAATGCACCCTTTTAAATATAATTTAGACAACATTTTTATATTTATTTTATTTTGCGTAGATTTATTTTTTATTTTATGTTTTTCTATTCTGGAGCTGGATTCTTTTATAAATGGTTTTTGTGGACTGAAATATTAATTAAAAACTTTATCTAAAATTGAATTTGACTAATTTAGCTATGCTTTTTTTAGTAAGACATTTTAAAATGAACCTTATAAGTAAAAAGCTTTAAATGAAGTTTTAAATTTACATCAGTTTAGATGAATAGTGTTTGATTCTCCATTCTGTTTTACTGTGTGTTTGGTCAATAGTTTTTTCCTTTTCTACCAATTTTTAATTTAATGTTGTCATTTTCATCGTGATATTTTTCTACATTTTCTTCTTTATTCCCGGCTCCGGTATTTTGTCCAATATTGTATAATATATAATATAATAACACAATTGATTTTTATATTGTCTATTATAGTTTTATTTTCGTTGCTTTGTGAATATTTGTTTTTTGATTATATGTAAAACTAGGTTACAAAAATGGCTTGAGATTAATCTATCTTAAGTACTTGATAAAAAGGTTTTCCTATTTTTTTCCATTCCAAAAAGTAACTCTGCTCGAGGTCCTCCATGAGATTATTATCAGCGACTTCTGAAAGGAAGAAATACCACATTATTTAATACAAAGGAGTAAAATTTTAAAATCACTTGCTTGATTATAAAATAATGCATACAGCCATATTGTTTTACATATTAAAGTTACATGAAAAAGTTCATAATGTAGATGATTAAAGAATAAATTAAAAGGGATTCTTTAATAACAGACATTACCTGTTTTTATTACAAGTTTTGCTACATGTATTACATGTGTATTCTCTTCTACTGTATTCTTAGATAGAGGGCAAGAGGAGATTTTTACTCCTCTCACTTTTCCTCCTCTATTTCTTGTAAAACTTTAAAATGAGTTGTTTCATCATGACCAAAATCATTAAGTATCTATTAGTATGAGTTTTCTATTCTGATTCAGACATGAGGGAGCTCACCCGGTTTTAAAATGTTCTTACAAATATTACAAAGTTTTGGTACTTGACTAATACATACATAGTACATTTTAGAATTACTATGTGCAATATAGTATACACATTACATTCATAAATTAATTATTAATACAAAGTTTATGTTGTAATTAAATATTATAGTGATTTTCCACACAAACCATTTAAAAAAAAAATGATTGAGTGGTGATTTCATGACACTAAAAGGTGAAAAATTGGCTTGACCTTACTGCCATGTTTATAGGTTAAGAGTCTGTGGACAGTAGACAGGTAATTCACAATCACTCGTCTAGTACGCCTAGTTGTTGTCTCCCACTGACTTCGTAGACTTCCACGTAGAATTTCATCGTTCTCTACTACGACCTGCACACAATGCAAAATATCAGTATCAAAATGAGAAAAAACTACTGTGAGCCAGTGAGAGATAGCCGATTCAATATTTGGGCATGACCCTCTAAGCTCCTACAAATATCTACAATTGTGATTGATAACTCTTCTATCTACAATGTTTACGTCACGACTACTAGTGCTTATGAGCCCTGTCACAATAAGAAATGGTAAAATTTTTAATGAATTTAAACTAATAGGGTATATAATTAACAAATTTTCGGTGGTTTGATTGCTACTTAGAAATTGTGGTAGTGATAAATTGAAAATTGACACCTAGTTAAGTTTTAATCCACTTAATATTTAGTCATATTTTTCACAGTTTTTATACACATTATTAAATGATAACTTTAAGAGTTTTAAAAATATGATATTCACCAAAATAATCACACAATTTATAATCACCCCATTTAACTTAGTATTCACTGTCAACTTCAAATCATTTTACTGATAACACTTTCTTCTTAACTGTATGAAATAGTCTTGAGTTTAAATTAATTGGCAGGAAAGTATCAGTAACTGTTTATCGCCAAGAAAAACTCACAAGGTTGTAAAAAATTACAACTTTTACAACAACACCACTTTATAGCATATATTTTTCAATAATCTTGCAATTTATGTATTTGATATTGTAGTAGTCTGCTGCTACAAATATTTGTTCGTCAGCTAAATATTGAAGTGTTAATGGTGTTTCTATGTGTCTACATTTCTTCTTGCAAACTTCATAAATACTTATGAAGATCTTCTGTAAGTCCATATTTCAAAGGCTTTTAAGCGGCTTCTAATAGTTTTCGGAGTCTTAAAAAGTTTTTTCCGTGGAAAGGTAAAGTACAGCTTCTTTGAACGCCATCTATCGTTCTAAAGCATATACTGAGGAGATATCTGCGACGAGAGACGAATGCAGTTCAATGGTGGTGATTAGTCAGAGAAATCATTTGCGTGAAAAATTATTGAGATTTTTTAAATAAAATTTAAGCATTCAAAAATGTTCTGGAGTAATAATTATGGGCTCAAAAAGAGTTTCAAAACGGGTGTTTACATCACACATTTTATCTTTTGTTGCGGTGTTCTAGAAACATTTTGACATCATTTAATTTGAATGTAGTATTTTTGAAGTTTTTATTTTTTCTCAACGATGGTTGCGGTAAGGTGAATTTTCCAGTATAATTATTAATCGAGGTTTTACATGTCACTTAGTGGCCTTGGGCGTGGAATCTTCGGTCTGGTTTACCTCGTCAGTTACTCTAAGAGGAGAATCGTCCAGATCGACGTTGGGTGTTTGTTTGACTGAAAACTATCACCAGGTGAAAGCATGCTTTGCTCAGACTAGCTTATAGACAACTGCAGACATATTATTGCCTAACCATGAGTTCGCTAGTAAATGAGAGTTTGCTTCTAGAGTAGTCAAGAGAATTTGGAAAATGGTTGTCTTTTTCATAGATGGAATTGACAACTACTCAGCTCGCATTCGAAACGTCCAATTTTCCGTGACTCTGGTGCATAAATCAGGCTGAATTTAATTGATGGTATGGGTTACATTTTGTGCATTTTAAGCTAAATATACTGAAAGAGTACACTCGATCAATCAGTTAACCAACCAATAACAGCTTACCCATCAACAGAGATTTTAATAACCAGTCAAACTTGCGTGTCAATTTCAATTTTTTTTCACACACTTTTAACCTTGAAGTAGCTTTCATTCCACCACATTGTACCAAAAGAAGGAAGGGTAAATTTTATAGGGGTGAGCATATTAAAAAGGTTTTTGAAGGTATGAGTTATTTTAAATGTATTTTGGAACTGGTTGAAAATTATATTAACTCTTTTAAAATTAGCTATATAAAAAATATGTGGTATGACAATGTGGTGGCACACTATTTTTTAATAAAAACATTAAGGACTGGAAAAAAGTTACTTGATGCAAAATCAGTGCAAAAAGTCACTTTCTAGAAACTATCTGACTATCTGTCTTCAGCGTTTAGTGTCTAGATTTTACAATATTCTGACCTTAGATTATTTCTCTCTCCATTTTTTCTTTGTCTTTCATCACTACACCATTATGGCATACTGTAGGAACCAATTCTTTCTCAATATGGTGCATCAATCCAGTCCCTTTGTATCCCTATTTGCATACACACACATTGATTTCCATCTTGCCAATGCGTTTCGGTAAGAACCGAAGCAGCCATATTCTGCGAATACCTGAGTTAGATGATAATTAACCTCCTATGTTCATTGCCGACCAATGTCTTTGAAGTTAATTATGTTAAGACGCCAGTATGTGATCTCTATTACCATTTATGTGACTCTCTCTCTCTTTATCTGACGTTTTCGACCCTTGAGTTCCCTTTTGTCACCAATATTCAGTACTTAGTCACCAGATCTATCAGTGGCAACACAGCTAACACTGTCATCGCATACATTGGTACAGTATGTTGGTACAGTCTTGCGTTCACCTACTCATTTTGCTTCAATTTTTGAGGCATAATTTTGAATCTGATCCCACTATCCATGAATGCACTTCATGCACCACCGTCATTTGTGGCGACACATGACATACATTTTTTGAACAATTAATTGATTGACAATGACAAAAACTTACCACATCAAAAAGTCATAGTGACTTAATTCCACCTTCTGATCCGGACGAAGTCATTGTAAACAATGAATCATAGCTAGGGTGTTGGCATATTCCCAAAGTTCTGCAGCAGCATAAATTTTCAACAATTGTTTTACTAAAACAACTAATATTATTCAATTGTAAATTTTTTTAACATATAAATGTTACTTTTATTCTAACAAAAATAAATAAAAGTGTATTTAAAAATGTATTAAATAGATTCCTTCTTAAAAAATAAAATCACAAAATACATTTAAAATAATTTATACCTTTACGAATCAATTCCTTGTTGAAAAATTGGACTTTAAATTTTGCGCACAATTAAAAAAATAAATATGATGTAGAGGAGCTCAGTTTATTCACTTGTTACCATAAATAAAGCTTGTTGGTCAATATTCATATGAAAAACAACTGGATTTGGTAAAATTCAAGTAGAATGAACTATTCTTGGGCTGAATGATACAAAAACCATGTCTGTAAAATTTTTTTACAATAACATTTGCAAAATATATATTTTAACTTAAGAAGTTGCAACTTAAATGCTCATGGCATATCGGCAGAGAATATAAACATTTATGATTTGAATGTTTATCAATGAAGAACAAAATCTTAAGACTATTATAATAATAAATGGTCATCCCGAGCTTAGTGATGCAGTGAAAAAATCTCTGAAAACCCAGCGCAAGATGAAAAATATTCAGTACTTGATGAAAAATGTTCTATTGTATAATAATCTTCTGATTTCTTCTATTTTGATTAGCATATGACTGTTTTAACGTCAGTTTTAGCCTCCACTGATGTTTGGCCACATTTTTTTTATATCCTTGTGTTCTTTTATTTAGAGACATTTGAGGACGGGTCCTTTACTATTCTCACTAATTTGTTTTGTGACTCTCTTTCTATTTCAGTCTATTTTCCTGTCTTTTGTCCACTGGTGTAAATTTTCGATAGTTCTTACCCTGTCTTCATCTCTCTTTACTCTTTGTAGAATTCATTCCCTACATTAGATTAAGTACTATTAAAAATTAAACTGTATATAACCAAAACCGATATTTTTGATATCGCAGCTGACTTCACTGGGCCATCAAGAACTCTCGTCTTCCTTCAGCTTCACAATCACTACATTATTTTGATATATATTATCCAAATTATCTGTCTACTTAATCTAGAGGTATTCCTCTCTTACGTAATCATTGTACAGCATCTCAACTTTTTACCTTCTGGTAAACATATTCTTTAAGTCTGTTATATTTATATATTGAGGAATTATTTGAGGGAGCTTCTTCGGAAGTTTGAAGAAACAGGTACTGTTTAAGATGCCAAACGATCTGGTCGACCAATAATTAGTGGTGACAAAAAATTTACACAATTTCAGAAATAGTAGTGAACCCTACTCTCTACAGCCCAAGTTGCGTCTATCTGTGGAATCAGTCAAAGGACAGTCAGCGAGTTTTGACTAAAAACCGATTTTATCCATACAAATTAAAAATTATGCACCCACTTTCAGATGATCCCGACTGAAGACTAATAATTCTGTGAAAAAAATATGTCTCAATCAAATTAACCAACCGCTAAATTACATAAAAACAATGTTTTAGTGACGAATACACTTTTTCACTCGACGAAAATTTTAACACACACAATTTGAGGTATTGGAGTGACACAAATCGTCATGCCTTTGTGTTAGATACTCAATTTCCAGAAAAGTAAATGTTTGGGCAGGTATTTTGGGAAACAGCATAGTTGGGCCTGTTTTCCTCAATGCTAACTTAACCGGTGAAGTGTACCTATCTGGAGATATTACAAAACCGTATATATTATTATACCGATATTACATAACCGTAATTGAGCCGTTAATTCTTGAAACTCTTGAAGTAGATGGAGCACATTTTGAACACTTAATAAGAACTGGTTCTTAAATCTTTACTAATTAAATGCAAAACTACAATTATAGTATTTATTTAATTTATTCATCAAAATAGCTTAAACCCAAACAAAATTAGTATGATTGAATAGTATACTTTGCCTTTATCGAATACCATTCTTAGAATGCATATAAATGAATGACTCTAGCAAGAGAAAAATGGACAAAAACAAAATTTACGATATCTAGACCAACAGCTTGTATTTATAGTTCCAATTTTTGATTATTTTCATTACACATTATGAAACTATTATTAAAAAAATGTAAGTTGACAGATAATTTAAGCAACTTAAGTAACTCTACATCATTCTCATTACAATGGCTGTAAATATAGAATAATCTGATCACCGTTGACGTGAATTAACAAAAGTACTTTTATAAAAATACACGTATATTCACTTAAAGATTCTAGTCAAATGGAGCTATATTTAAAAAAGGTTTTAAGTTGTCCCTTTAAAAATTTCCAATGTCTTAACAGCCTTTTTGCATTTAAAAATTATTATTCGAAGTATAAGTGAAGGAAGTACATAATTGATTTTTAAAATACATTACAATTTTTACAGTTATCTATAAACCAAAATTTCCTGCAATGTATATTAAATAGATTTGTTTAGATATTGCCTTTTTATAGTAAATGCATTTTTTCATCATACACTTGACGTCCAAAGTGTGCAAACAAAATTAGAGTCGAATACTAAAAGGTATAGACGGATATACACCATAATAGTGACAGTTATTATTACTTAAAATCCATTAAAAAAAGTTGCAGTGTTCTATGGAAATAGAGGAAAATCTTATAATTTTGTGCGTTATAATAGAAGAAATCACCAAGCAAAATTATTCACCAATAAGACCTTAATTTGTTTGATACATTGCATTAAAATTACCCAAAAACGTTTACGTGTGAAAAATTAACAAGTCCATGTTTAATAGAAATATTAACAGAAATTTGTCCACAAAGGCCCTGAAAATACTAAACTTTTCAATTCAAGAACCTGCATAGTTTACCAAGAGGAGCTTTCAATCTTCCCGATCTTTACAAATGATCTCTGCACTAATGAACTAAAATAAAAGGTCGACAAAGGAAGCAACTGAGGACATTAAACTGTACAAGAGCATGTACATTTTGGGGAGAAGACTTTGATATTCCTGTGGCCACCTATATACCGGCGTAACTGCTCGCGGCATCAAAATCCGAATCCAACAGCATCAAAGATGTATTAGGTCTGTACATTCGTTCGATTCTGTAGTGGCCAAGAAGTAGGGCGTTTAATATTGTCAGTCCCACGGCATCCCTCTCTCTTCTCTTATGACATGTAGCTCCTAATCTTAAGTCTATCTGACAGAATGCGCTGAAAAACATGACGTGTGTTAACGAAAACCCCCAATATTCGAAGGAACACCATAATGCCGACATTTTGTAGAATCAGTTACATAAAGGCCGTTGTTTTAGCAGATTCGCCTTCCACCTCTTAATTGGATAATCTCAAGCTATATGTTTGGAATTCCCCATTGAATAAGAATCTGAACCTGATGCTTTCCTAAATCTAAACTTCCTAAATTAAAAGTAATAAAGAAAGATTGTAATCATTAATCATGAAGAAAATAGAACGCAATACAAATGATAGCTTATCAACGTACACATAAAAGGATTTTCGAAGGACCCTCTTCCGATATATAATATATCGCTCATATTAACATGTAAAAGTGATAACACACATCATGAATTGTTTGCAATTGTGAATCCATCTTCCATTGTGAATAGATAGCGATAGAAAAGAAAACATTTGATCACAATTGGTTTTATTGTAATTTGGTCGACCGATTTCGGGATCTATCATTTCTAGCATTCTAGTTCATCGTCAGGTCCTGGATTAAGGTTTCTTAACCAAGAACTTGTTAAAAAACGTTAATCAGAGACCTGACGATGGGCTGAAAATGGCCCTACAAGTTAAAATAAAAACATTTGTAAGTTTTCTCGTTTCAATTTTTACCTGATAACACACATTATATACTTAGCCGTTGTAAAAACCTAAAAACTTTATACACTTTATAGAACATTTTGTAGATAAAATGTAATGTATTCAAAAATCTTATTGTACTTCTTGTGCTTTTTTATAAATAACGTTTATATAACACTTACGTTTCTTCTTGCATTATCAGATCCAGATCTCGTTCTAGAAGCCGTTCCAGAGACCGACGTTCGAGAAGCAGGAGCAACACTCGTTCCAGGAGCCGCTCCAGGAACCGTTCCCGTTCCGATTCGAGGAAGAGAAGCCGCAGTCGTTCGCGCAGCAACGAAAAGCACTCGAGATCTAGATCGCCTCGCTCTAGATCTAGGTCTCATAGTAGATCTGTCAAAGAGAACGGCAACGCGAAAGATTAGTTAGTGTAACAAAAGGGGGTTTTGAATATCCCCGAAATTCTACTGAATGTTTCTTAACGTCGTAGACATCCTCTGCAAGATATCAACGAGGACGGTGTTTGGATTTATTCCACTTCTGTTTTATTAACAGATATGATCGTTGTTAATATGCGTTTTGCGTACCTGTTGTTGGATGTTATATGTAACAAAAATCGTCCTCAGTGTTTCTAAGTTCTTGAAAGACTGGACATTAATAACAAGCCAAGTTTCACAAAGGGTCAAATTTTTTTATTTTCAAGAAAAACTTTAATTTATTCAACTTAAATGGTCAGTGTTTTAACATATTTGGAAATATTAACTTAAAAACCTTGCGCTGATTCTTCTGACAGGTTTGTTTACTTCCAATACGTGATTACATTGTGACTTATTATGACACCAAACCCATTTCGAAATGTTGTTGGTTTTTCCAACAAAAAACGACTGCATTGTGTGTCTTTAGACGACTATTTGTTTTTTTAATCCTTATATAATAGGATGATCACGCTGCTTAATTGGATGGGTGTCAGATCAGATATTCCTACCTAGTTCCGAACTATAATGTTCGTCAGCAGTTTCAGCGTCTTTTTAATGTTATATGACAAAAACGTGACATGGCGCTGAGTTCAGCTTAGAGTCAGCATACTTTTTTTAAGTTTTAACTCAATTTCTTCTATTTTTTTGGCACTTTATTATTGATGTCCAGTTTTTATATATTTGACTCACCACGAAAGGCATCAGACATTGACATTATGACTTTGATTCACTTAATGCACGATAAAAGACTACTAATATTTTTTCAGAATCTCAAAATAACTTAACCTCTAAAGTAACGATGATGCATTTTATCTGTATTCTCAAATTGGCGTAAAGTACTCACTTTTGGAGATTTTCAAACATATTCGTATCACCGTGACATATATCTAAATCAACTAAATATTGGAAATGGTAATATAATAGTTTTGCCACTTGTATTACTATAGTATAAGTCATCTAAACCACGTATCAACGCATGTAGTAATGTTCATTTGTGGTGTTTTAGTTATAACCGTTGAAATGTGATTAGTATGACTTTTATTATTGCCATGTACATCAAAAGCCAATGTGTCTTGTCCAATATTTAGTTCTAGTAGTTTTGTATTTTTATGGCTCTTTATCGTCAAAAATAGTGTCAAACCGAAACTGCCACCTGTTGATAAGTTCTGGTACTTTTACTAACATCTCCCATAACCTAACCTATCCTGACGCTATTTTAAACCTTAGAAATGTAACGTTCTTCTAAATTATTGCTAACAATGTTTAAAATAAGCCACTTTTGATAAAGATTTGACAAGAATACGCCAACAATTATGAGTAGTCTAAAAATTCATATGTAACCCTAATTTCAAGGTTATTGATTATCTGTGAATAGTGTAAAAAGAGAAATTTTTATTGCATTGGAAAAATGAGTAAAGTAAGCGTTAGTACTGTTGAAAAGAACTCAGTATTAGTGCAGGTTCCTGGTGCCATAGAAGCAGTTAGAAGTGGAATGGCAATTTGTAAAATACACTACCGACTTTTGTATGGAAAAGAAGCCAAGACATTTTAATAACACTTATGGTTTCTGACATTGATTGGAGCCTCCTAGAAACTAATCAATATATCGACTTTCGTTGCAATAATGTATCATTTTATGGGGAAAGGTTACAAAACATCCATATTTTTTGTGTTGCGCGTTGTAACCTTCCTAAAAGTTTGATCTTTACTGTTTGTGATTAACTACTTCGTATAATATTATCGAAAGAAGTATTTTTCTCGTAAAGCATGAAATGATTATTTTTGATAGTTTTCATGTGCTTCAGGACGGCTTTTCCAATCGATCATTGTTATTGAAACCAGTAATGTGTATAACAATTTCTTTAAAAGTGTAGATTCTTGAGGGTCTTCAATCCAATCAGCCTTCAATAATTTCTTCAATTTTCAAAGATCACTTGCAATTAATGAAATTTTAAATCTACAACATTTAATCAATCTGACATAATATCATTTACTATCGTTCTGAACCTGTTTACTTGTGAGGCATGACTTTTTATAGTAGATAGTACGCTACATTAAAAAAAAAAAATTGTTTGATGAAAACCTTAATTTGACAGTAAGTAATTAATAAAAAGTCCAAATTTATACCAACGTTTATCATCGCGCAAATAATCAAACCCATTTTGTGAATATCCTTATAAAGCGCACATATGCTGTCGCATAACTTACTAACTGCATATCTCGCAAACTTGTTCAGGCTGTGTTGCCAACTTGTGTCATTATAAACCATAGTTAAGATTAAGACCCAAAACATGTGAATTTTTAGATAAAACTTCTGAAATAATTAAAAGATAAGGCAATGTCTGATGAATGCAATTTTTATCTTCGTTTATCTTCATCAACGTGTGTGGTGTATTTATATAAAATTAATTGAAAATGACTGTGTAGGAGTAAAATTATACAGAAGATACATTTATTTAAGTAATTTGTATTTCTTGATGCTTAATTCATTTAGTTCAGAAACTTTCAGTAGAACTTATTTCATAAGTAATTATATAACCACATTTTTTTATTGTTTAGCACTCTGTAGAGAGTTTAAATATAACTTAATTTAATTTATGTGCTTATACGTAATACATTGGTGTTGTATAAATGGTGTTTGTATTATTTTGAACTCCTGAACAAAATCCATATTATGATCGATTAAGGCAATATAATTCGGTGATGCTGAATTTTATACCCAGAAATATTTGTATATTTATCTATATAAAAGGTTAGGACGACAAGTCACACTGTTTGTCCGGTAGGGTAACTACTCCACCTAGGAAAGAAATCTGAACTATCAACTGACATTTCAACTTGAGTCAATCAAATTTTGTTCTTGAAACGATAGGGTTGATTTATTACTAATTCATTCTACAAATTGATGATTAAAATATCCTTGTTTTTTGCTACTTCATCAGTAATTCCACTCCACTCGAAAATTTTGCTATTTCATCAGTAATATATTTTTTCTCAAAATTGCTAAAAATATATTTTAGGTACTGTAAAATTGTATTATATTATTTTTATTAAGCAAAATAACTTTTGAGCGTTTTGTGGTGGGGTTAGAATAGTTAATCGGATCGTGATGATGAATCATTGGAAAAGAGAGTGGGGAGCGAATATATTGAGACAGAAGAAACCCACATCGGCATTGCCAAAAGGGCATTACATTTATATCTTTGTTGTTATTGATCGCATAAAATTAATTTTTTTTCTATGCAACGATGGCAAGTAAAATTTGTTAAACCAGTGTGCTCTTTACATATCGTCAACGAGTACCTATAATAATGTTGGGTAAACCTGTGCTACCTTACAGTGAAAAAGAACATCTTGGTTTTATAGTTGGAGTTGCCCCTTGAGAAACTGATGGCTTTTCTCCAGCTTGAGTCTTAACTGAAAAGGCAGATTTGGGATATTGGAACGTCGTTGAAGATGGAACATTAAAAGTTGCTTGCCAAGCTCTGCAATGTAGCTTCTTCGAGATGTTACAATATTAGTGTTATTATTGTAATTTATTTGGCTGTTTATAGTTAAAATATTTAGTAGGCTGCAAAAAACAGTAAACGACCAGTAAAATCTCTGGCTTCATATTATATTCTTTGGTGTTTTCATCAATGAGACCATCGCTATGTAGTGTTGAAAGCAGTAATACATTCTTATTTTTTTTGGCACATACGATACAAGTACACTTTATTGTCAAAATATGCACACATGCTACTACATAAAGGTTTTCCATTTACATTTGTCAACTCAGGGGGAATTTGTGAAGATTCTCTAAAGAGATGGTTAAGGGTACAGAGGAAAAGTAATTATGCGTTGTAACACTTCCCCCGGTTCCACTTATGGGTCGTATAAAACTTTTTACTACACTAGCTGTATCGTTGGGTAGTTGATATGGTTTTTCAGACTGCTTGCTGGCGTAAATTTCGAGATTTTGTGTGAAAAATATTCTAACGCCCACCAAAGCATAAATCTTGATTCAGGATTTCGCTGGCTTATTGGCTATATACCTACTGCCTAAATTTGCATCGACCACGGAACGCTTCAAACATTTCATCTATGGTCACATAGAATCCAAGACTGTATGCTGATAAACAGTTAAAAATATTTCTCGAATGGGTGCAAGATTATCAACTGCCGAATTTTCTTGGCTCTTAGAGGCGTCGTCAAATCCTACAGCTTGAATTATTTATTGTAGCTTTTCTTGGACATAGTAGCTACATAAATATCTGAAGCTGTGCCATAAAATTTCCAGACTTCATTAGTATTTAAATGTTGCGGTCTGTTTACCCCAGTAAGGAACAAGTCAGATAAAAACTTGCATTTCCTCGTAGTCAACAGCAGAACAATCTCTAGGGTGAGTATAAAATACTTTCATCATAATATATCCAGTTATTAATTTGTGTATTTTATAATATTATTTCCGAGAAAGACAATTTCCAGCATTCCAATATGTTTTTGAACTGCTCAGAATCTGTATTGTTCTGTTCTGATATAGATACTGTGTTCAAAACGAATATCACTTAAGTCCTGATCGGAATTTAGTGGTGCGACATCGCTGTCGTATCTCTCCATATCATTTTAGTAACTGGTTTTTCATATGTTCCTGCAATAATTGTTCAACAATCTATATTTTACTAAACAACTGACTTTACAAAAAGTCAACACACGCTAACACTTTGGTAGAGTTTTTCTTTTAACGCTCGCGTTTTAGATTTGAATTAAAAACAACCGCTGACGGCTATAAGCTGGAAGATAATAGGTACTCCCACCACTCTTTAAGATGGTCTTACATGAGTCTTCATAATTTTCCTAGTTGCAGAACCCAAAAGAAGCAATATTTCGAAAGTTATGGCGAAATATTTAAAAATGATTTTGTTTAACGGTACGAGTGATGGAAGCTTGAAAATAGAGTTACTACAAATAAAATGATATCTTTGAATAGTGAAAAGTAATAGTGTTAAATACCTAGGATAGGTATTACAGAGTAATGCGAAAATAGATGGAAATTTATGCAGTAGAGTTAGGGTTGGATGGAAGAAGTGGAAGGAAATAAGTGGTGTGATAAAAAAGTTCCAATGAAGCTGAAGGAAAAATTCTGTAAAACGGCCATAAGACCAGCGATAATGTACGGAACTAAGTGTTGGACAGTTGACAGAATGAGTATATTAGGATAAGTCTAGGGGTTCCGCGTTAGAACTACGGATTTGACACTATACACATAAGTGTGCCTGCCAGCCAAGAAGACGATTATAGGGATGTAATTTACAATAAAAATGCCGAATCTAGTTGATTTTTATTTAAATAAAGTAATAAATACATATTTCATTTAATTTAAATATACAATTTAATAAGACAGTAGAGTTCCACAGTTAGTCAGAGCTTATAAAGTTACCTAGGTGTTGAGTACATTAGCTTTTTCATGAGTGTAAAAAAACCAAAACTGACAAAAAACTTAAAAGAATGATATATAACTAACAAGATAACTACCAGTGAAAAGGGTATGATTTCTACAAATCTAAAATTTATATCAGTCGATTCTACTTTAATTAGTGATTAATATATTTTATTGGGTGCCAACTTCAATTTAAAATATGTTTTGCACTGCCATAAAACAACCAGAAACGATAACCTTGCCGTATGCCCAGCGAAGATAACTAACCAGTGTTGCCATATTTCTACAAAATATGTTATCTTGTGAAAAATAAAAACAACTTTGTTACCAGAACAATTAGCATTTTAACTATTTTGCAGAAATAGTTAAAAGTTATTTACACATACATTACACACAAGATTAGTCTTCTTTTCACAAAAATATATTATAAAACATCATTTTTGATTTTTATTAATCTGTTTAACTAGATAAGTGTTTTTTATGAAATTTTTTAATTAATAAAAAGGGCAACAATGTGGCATGTACATAAAAATTCTTTTGGGCGCATATCCGCAATATTGTTTTGGAAAATATTTACATTTTGGCAATTTTAAAATAATATGTATATATTTTTACCCAATTTAACAGTAAAAAATCATTGATATTTTTATTATTTTTGTTGGCTCCTGAAATACAAATTTTAGATATTGTATTACATTTTCATCCACTCAATAAGAATGGCAAGGTAGCGGCTGTTGATATATTATGTGTGAAACGAATATAAAATTCGGGTCCAACAATTGGACCTTGGAGCCTTTAACAATTGCCGGGACAGTTGCAGAACTCCGAAACTTTCGAGGAAATCTAAAGTAATAGCACTTTTAGAAAACATAGTCGACTAGAATCTCATACCACAACAAGCTGGATTTAGACCTGGTAAATCATGCACCACCGAAATTTTCGACCTCGCAGAACACATCTGCTCTAGAACTCGTTCCCAATCGGCTGCTTCCTAATTTATATGCTCCATGTCAAAATTTAAGTATGCTTTACGATGATCTCTGGTTAACGCTGGACGTCGGGCATCAATGCAATGTGCAAATTTCCTTCTAGAAAACGTCGAACTTTTCCAGGATTGTTTGGATACCAATTGTGTTTTTAAGCTCAGATTTTAAATGTAGGGTTGTTACAAATCGTTGTCTTAGAGTCAAAAACTTAACAAACAATCTTGAGCGGGGATCGTGACACGGTTTCTGTTTTATCCAGCTCTTCTTGTATGCTCACCAGTTACCCTGTATCGTTCAACCATTCGCGATACTGATGTATGGGATACACAGAATCTTTCTCACCCATTAAGCGACAATTCCAACCTTCTCTAATACGACGGCATGACCACATTCCTCAGGTCTTCTATGTTATATTCTTGTTGTATCTTAAAAGTTTAAACAAGTCTTGCGAAACGCATAAAAATCAAACCTTAAGCTGACTTCGAAGTCGATTTGTCATTAACGAAATCGAAAAAATGTTTACCGAGAAAAACAAAAATTTCACAGCGTAGATTAACGCATTTACGTAGTAAGTATTTACGAGTAGTGTATATCCACAAATGATCAACTAATACACGAGATACAAATCACTTCCTATATGTCTACTGCCTGGCCAGCACTGCACAAGGAGGAACCTTCGAGGAAGTGGAAATCAAACTATAACAGGCATTCGACACCATGCTGAGCGCTTACCAAAACAATTCGCTTAAACCGAATTCAGTCAAGACTTAAGTTAGCTCCTTTCTTCCACCAAAAAGTTCGATGATATTTTGTGTCTCAAATACATGGAGAAACCAATCTACCTGACCTTCATGCTAGGCAGGTCGATTTCAATGGCAAAACACGTCTGAAAGTGGCAGCTAGAAATAATAACCTCAGAAAACTCACCAATAGTAGGACCGTATTTAGAGCCACTGCTTGCGCGCTCTGCTATTCTACGGCAGAGTACGCTTGTCTGAAAGGTTCAGATTAACTCACCAAAAAAGTTGTCATCCTGAACGAAACATGCAGACTAACATCGTATTAACCCAACTCTAATAGAAAAACTCTATAGAGCTACCTGTTTTGCTATCTCCAACTGCCACAGAAAAGCACATGAGTTCATAGAAAGAACCAAGCAGACAAATGATAAACGCCACTCTCTTTTTGTAGCCGAATGCAAATCAAAAGATTAAATTTCCGCAGCAAATTCTTGGATGTGGCCCTGTACTGAACATCTGTCAATAACCCACTCATTGAGGAGATGCTCAGTGGCGTAACTCCAAATGGCCTGTATGAACAACACCGAACCGAATATGAATCAATGTGGCAAAAAATAAGGTGGGTATTAAAACACAAAACATGATAAATGCAAATGCGGGCCATACATAACATGGAACATGCACTGACCTATCCAAACTACTCCAATACCTGCAGCCTCAACGACTTATGTGCAAACGAGTAAGAATTGTTGGAGATAGCCGAGAACTGGGTCGAAAATTTTGAACTTTCTCACAAGAAAAAGTAAAAATAAGTTAGTTACTTCATTTGAAACATGTAAGCCTCTTTACGTGTAACTTCATGCTACCTTCGAACACGAATTTCTTGCTACAAAATTCACACTCAAACTTTTTTTCGATAGTTAGGGACTTTCCGTTAGGATTATGTTTAACCCTGATATGTTTATTCATAGTGCTCCTGTGAGAGAAACTTCTAGAGCACACTTTGCATTCAAACTTCTTTTTCGTATGAAATTTGTCGATGTGCTTGTCTAGGGAATCATGTGTAGCAAACTGTATGAGACATGTTTCGCATTTGAATGGTTTCTTGCCTGTGTGGTCGTTATTAATGTGACTCTTCAAAGATGAAATTAATTTGAAAGCTCTAATGCATATATCGCACTTGAATGGCTTGTCATCTTTACCGTTACTAGCAGCGTGAAAAATTTTGTGGTTCTTAAGAGCTGAACTTGAAAAGAAAGCTTCTGGACAAATGTCACAATGATACGGTTTTTTATTAGTATGATTATACTGATGTGTAAGAAGTGGTTGTTTCCGTGAAAACGATTTGGGACAATATTCACATTTGTACTTGTAATTACCGGTGTGGATGGACATGTGGCACTCCAATGAACCCTTCTTCTTGAATTCCTTCAAGCAAATGTTACACTGAAATATGGTTGTGTTATTGTGAAGGCTCATGTGGCGCTTTAAACACATTTTTGTTTTAAAACTTTTGGAACAAACTATACAACGGTGCTGTTTGGTATCTGAGTGGTAAAGTTTGTGTCTTCTTAACATGTTTTTATTAACAAAACTCTTCGGACAAATGTTACATTTGAATTTCTTTTCTCCTGTGTGAATAAGTATGTGGTCATTTTTTGATGACAGTTGTCTGAACATTTTTGGACACAGTGGACATTGGTATCGCCGTTCTCCAGTATGTGTATACATGTGTGCAGTTAAAACAAATTTTCGCTTAAAAGATTTTGGACATAAATGACATTTAAATATATTTTCCTCAAAATTAAAACATTTGTGTGCCGCAAAATTGTCCTTTCTCCTGAAGGTTTTATAGCAAAAAGTACATTTTATGGGTGCTTCCTCTGAGTGAGTATACATATGGTTTTTTATGGAATTAGATTTAAATGTTTTAAAGCATATCTCGCACTGATATGCTGTGCCGCGGCATGAACGCTTGTGAATGGTCAGATTCGATTTTTGGCTGAATCTCTTCAAGCAAATATCGCATTGAAAATTCTTTTCTCCAGTATGAAGTAACATATGGGCCTTCAAATAATATTTGTCTAAAACTTTAGAACACAGTTTACATGCCACTTTTGATGTTACTTTCTTTTCCGTTGCAGGATTGTTGTTAAAATTCTTATCTTCAACATCGGCTGAAATATTTTCATTTTTGTGTATGGATCTTTTAACAAACACGCTTTTTTTTACACGATAACTTAAAAGGTGTTTCAACAACTCATTTTTCTTACAATACCATTTGCCACAATATGGACATGTGTTAATGCGATTTGTATTTTTAAGCTTCTTCCTTTTATCACTTTTTGTAATATCTGAAAACAAAAAGAAAACCAATTAACTAGCATATCATTATGTACACTCTGTCTGGTAATCTCCAATATAATATTGTTATAGATCAGTGACGAAATTTTGCAGGACAAACTCTATCAAATAACATACCACCTCCTGTAAATATATCTCCAGGAAAATACATATTCGAATGGCAACAAGTCTCGGAAAACCATATTAGAGGTCATAAGAATAGTAAAAAAAAAAGGAAAATCTCCAGGCTGCGATGGCTTTAATGTGAATATTATTAGAGCTGCTACTGATTATAACTAAGTTAACCTTTCTATCCCTCGATTAATCTTAAACTCTAAGAAAATAGCGATAGTGGTACCATTGTATAAAGGAGGGGACTCAAAGAAGCAACCCAGAGGTTATCCACCAATATCTCTTTTAACAGCCATGTCAAAGATCTTGAATCATGTGTAAATAACCAAATTGTACAATTCACAATTCTTTGATATATCCAGCTACTGGTTTAAGAGGCAATACAGTTTTAGACATGGTTCAGGCACAGTCTCTGCTAACACTGACTTAATTATAGACATATACAAATTAGAGAAAGGATTAAGTTGTGTGTTTGTATCATTGGATTTGCAAAATGCTTTCAATACATTTGACCATGACATACTTATTTTAGTACTTGATCAATAAGGGATAACTGAAACGGTTTTAGCTTGGTTGAGCAACTATTTGAGTGACGGAATACAAAAACTGCAACAAGCACAGCAGAAAATATTGCATGTGGAGTTCCTCAAGGGTCTATATTGGGACCAACTGATTTATATGAATTCATTATCCAATTTACCTCTGCGGTTTATGTTGTATTTGTATGCTGATGCCACAGGTATTCTGTATGCCAATAAAGATCCCAGAAAATTAAAAATTGAGGTAGAAATGGACTTAATAGAAATAGATTAATGGCTTAAGTATCCAAAACCTTCACTTAACATGAATAAGTTATATGATAATTTCAAATGTAGATGCACATAGGGAGATATATTTGAACTTTGGAAAATTCAAATTTAATAAAAAGAAGATGATCAAGTATCTTGGATTGTTTATAGATGAATGACTTACTTAGGAACAACACATCTTACAGATATGTCATAACATAGCTCCAGCAGTAGGCATGCTAGGAAGAATTGCTAAATTTATAAGTCTCTGTCAGAGTAAAATAGTGTATTATTCTCTAATAACTCACATCTGTCTTATTTAACAATCATATGGGGTAATACCAATCATAAACAGCTTCTTCCTCTAATGGTATTATAGAACTCTTCTTCTTTGTCAACCATGTTCCATCCACTCCTGAATGTAGGTCTCTCCCAATTGCTTCCATCTTTCTCTATCTTGCGACAATCTAATCCACTGTTTGCCTGCCACTGTTCTTATGTCATCTACCCATCTTTTTTGAGGTCTTCCCGTGCTTCTTGTTGTCGTCCTTGGTCTCCATTCTAGAATTCTCCGTGTCCACCTGTTGTCATTATATCGGGCTACGTGACCTGCCCTGATTATAGAACAGGGCTATTAAATATATTTTTCAACTGCCACGCCTTTATCCAACAGATCTGTACTGCTCAAGAAGAATATTCAGTATTGAATCAATGTATACTATGCAAGTTTATGTATTAATTCATAAATGTAATCTTTTTCAAGTACTTACAGATATTACCCTAACATTGACCCAAGATGTACATGACTATCATACTAGACAAAGGGGTACTTTTTGTACAGAAAGAATGTGAACTTCTGGTGCGCAAAGTAGCACTTACTAGAATGGCATAATTTTGTATAATAAGCAGCCCAGTAATATGAAGGAAAGTCAACTAGGAAGATTTAAATTTGGAATAAAACACTTACTTTTGATAACTACTTTAAGACCAATCAGATTTGAATAATTTAAATTTCTTCTTGTATATTTTGAATTAATGGACAAATATCTTTCTGTATTAACATAGACTACTTAGTCAAATTTTGTAACTAAAAATATATTACTTATATATACACTGGTATTTAGGCGCCACACCCTTCCGGTAAGGATCTATGGAGGAGTATCACAGAGCCGCAAGCCCTTATCTCTTGCCGTACTGCTCCACCTTAGGCTGATCAGATACCAGCATATTCTAGTCTAAGCCGCAGATTCATCTAGAATTTTAAACTGCCGCGTTAGTCTTTTTTATTTTTCTGTACACTGAGCTGGGGCGTGAACCCACATCCACTGACCCATTCGACAGTGAAATGAATGGGAATCGGCCGCCACTTGGCTATCTGACTGAAAACATAAATATATTACTTAAACTTTGTAAAACCATTGTTAATGTAGTACTCACAAAACCAACATAGCTAGGGCTCTTGGTTAATTAATGTGTATGTAAATTTATCTTTTATATTGTGAAATTAATAAACTGGAAAGTAACTAATCTTTAATTCAGATTAAACGGCATTGTGGAATAACAAGAATGAAGAACTTGAATAAGTAGATAAAAAGGGAAGAAAAACAAGAGCAAATTTAAAGTATCAATGTACTCTCAATGAAATTGCTTGCCAAGTAAAGTCCATGAGAATGAAAAGGTCATGTACAAAAGGTCAATGTATAGACAAGGTCAAAAAGGACAATTTTATAAAAACATAGTTACTAAGCTTCCTCACCAATCTTGGTTCGCAAGACTATTGGGAAATAAACAGTTTTTCTCTGTATTGTGCAGATTAAGGTTCAACTATGTTTAAGTCCTCAGTATAAATTTAAAATAAAATTAAGTAATTCTTCCAATTGTTCATACATACAAATGGTAGAATGCAGCACATGATATTAGGCTGATCTAAATAATTTAAGTAGTGAAATTTTTACATGAAGAAATTACCAAGATACCCAAAATCACCAAACCATATCACCTAATCCAATTATTAAGATCAGAAGATCATAACATTTATCAAATTTTGTACAAACATGTTTTATGTATTAGTTTAAGATTATAACTTTTATTTTTCCCTATGTTTGAAGCCTGTTTATATGAGGTCACTTTATCTTGTCTAAATGCTCATATCATCTCCTGTGTATCTAATTTTTATGACAGTCTAATATCCACAATTTTATTAGAAAAAAAAATGACATCAGAAAAAAGATAAAAATAAGACAATACAACAAGAGAAAACAGCCCAAAATATGATAAATCTATCTACAATGCAAATAAAAAAAAAAACAGGAACATCTACCTAACAATGGAGAACAAAAAGCAGGGAGCATGCTTTAGAACTTCAGGCCACATAAAGGTAATATGGAAGACAATAATCCACAATAACAAGCTCACACACTGCTGACCTTCCCATAAAAAGACAAAAATTCTCTTGAACCCATATCAGAACTGCAAATTTGGCAAACATATCTCAACCGAGCAGCTTTTTTCATAATTATTTTTACATGAAGTGTATATTATTCATTATAAAGTAACCAAGAGTACTTATATGTCTTCACATATAAGGTATTTTTTCTTATTGAATTCTGATATACTTACATTCTTGGATTGAAGCATAAAAAAACTTCTCTTGCTTTTGATTTGATATAGCTTCAGTTTGATAATTACTAGAGCTTCCTTCTTCTAAGTCAGCCTCACACTTAATCGGAAGATTACATTCCTCAGTTAACATATATTCTTCAAAATTGTTGGGATTATCGTATTCCTCACTTGAAAATTCCTCTTTCACCTTTTGAAGTTCTAGTTTCCTTTCTTCGACAGATTGGTTACCAAAGAATGAATTTGACTCACTTTTGATGAAAATATCCTCACTGTATTGTTTATGTTTCATGAAATCTTGATTTGGTTCTTGTTTTAAGCATTGTACATACTCAGGTTCTACAGTGGGAGGATCTAAACAGTTCCACAAGTCTAAACTGTCAGGTGGTTCGTTTTTCACTTCTAGTTTAATCGAATTAACAAGAAACAAGTTAGTTTCTTGTTTAACATTTTCGTTTAAAGTGCTTTGTTTACTATCCATTTTAATATCTAGATTGAGGCCACCAAAGTAGTCCTAGTACATTAAAACTATCAGTACAATTAGTTCATAATAAACAGCCAAAAATAGTGAAAACATATGGCATAAGTATATCACATTCTTAAGAAACAATTATTGAACAGAGGATTTCTTATTACATATATGATTTTAAAATTTATTACACTATCTCAGGAAAATGGGAAATTAATCAAATAAACCAAACAGAAACAACTTAAAATTACATCTGTCAAATGAAATGTCACAACAACTGATTCTTAAAGTGAACATCTGTGCTGCGGCTGTCAAATTAAAAAGAGGACATAAAAACAGTTAGTCCAGTGAATAGTATCGTTTAATTTTTTTAAGTTTTTGATAGTATTTATTGATATCGAAGATTTATCTTCGAGATGTTTTAACTATTAGCTAATACATCTTTGAAAATATACAACTTCCATTCTTAGCGCTAACCCTTTATGAGGTTTGACCACTTAACAGTTTTTAAATCTCCACATACCCTCCCCGTGTCATATTCCATTGCCTGTATCTATAGTTTCCGTAAGTTGTCCATCTATTCTAAGCATCTTTCATCTTATTGTTTTGATATACGTTTTCAATTGTTTTTATAATATCCAGCGGAATCTGTTTATATTAGGTATACAAGAAATGTATTACTCTGTATATCTTTTACACTGTCAATTGCCTTCTTCTACGTTTACAACGTTTTCCGGCAATAATAGGTGCAGTGGCGCACCCAGAATTTGTCTTAGGGGGGGGTTTTGAAATTTTTTTATGCTACCTCCATTTTGAGTCCCTAAAAATTGGGTTTTAGTTTAATTTAAAGTACTAAAGATAGCAGTGCCAAAGATTCAGGTATCTATTATCCTGCCTACCAACTAAAACCACCTTACTTGTGCGCTATCTTACTTGTGCGCTGTTGACGGTCGCACGTATACTCTGAACATACCCCGAAAGTGGGGTGGCCACTGTAAGGCTGAAGGCATTTTTGGAACACTCCCTTCTCATATCTAGATCTTACCGATTGTTCTGAAGCTATTTTCTTGTGTCATTTTAAAATAATTACTATTTTAATGGGAATAAGCCACAATTGAAGTTTAAAATAAGGTTATTGACGTTTGACATTAATCCAACTTGTAAATACAATACATTTTGAAGTCGGCTATCGCCGTATTCGCCGTATATCGTTGTGAGGTTTTTGGGGCCAACGTTCGTCAGGCATTCTCAATAGATGTCCAAACAATTTTGAACCTCTTCTTTCTATTCTGTCAATGACCGTTTCTGTAGCATTCATATTGTTTCTTATAGATTCGTTGGTCTTCCTTTCCTGCCTTGATGTTCTAGCACTTCTTCTCAAATAATCCATTTTAAATGCCAGCAATCTTCTCTTCAGGTCTGCATTAATTGTCCATACTTCAGAGCCATAACAAATAATTGATTCAAAAATGGTTTCCCTATTCTTTTTTTGTTCCTTATGGAAATTTTGTGATCCCACCATAAGGAGTTCAGACATCATACAATTTTACGTCCCTGATTAATTCGTCTTTAATTTCGGTTTCTTCCAAGCCGTTCGTAGCAATGAGTGGACCTAAATATTTAAATTTTTCCACTTGTTTGATTTCCACGTCCTTGTCTATCAACACTTCAAACCTTGCTTTTGAATTGATAACTAAGTAAATATTCTGTTTTCTTCATGCTGACTTGTAACCCCCATTTTAAAAATTCTCTCTATAGACGCTTTATCATAAATTCTAGATCATAAGAATCTTGAGCTAGGATGACTTGGTCATCCGCAAAGTTCAGGGAGAACAGTACGTCATTTCCTATGGGGATTCCTATTCCTTGGCAGTGGTTTTTCCAATTTTGGAGGGCTGCCTCAATATATAAATTAAACAGTAAGGGTGACATACTGCATCCTTATTTTAGTCCTTTAGTTACTTTTATTGGCTCTGATAGTCTATATCCGATTTTAAGGTAAGTAGTGTTATCCCTGTATACTTCTGTGATTATTCCTAAAAGGTATGGACTAATGTCGAGTTGTTGTTAAGATTGCCACAATTTAAGTCTTGGAACTGTATTATACGCCTTTTCTACGTCGATGAAGGCTAGATGTACTTCGGTACCAACCGCTATTCTTTTTTCTATTAATTGTTGGAGTATAAACAAGTTATCAGTGCAAGATCAAATATCAAAGATTCAAACGTCACTAAACTTATTTTAACTTTTAATTGCGACTTATTCCCATTAAAATAGTAATTAGATCTTATCTCTGTCGTTAGCCCGGTTGGTGTTTCTCTTCTTCTTCTTTTTTTTTAATGACTGCTCGGATGTAATTGTGAACACTATTCCATCCCTCCGTATTTACCGTCATCTTCACGATTATCTCTCTTACAGTCACAGGGTTCATACCTATTTCTTTATACATTCTGTTTCTCTCCACTGTACATCTATTACACTCCAGCATTGTGTGAGTAACAATGTCGGAATATTCGCAGTATAGGCATATATCTGTATCTGTCTTTCTGAACCTATGAAGATACGCCCTAAAACAGACAATCTACCCAGTCCCTTAGGCTCGGGATCAGCATCTTTGTCCACTGAGCGACATATTC
The DNA here is from genome assembly GCF_040954645.1 of Diabrotica undecimpunctata. Lineage (NCBI taxonomy): Eukaryota > Metazoa > Arthropoda > Insecta > Coleoptera > Chrysomelidae > Diabrotica > Diabrotica undecimpunctata. The sequence goes on along the minus strand of NC_092806.1, from coordinate 156,531,778 downwards.
CTTGTTGTTCCACTCTTCTTGCCATCTTTCCTCCCTTTCTTCTTTTTTTTATAGCTGTTGTCAAATGCTTTTTTCTCCCATAGAGATGTCTCTTTTCTACTGCTAACACATGAAGAGGAACACAACCAGTGATAGTCCACAAGGCCGCCGCAGATACAGTCCTGTAGGCGCATGCTACTTGCAACAGACTCGTTCTATCTACTTTTTCATAAGCCTAATATTAGGTATCTATGCCTAAATATAATGAAAAATATTATTAATTATTGTGTATTTATACAATAATTATTGTGTTCTACATATTTAAAGTGGTAATTTAATTATTCAATCAGCGTTTTGGATTTATTGTATTGTGTGTGAAAGACACGTTACATTTTCCTACTATTCTTTATATATTGTTTACTTTATATGCCCTGGGGGGGGGGAGGGGGTTTAACCCCCAAAACCCCCCCCTGGGTGCGCCACAGAATAGGTGTAATGACTAGGCTTTTCACGGAATGACGTGTTACACACACCTGTTGCCTGCGACATATATACTTACGCCACCGTACGCCTATGCTTTCAACTTAAAATTTCGTTTTAAAGTTTTTCAGTTTTTTTGGTTAAGTCGGTCCTTTATGTTTAATTCCTTCTGTGTGCCATCCTTACGTTTATATTTTGACTTCCTTTATTGTACTCTAATTTGAACGATATCAGAAAAATAAAATAACACAAATTTTGTAAAAATTTATTAAAAATCGTAACATTAATATTTACAAAATTAGTAACTAATGAGATTTTAGAATGGAAAGAAATTGTAAACAAGAAAAATTGTTTTAAGGAGTAAATTACACTGTATATCTCCAATTATGAGCTGCCAACATTTTGAGCTAAAATGGGGCATGCCTAAAGCAACTCATCACCACGCTCGCTGTTTCTATAACATGTCTGCACATTATTTCATACGTCATTAAAATTAGATATGGTTTAGGTTCAAATATTTTTGAAATTTTCTATTTTCAGTAATCATTATTTTTATGACAATCTATTACGAAAGGAAGAACGAATAATAAATGAAAAAAGGATAGTGTAATGTAAATATAATGGATTATGTAATGTAATGTTTACTACATAAAAATGAGATCTCTTAGATTGTAAAAATTACAGAAAACTCTTAGTAACAAAGTATATAAGACATTCTACTCAACAATACAACAATACCTTTAAAGAGACGTCTAAGTGTATACGCGGTAGAAATCCTTGGCAAATACTGTGAGGATCAAGAATAGGCAACTCATATTACAATAGTTGTATTGATGATTGCCTATCCTGAAAGGAATAAAAAATTTAATACACATACAGTCCATCTAATTTACTTACCGTTGCACGTCATTATCATTGACAGAAATCGAAGTTGACATAGTTGCCAAAATATAAAAAAATCCTGAATCCATTTTAAATAAAATATGTCACATAATTATTTCAAAAGTGGAGTATACAACAAAAAACAAATTATTATTTAATGTAAATAAATACAAACAAAACAAGAGTTAAAAAATAATCTTGTTAAAAACAATTTGAGCCGCTTATATGCGTCGTATAAAGATGTAAAATGGAATACACAGGTATTTATTTTATTTTATGTAAAATGTAAAATATAAAGTGTTAACACCGCAACTGTCAAATAAGTGTTACCAATTTATGCCAAAATATCACCTTCGTTCGATTACAGTTACAGTGTGTTCCGAACAAATGTTCTTCATAAAAACGCTTTATAATGCATTTATACAAATTAAATGAAACATTATTATTGTGTATTTCTTTAAGTTAACGTTAAAAGAAATCTTTAAATATTATTTCTATGCGTATATATTAAAATATGTCTAGTGGCTGTAATGCCAGTGTACTTGGCAAAGTGATTCTAAAAACGAACACACCTACCCCCTAAATATTTCGTGTTGGTATCATTGTGACCTCGCGGGCTATGACGCGGATGACGTACAACGGTAAGTAAATTAGATGAAGTATAGACCGTTGCAAGACGGAATAAAGGTAGGTCTACAATAGACCATATTTATCTGCTATGTCAAAAATGTGATTTGTTGATAGATCACATCTTTGACGTAGAAGAAAAAACCAAACAATTCAATAATAAAACTAAAGACTTCTAAAAGCAAAAATACATGCTAAAAATGATATAATTCATTAATTATATTTCTTGTTTACAATGTCTGTACTAAAATATCATACCAACAATTAAATTACTTAAATATAAGGAATTAGATACTCTTAGATAAGTTTAGACAAAAACCTTTTTTTATTATTAAATACTTTTTACCCTACTTAGCCTTGTCGAAATGGTTTTTGGCTCATTTTCCGAAGGCAGAGGTGTATCTAATTCCCTATTCAACACCCCGGCGGAATTCTGAAGTTGCGGCGCATTTTTATTTATGAAATCAAGATTCAAAGGAGGCAACTCTCCCCTGAATCTTCCAAATTGAGGTCTGGCTGTTAAATAAGCCGAAGCTTTCGACAATCTTGGACTTACTACGGTCGGTCGATCTGACAGTTTGGCTGTCAAGCTTTGACCGGACAGTTTTTTACCGTCGTATGTAATTACGATATCGGGTGGAGTACCGAGCATTGGGTTTGATTCTGGTACGTCAATATCGATATTTGAGGGCTCCCGAACCACTTCTACAGGTTGTGCGTTAGTAGGAGGAAGGTAATAGCTTTCGACTCTTTCGTTCGCTTCAGCTATGGGTTCCTCCAAAATATCCGATATGCTGCGTGGTCTTTTAACAACAATTTTGGTATATTGTTGCCTTTTTTTCGACACAGGTCTTTTTGTTATCTTAACTTTCTTTTCTTTCGTTGGTTTAAACGGAGGAGAAGGAATAAACATTGGTTCAAAGGCATGAATAGGTTTAGTTTCAAATTTTTCTGTATCGTTTATTTGTAAAACGCCCTTTTCACTTTCATACTCCACCACAGGCTCATCCTCGTCTATTCTGTCTTGGAATTCTTTAGTTATGATGGGCTTGAAGCCACTTTCTATTTTTATAGAACCTGGCTTAAAGCCAGTATTAAAAGCCGGCCTTAGAAAATTTGGTACTATATCAGCAACAGATGTGCTAGGTGCGGTTTGTATCTCAGGTTCTTTCTCTGTTGAGGCCTGTTGGGGAGAAATTTCTATATTTCGGATCTCCTCAAATACAGGCTTTTCGGTAAAAGGTCTTACTTGATTCTCAATTGGTGCTTTTGTTGTTAGAGGGGGCTGTTTGACATATACTATGTAAGGAGAAACAGCTGGCTGTTTATATCTGTAATTGGGTACCCTAAGGATTGGTTTTTTATAACTTACATGTGGTCCTCCATAATATCGCTTTAGATAAGCACCTTGTGGCACCATTTTTACTGGCATTGGTAAATAATTTACCGGTCTTCTGTAAATTACATTAATGTTTTCGTGATAGTGAAGAGGAGGAGGGACCAAGTAAGTCTCATTGGCAAGATTGTCGCTAGCTACGGCGATATTATCTAATAGTTTGGGAGTTGTAGGTTTTTCGGAGGAAGTTGTTGTTATGGTGGTAGTTGTAGTAGTGCTGGTAGTGGAAGGTACTGAAATGGTCTTAGTGCTTTCAATGCCGGTGTTCAGAAGAGTGCTGGGTTTGAAGTAGTGCAAGTGCTCAGGCTGTTGGTAGTAATGGAAGTTGGGTCTAGTTCTAAGGTGGAAGTTTTGCTGTGCTGGTGTTTGAAGTGGATTTAGATTTGGTAACTGCTCCGATGACTTTTCTACAGGCGCCGAAGTTACTTTCTCTGAAATTATTGATTTAGTGTCTTTATCTTCGATGTCTTCTGTAATAATATTAATTTGTTTTACCCTTGTCTCGACGCGAAGAGAGGGACTGTCTTCTAGGTCGGTGTCCAATTTGTCCAAAATGCTTTGAGGCGCAGGGACAATCGCCGGCTTGATCTCGCTTGCTTCGGCTTTGCGATCGCAGCTGTCCAGGACGTGAATTTTCCAGCCCAAGTATCGGTGAGTGAAGCACTAAAACAAAAATAATATTACGATCAAATCTATAGATATATGTGCATAAGTAAGGTTCCAAATACAAAATCTCATAGTTATAAGAGTTTTAAGCAATTTGTTTCCTGTTTTCTGATGAATCAACACTTTGTTTAAACGGAACCGTTAATAAACGGTGCCCAGCCTTATTTAAGGAATGATGTACGTGATTATCTTCAAGAAATATTTCGGGATGAGTAGAAAAAGATTTATCGAATGGCAATCTAGTTCTCCCGATTTAACCCCCTTAGACTTTTGGTTGTGGAAAAGCAAAGTCTATGTAAACAGGCAAGACAGTATCGAAGAGCTGAAATAAGGCATCAGAGAAGAAATTTTAAACATCACTCCTAACTAATCAAAAAAAAAAAAAATAGTAGAACAAAACAGAATAGATATCAAGCATCCTAATACCTCTCTTCAAAAAGAGAGTGACAAATAGGACCCAGAAAATACAGAGGAATTAGTTTATTAAACACAACATTAAAATTAACAACCAAAGTATTAACAGATAAATTAAATAAAATTATAACACTAGCAGAAGAACAACAAGGTTTTAGGTCGGGAAGATCATGAACCGACGCTATATTTATAATGAGGCAAGTGCAAGAGAAATCATTAGAATACAATAAACTAGCATATCTATGTTTTGTGAACCTTAAGAAGGCATTTAATCGGGTCAAATTAAAGGACACTATCCACTTATTATACGCGAGAGAGATACCTCTAGGAATAATCAAAACGATCGAAAATATATACCAGAACAACACAATAAAAGCAAAAGTAGAAGAAGAACTAACGGACCCTATTGAAGCTGGCAATAAGATAAGACAGGGAGATTCCCTGAGCCCTCTATAGTTCAACCTGATTATAGATGAAATAATAAAAAAGTAAGAATTAAAAAAGGATACCAAATGAGAGAAAAACAACTTAAAATAATCTGCTATGCATATTACGTAATACTATTTTCTCAGAGTAAAGATGATTTATATAACCAATTTAATATAACCGTCAGATAATTTAACAAGCTCATTTCCCCAAAAAAGACAAAATGTATGGTTACAACAGCAAATTTATTAAGATGTAAATTGGAGCTTGAAGGCCAGATAATAGAACAAGTGATGGAGTTTAAATATCGAAACCGAAGTGGAAGATCAAGTGAATAGAACGAACAGAGTCGCAGGCTGAATGAAACAATATAGAGAAATAAAAATATCGGGAAAGAAACGAAAGGCAGAATTTACAGAACAGTCATCAGACCAACAATGACATCCGCGGCAGAAACAAGACCTGACACAGACAGGACAAAAAGGATGTTAGAAACAGCAGAGATGAAAACAATTTATAGTAAAACAGGTAAATTGGAAATTTCAGATACTTTAGTTGTTGGTGATATTGAAGTAAATGGGATTTTGTGATGACAACGATATTCCAATATACTTGGTTGGGAGTAGAATGTGGAAGTGAAATGGTTGATGATGGGTGTAGATTGGAAAATAAGAAACAGAATCGGATCCTGAACTTAGTAAAAGAAAATATCTTGTGCTGGAAGTTTCAAGTGATTTTTGATTTTTTTAGTTTGAAAGTATTTCTATGAGTTAAAATTAATAATTATAAAAAGAAAAAGTTGTAGCTGTGTTTGGCGTATGATTTCTTTTAAGAAGAAGCTTGCAGTATTTGTAAGTACAAAAACTTTGCCATTACTCATCGTGAGATACATAGATAAGGGATAGAACAATAGAAAACTTATTAAAAAAAAATATACATATGCATAATATGTAAAAATATTCTCGTATAGATTGATGTACTTACATGATAGTAAACAGTATCCGGTGTATTCTTATCCGGTGTCCATTGGATAAATCCGGGCTCTCCTTGATCGCATTTAAGCTCCAGCGATCTCTGGTAAGCTCCGAAGGATGGAAAATCATCTGCGTCCATATCACTTGTCGGTGTCCAGTAACACGACCTTCCTGTACCAGATGGTACTAGGGAACCGTCTGATTCTTTACGTGCTCCGGCAAAAATGCGGATTTTCTGAAAATACAATTTAAATGTAAACACTGTTTCGATAAGAAAAAAGGTGCATGAACCGACACAAACGAAGCAATTGGTTGCTATGTTCACCGAAAAGGAGTTACTGGAAAAATATTGTAGATATTTTAGATTTATGTTATAAAAAAAAAAAAATAATAATAATCATGTTTTGGTAAGTAAAACAGAAAGAGGATCACGATAAATAATATAATGTTGGGTGATTTTCAATAAATTATGCAATTTACTTCGTACTTTAGATTTTATTATCATAAGAAGGCTTAGAGTTCTCTTTTTTAATACAGAGTTTTAAGTAAGGAACTCTTTAATTATCTCGGACACAGTTAGCACGATTTATATAAATTTTGGTTTGTGAGGGTTTTATAATACGGCTAATTTTTAGTCGTATTTACATTGTTGTAAAATTTTTCGATTTTCTGGAAATATAAGAAACTTTGATATTTAAAATAAACCACCCTGTATATTATTTTATTAATATACAGGGTGGTTAAAAACTAAATAAAATTATAAACAATTATAAAATAATATAAAAAATTATAAAAAATTATAAAAAATTATAAAAAATTATAAAAAATTATAAAAAATTATAAAAAATTATAAAAAATTATAAAAAATTATAAAAAATTATAAAAAATTATAAAAAATTATACAAAATTATAAAAAATTATAAAAAATTATAAAAAATTATAAAAAATTATAAAAAATTATAAAAAATTATAAAAAATTATAAAAATTTTTAAAAAATTATAAAAAATTATTAAAAACTAGTGATTTTGTCCGTCACCATGTGACGGGGGATCCAATCAATTGCATCTACAATCACTGAGCTTAATTTTTTCTGCCTTCCTCCTATTTAAGGCTAGAATGAAAACAGAATAATATTTTAATCTGTTGTACATCTTTCATAACAAATAAGTCACTTTTGAAGAGTCGCTCAACTTGTTTGGCAATTTATTTGTTGGGAAAGCTCGACTTTTGTATTATATTATTAGTATCTAGTATCTATTATATTAAATTATGGAAGATTATGAAAATTTTTGAAACATAATAGAAAATTATAAAAAAATTAAATAAAATTAAATAAAATTAAATAAAATTAAATAAAATTAAATAAAATTAAATAAAATTAAATAAAATTAAGTAAAATTAAACAAAATTATAAAAAAATATATTAATCTGGTCATTTGCAAAGCCGAATATGTACACCGTTATATTATTGAGAGGTATACCTATATTTCTACATTTTCATTCCCAAGATTTTTCTAGAAATATTTTAAAGAGCGTGGGTGGAAGAGACTGTTTTGATTTTATACAAAAAAATGTGTAAAGTTATTTTGATTCCGTTTATAAATCAAAACCTGGCAATATTTGCGAATCAAAAGATAATATAACCTTAGTGATTTAAAGAATTGAGCAGACAAACATATTAAAAAATGTATACAGAAGATTAGATAAAAAAATATTTAGTATTTTTTAAGGATTTGACAAAGAAAATATTGAGGAAGTGATCCATTTGAAATAACAAAATTTATTATATTTCCAGAAAAACAGAAAGTCTGGCAACAATGTAAATACTACCTTAAAATTGGCCGTATTATAAAATTTAAAATAGAAATCGCAAGTTAAAATTTATATAAACCATGCAGTGTATTTAAGATATAATTGAGGCATTCCATACCTCAAATTCCCTCTGTAAATACAAATATGAAATTATTTTATGTGAATGATTTATTACTTTGTGAAATTATTTTACAGACTGTTTATGATATACTGACCGTTTCCCCAAGAGATGATTTAAATTAGTTTAAAAATTTACCTACCTCTCTTCATCATATTAAAAATTATCATTTTTATCTCTTAACATCTACCTGCTAGGTGTAAAATACGACACCAGACCTATTTCTTTTTTCAACTAACCCTTTTTTCTTCTGGTGTTTTGTACTCGTAGCCTCCAACAGGGTCGTCGGTTATGTAAAAGGGGTGATATTTAGCTGGTATGTCTGGATTCTCGCCACCTTCTACGACGAATGTGTATTCAGTGCCTCTGACTACGTATATCTCTGGAATGAGAAGACCGTTGATGTACCAGCTGATGCCCCAGCCGACGTGACCTAAAATATTATGTAATCTTACATATAATAATCTTCTAATATAATAAATACATTAGAGATAGTGCAAACACTCCTGACCATGGAGCTGCGCGAAGGCGGAGTCAAAATTCACGTAAAGGCAGAAAAGTTCTATTGCAAACCAAATTTCGTCTACTGCGCCGTGGTCAGGAGTGTTTGCACTATCTCTACCAAAATATTAAATACACTAAAAATTTCACTTAAAGTTTATTTTTTGTTAAACTTCGTTTGACAACCACCAGATATTCTTATTCCAAAGTTCTTTACTGATATTTTTCAATTACATCATCTCTAATAATTCTCACCACATTTCTATCAAATTATATTATGATTTTCATTTACGTTTTAGCTAATTTTTTCTACTATGTTTGCCCTGAATAAACCCTTTTTCTCATCTTTTAACATTAACCTCTTGATTTTTTGTGGTTCCCTCCGTTTTGTTTTCTTTTTTGGATTTCCAGCACAAGTAAGTTATTGTAAAATATCTCACACGGTTTTTTAATATTTAGGTTGCATTTAATTATTAAACAAATAAACAATGTGTAAGTTAACAGTCGAGCAACCTCTTGCGCGATCCTATAGGGTCAGCAGTAATTATGTGTAACAGATTTTGTATCTTGTTTACGCTATCTGATTAACATCCAGAAAACTAAATATATGCCGGCCATATCAAGAATTCAACAAAATAACTTAGAGGTGCAACACGAAACGATAGAAATAGTAGAAGAATTCTGCTACTTAGGATCACTGGTAGACTACAAAAATAACACATACAACGAGATAAAAAAGAATATGCGTGGCTAACCGCTGTTATTTTGGCCTGGGCCCTCAACTAAGAGCGAGAAGTATGTCAATAGCAACAAAGTGCAAACTTTATAAAACAATAATACGCCCAGTGCTCACATACGGATTGGAAACATGGGCAATGACGACCCGAGATGAAGAGTTACTGCGAGTCTTTGAAAGAAAAGTATTGAGGACCATATATGGCGGAGTAAACGAACAAGGTCTGTGGAGAAGGCGATATAACTTTGAACTCTATAGACTTTTTGGTGATGCAGATATTGTGAAGACCATCAAAATAAACCGCCTAAGGTGGGTGGGCCATGTTATGCGCATGGATGAGAGTGATCCCACTAAAATAACTCTGCTAAACAGGCCGGTCGGAAGAAAAAGAAGGGGGCGACCTAAACTCAGATATCTGGACGATGTACAGGAAGATCTGAGGGAGATTGGAGTGAGGGGCTGGAGAAGACAGACACTCGATAGGGAAGGATGGAAGAATGTTTTGAAGCAGGCCAAGGCTCACGAAGGGCTGTAGCGCCAACTGATGACATATTCTCTTTTAGGTTGACTCTTAAGTGCTCTGGTTGCAGATAATACGAAGATTCCTTCTTCTAATAGAGTCTCTAGTTGGTGGACTATTCCTCTTCCTGGAACTTAACGTTAATACAAGAACGCATATTGGTCATAATATTGATAATATTTATCTCAAATAAAGCTATTAATTTTATTCATATAATTTTGACAAATAAAATACCCACGGTGGTGGTTAATATTTTGTCTCTCACCTGTTATAGCTGGATATCCTCTCTTCCCGCCTGTTGGACCCATTTGGGCATAAAATACGCCATCGTCAGGCTCATCACACTGAATTGGAGGAATTACCCATGCATCCCGTTTACTAACGCTAGTTTGAGTGGGTTTTGCGACGCGAGTGTCAGTTTCTTTTTGGGGCTGTCTTCTTCTATTAGGCTCAGCTTGTTCTTTTGTCCTGGAAGCGCTATTCTGCGAATCTTCTGGAAGTGAATTTTGGGCTCCTCTTTGGGGAATTCGTCTTCTAACTGTGAAATGGAAAAAATAGAGATTTGCACGTAAAGGGAATATCGATTTTATAGTATAAGTATGTCTAAATTAAAGCAAGATATGAAGAAAAGTATTCACAAAAAAGATGATGAAAAAGATTCTAACGCGTTCGATAAAGATCACGTTTGAAGCGAAACTTAGTCCCATCTAGAGCATTCGATTTGATTCCGGTTCGAATCGATATGCAGAAATATATATAAAGAACAATTTGGCTTTTAGAGTCGTTAAAATAAATGGGTACGGTTAAGTAAAAAATTTTTATAAATTAATTGTGTTTTTAGTGTTGGTGTTAGATGACTCTAAATTAATTAATATAGGGATTAGAAGATAGTAAATAAATTAAAATAAACATTACAATAAAAAATACAATATTTGTAGTACAAGTGAATAGAATGAACACAGCAAACACTTTACCACTTGTTCTCCTTGGGGCACTAGTAGTAGGTTCTTCGCTGTACTCCTTCTCAACGTACGATGTTTCCTTGGTATCTACAGGCTGATGTTGAGCATATACAGCAGCCATTGCTGGTTGGTCTGTCTCCGGCATGGGACAATTCCATCTTGCAGGTCTTCCAAAGTCGATAAGATGTGTTTTCTTGAGGTATTTGCTGTGGAAAGATACTTCGTCTCTTTGGTTCAGCGGTCCGATCGCCCAGATGATAGCTTGGGAATGATTAGTGTATATGGGACGGTCGAACTGATCGGATGCTCGTAGTGGACGTTGGTAGGTTACGATGGAGTAGCCGTTAACCATTGCTGCGTTCAGTAGACGAATGCTGTTGGTATTTTCCTAAGAGTAATTACAATTAATTTTATGAATATATTAATAGTATTTTAAAAATATTCTATTGGTTTTTAAACCAATAAATACCCTAAAAAATGGATTTTAAATGCATCAAATGATTTTTCAAACATATCTTTTCTCTAAGAGTTATGAAACTTTACCTAATGAATTAATGATTTACCAAACGTTAATCAATTAAGGTCAATTTCAAATGGTACAGTTAATAGTACAGTTTCGCAACCTACAACACTTGGGACTTCCTTGACTTCGTCAACCTCCCATTATTCATTCTTATTTTTATTAATTGTTTAAAAATAAACAGTCAAAGTAGCCATTAACAACACTAAGACTGTAAGGAACTTGTTTTTCAAAACTAAAACTTCTTTCTTTCCTCTTGAACTAATCAATGTTATTTACCACATTCCTGGTGCATAGGAAGGCTAGACTCGGCGTTCATTTTAGGGTAGATTAATTTCATAGCATAGTGATATTAACTGATCCAAACAACATGCTATCACGTCTAAACTCAGGGTTAACTTTGAGGGGGTGAAAATTCTTTGTAATGAAAGACGGTTTTTGAAAATGTGTTAAGTCAGTGTCAGACGGTCAAATATTTACTCAAACTAGTGGACGCTTCACATGATGTAAACAGCTTTTTTCTCTCTTTAAAACTTTTATTTTTATTTTATAACAAAATAGGAAGACAAATACAGAGCACACCGTCAACCAAAGAATAAAAGGAAAATGAATTTCATCACGTTATGTCTAACTGTTGATTGTCATTTGTCTTTTGATATTTTTCGACCAATCAAAATTAAAGTTTGATAAAACTGACCTTGACAAATCGAAGATCCTCTATTTTTGGAGGATTTGATCAAATTCATGATGTGACATCATATGCTGTCCATTTTTTGGTTTGGTTAAACTAGTCTGGTAAAATATTTGACCGTCTGATACGGACTTTTCATACCTAAACATCCACATTTGCTTCGCACAACTTTCCCGAGAACGTTGTTTCTTGTAGCAATCTTTTATCTGGTACACTGGCAACGTTATTTATATATTAGTGAGCGGTCTAATGCGACTCCAAGATATTTGGATCTGTCAGTATGTTCCAAGTGTTGTCTCTCCCAGGATACGTTCAGTTTTACATGTGCCAGATGGGTATTGAGATGGAATGTACACACTTAAGATTTAATAGAGTTTGATTTTAGTAAATTTTGATTGTAATAGGTTGACATTTTAAAGTCTCTTAGATTGTCGATTCTATCTGTGCAAACGTTTTCCATTTTACAGCGATACCAAGATCGTCAGCGTAAATAATGCTCTCAGCTTGGGGGTGATTTGTCTGGTTGTTTGTGTAAATGTTAAATAAAGACGGGGCCAGAACGCCTCCTTGGGGTAGGCCTTTTTGCTGCGTTAGCTGTCTGATTTCTTTCCATTTAGCACAAAGTAAAAACGTCTATTATATAGCAATAGCAATGATCTAATGATCTCTGCTAGATCGTAGTCAAACACAGTGTTATAGATCTTAGCAAGCTTCTACGGTTTATTGTATCGTATGACTCCATGAGGTCTACCAAGGCTACCTCCAGTATTTCTATCTGTTTAAATCCCTTCCCTATGTAGTCTGTTAGTTCGGTACTTGGCCTATGCAGGATTTTCCTGACTTGACATACAGTTTATACAGATGATATAGCAGGGATATCGGATGGTAAGTAATCGGTATTTGGAAGTTTTTCCCGGGTTTCAGGTTGGCCACTTCTATTAATTTGTGCCACAATTTTGGGATTAGGTAGGTAGTCCAACAATTATTAAATAAAAGTTTATGTTGTTTCGATTGTTTCGATTTTTTTCAGAAGTACTTTATTTGCTCTGCTAGGTCTTTATACACAACAGCTGATTTTCTCCCTAGTTAATCTTAATCTCGCAAATGAAGATTTGGGTATGAAAGTAAATGCTAAGAAGACGAAAACCATGATTATGCGTCGAAATAATAATTATCCACTCAACTACAGAAGACTTCAAGTGTCAAGCAGTTTACCTATTTGGACTATCTGGTAAACAAGAGCTGGAACTGTAAGACTGAAATCTTGCTAAGAATTCAGACTGCCTAAAAATTCAGCTGACAAAAAAATGAAACGACACCTAAAGAAGAAAAATATATAATAAAAAGCTACTTACACCTAGTCTATTGTCAGGACATGATCCAGTTGGTCCGGAACACTGTGATTTGTCTTTCAGATAGTAATCTTCCGCAAATCCTTTAAGAGTTTCTTTGTCAACCCATGCTACAACTACGTCACCACCGATCATGACAGTTTTAGAATCATCGCCAGAGAGACCAAAGGACATATATTCACCATCATCTGAAATACAAAATAATAATATTTTATAGTGTTTCTCCTACTGTTGCTTTGTTTGAATTTTTTTTATAAAATAATAGTAATTTTGCCATCAAAGGGATGCCATATTATCGCCCACTCTTGATTTTATACCAATTATTTTAAAATTCGTTAAAATAATTTAAATAATTCATTTTTGTTTCGACGGAAATAAAAGTTTTGTCGATTTTCATTTTGTTTTTGAACTAATTTCCCTTTCATAAAGCCTCACCGGCACGGGCTTTCATTCATCAAACCATTTTTGTGGGCATTTCAATAACAGGCCGCAAAAAACATCCGATATATGTTATGTCGAAAATTTATTCATCCATGTAGACGTGCAACAAATGATTGTATTTTGTGCTTTGTGTTTTATCTGACAGTTCGTTAGAGTTGTCAGATTTTAATTTATCACTCGACAAAAATAAGTAGTTGAGCCCGATTGGGAACTCGCCAAAATGGTTTTGGATCATTGTCGTTTATCTGAATTAAAGGGAATAGGTCGGTAATTTGTGCAAACAGCGTTTTAACTATTTAATTTTAATTATATCTAAATTAAACTAGTGAATAGAAAGAATAATATACATATACCTATATATGCAAAATAATCAGGAATAACACTAAATGTGGTAGTGATGTTGATATATGTGGCGATTTTAATTGTCATCATACTCGTTGGGGCTAGATATTAGATAGCAGTCAAGGAAATCGATTGGTAGATGCCATCGATAATACTAACATGATTATTCTAAATGATGGTCGATCAACCAAGATGGGCAGACCGAATGAAAGACCTTCCATTATTAAGGCCTTGAGGAAAGACCTTGGATCTAATCATTTTCCAATTCATATTACACTATCTCGAGAATACACTCCTATTAATATCATACCTACCAGAAAATGGATTAAATTTTCAGCTGACTGGATTGTGTTTCGAAACCTCATGGAATCACAATTTGATAAAAATTATAATCACAATAATTCCTTTGAATTCTTAATGAATTCAATAAATGAAGCAGCCTCGAAGTCAATCAAATCTCGGTCGAATAGTTGTAAAAAAACACCAAATTTTATCTGGTGGGACAATGAATGTACTATAATAATTGTTAACAACAGAAAAGGGGCCTATAAGATATATAAAAACAACACAAACTTTAAAAATTATCTCAAATTTAAATTATTCAAGCCAAAGCTAAATTTATTTTCAAGCAAAAGCAGTAGCTATGTTGGAAGAATTTTATTTTTTTTTATTTAAAGACAAAGTCGCATCCACCTAATGGTTATTAGCGACGGATCTGTACAATTTTACAAGAATAGGTATATTACATGGTTACAAATAAGATTTTTTTACAAAATAGTACTAAAAATAAAATAGGCAATTTTATACAAAAAAAGTTAAATCTTATGTAACACATCGATAGCTTTTAAATAATCTATTAAGTTCTTTAAATAAAACAAAAAGAGAAATCAAACGATTTCTACCTAGCGAAACCGAATTCAAATTTTTACCACTGTGTTTCCTAAAATTTGCGAAACAAACAGCTGGATAAATTACTCGGCAAGGGAATCTAAAATTGAATTCCACATGCCGTTCATCCTGGTCAAAATTCGTAGTAAATTCAGTCTCTGGTACTCCAAACGAAGTAAGTAATAAAACATAATCACAATTTGATATAATTACAATTTGATTACCGTCATTATGTTCTTTAAATAACTATTTTGACCTAACACAATTGATAAATTGGAATCTATATTATAAAGAGCTTGTTGATGTTTGAATTTGTCACATTCAAAGATATGTTTTACTGTTAAGGTTGAATTGCAGTGCTCGCATATTGGTGAGTTACATTTTGAAAAAAGATAAGAATGTGTGAGTCTAGTATGGCCTAATCGTAATCGATTAACTACACTCTGTTTATGTCAATTTTTGTAAAAAGGTTTAGTTCCTTTAACTCTGTCTTTAATTTGTCGTAGTTTAGACGTTGATATTTGCCATTCGTTATGCCAGACTTCTAAGATTTTTGCCTTAATAGAAAGCTTTAAGTCTTCTGAATCGCACTTTAATATTATTTCTGAATCCGTACTAGACACTGCACTACGCGCACTTAAGTCTGCTTCTTCATTTCCGGAGATACCCACATGAGAAGGAATCCATATGAAGTCAACTGTTCTTCCTTTTTCTTGACATGTGTGAAGTTCTGATTTGATCATTTTTTCAATTGGATGTTTAGGATATACTCGTTCAATTGAAGTAATCGGACTCAGAGAATCAGAAAGAATCACCTCTTTGATGATATTTTTATTATTAATAAACCTAATTGCTCGATAAAGAGCGAGTAATTCGGCTGTGTATATGCTACAGTGGGGAGATAGTTGAAATATATATTTACTTGAATTGATCACAAAAGCGGCACCAACTCCATTGTTAGATTTTGAAGCATCTGTAAATATTTTGGAGAAATTTTCATAAGTTTGGAGTATATTTGACAAAATAGTTTTTATTTCTGAAGGACGTATTTCCGACTTATTATATTTGCTCAAATATACATTACACTGTGGAATATTGATTGACCAAGGGATATGAGGATCGGTGATGTTTGGATCGAATAAGTCAGGAAAATCAAAGTTTAATTTCTTACAATATGTTCTAATTCTTTCATAGTATGCTTTTCTTAGTTTATCATTATAATTAAAAAGTTCGTTATATTTATCTGTGAAGGTGTTAGTGTAAATAGATTTTTCTGGATTATAGTATACCGAGGATGAATGTGTTAATGGCAGTTGCATTCGCCTGTGGTAAAGGGATGGCTCACCAAGTTCAGCGTATATGTTCTCAATAAGTATACTTTTAAATGCTCGTAGTGCGATTCTTAGACCATTATTATAAATTGTATCTAGAGATTTCAAAATAGACTTTCTGGCAGAACAATAAGCGATGCATCCATAATCGAGTTTAGACCTGATTAATAAATTAAATATATATACATCATCATCATCATCAATCAGCCCTGAGTTGTCCATTGTTGAACATAGGCCTCCTCTAGACTTTTCCATCTGCTTCTGTTCTGCGCCTGTGCTATCCAATTGGTCACGATTCTTTTGAGGTCGTCGGTCCATCGCGTTGGGGGTCTTCCTCGGCTTCGCTTGTCAGCCCGTGGTCTCCACTCAAGCAATTTTTTTGTCCAGCTGTCGTCTTTCATTCTTGCAACATGTCCTGCCCATCTCTATGTTTGCCTTGTAATATGTTCGATAATGTCTTCCACTCCGGTTCGTCTACGAACTTCCTCGTTTCTTATTCTATTTCTTAAGCTTATTCCAAGCATTGATCTCTCCATCGTTCGTTGTGTCCTTCTCAATTTTTCGGCTGATGTTTTTGTGAGAGTTAAGGTTTCTGCTCCGTATGTGAGGACTCGTAGAACGCACTGGTTAAAAGCTTTTCTTTTTAAATGGATCGGTATATTTGTTTTAAATACATCTCTCATTTTTCCGAATGCAGCCCAACCCAGACTTATTCTTCTGAGTAGCTCGCATGTTTGGTTATTTTGCGTTAACCTTATTTCGTGACCCAAATACACATATTTTTTCACAAGTTCTATGGGCGACTTTTCGATTTCTATTAGCTCATTGGGGACGAGATTGGTCATCATTTTTGTTTTTCCATAGTTTATTTTTAAACCGACTTTCTGAGTTACTTGCTGTAGTTGTTGTAGCATAACTCTGGCTTCTCCTAAGTTGTCTGTTATGAGAACAATATCATCGGCATATCTGAGATGATTGAATATCTTTCCATCGATGCTAATTCCCTTTGATTCCCACTCTAGCTGTTTAAATGCGTACTCCATAACTGTTATAAAGAGTTTTGGCGACAAGGTATCTCCCTGCCGCACCCCTCTGCCAATTTTTATCTTCTCAGTCATGCAATGGAGGTTAACGGTTGTTGTCGCATTTTCGTATATATTTCGAATAATATTTGCATACCTGTGATCTATTCTGCATTCTGATAGTGCTTTTAAGATAGCAACTGTTTCAACTGTGTCAAATGCTTTGTGGAAGTCGACAAAGATAAAAGCAAGGGGTCTGTTATATTCGATAGACTTTTCAACTAGAGTTTTAAGGCATTGCAAATGGTCGTTTGTTCCGTGTCCCACACGAAATCCTGCCTGTTCTTCTGATTGATAGAAATCGAGTTTTGCTTCTAATCTGTTTGTCAGTATTCGAGTAAAGAGCTTGTATAGGTGGTTAAGCAAACTAATTGGCCTATAGTTTTAGCGATCTGATTTATCCCCTTTTTTGTGGAGGAGGATTGTAACCGAATTCTTCCATTTACTTGGAATGTTTTCACTATGCAGACATAGATTAAAAAGTGTTTGGATTCGGGACATCAAAAGTGGACCTCCTAGTTTATTTGTCTCAATGACTACACCATCTTCCCCCGGAGCTCTATTATTTTTCATATTTTTGAGGGCATGTTGAATTTCCTCTCGTGATATATCTGGTATATCCTCCGATCCTACATTATGTACCTTTTGTATTGGTTGTTCGATGAGCTCTGGAATAACTTGACTTTTGTATAATGTTTCATAGAAACTTTCCACTATATGTAATATGCTTGGTCTATCTGAGATAATATTTCCATTTTTGTCTTTAAGTTGGAAGATTTCTTTTTTGCCATTTTCCATTTTTCTCCTCAATGCTTTCATGCTTTTGTTGTCTTCTATAGTTTTTATAATTTTCTCGTTGTTTTATTTTCTAATATCCCGTCTGATGGCTTTAGAGATTTCTTTATTGATGCTGTCTATATCTTGTGAGTCAACATTTCCTTCACTTCTCAGCATTCTACGATCTTCCATTTTTTGTTTCGTTTCTTTACTAATTTTTTGTTCTTTTCCATGTTTAGGGCCAAATTTTTCCTAAGCTTGTATGTATGTATCTACTATTTCTTCGTTTAGGTTATTTACGTCTTCTCTTGTTGTATTTCTGAGTAAGTTACTGGTGATATATTTTTCAAAGTCAAGTTCATTCGTTGGGCGCATCCAAGGTTTGAATTTTTTACTTTTTATCATCTTCAGTCTTTCTTGCTTAATATTAATTTCTACAGTTGCTCGGACCATTCTATGATCGCTTGCAACCGAAAATTGATTTAAGATTGTAACATCTTTGACTACATGTTTTTTGTCAGTGATGATGAAGTCGATCTTATTTTTTGTCTTACCATCGGGGCTCTTCCAAGTCCATCTTCTATGGATCTTCTTATAGAAGAAGCTATTCATTAAATATAGATTGTTTTCTAATAGGAAATTAAAGAGTATTTCGCCCCTTTCGTTTCTACTGGTGTGCCAACATTTCCGAGGGCATTTTCAGCTGAAAAAAATGAAATATATATACAATGTGTATATAAATATATACACATGTGAATTACCACCGCACATAGTGTTGCATATCTCTATGATGACAGGTAGACTGTTAGTGATCTAATAATAGTACTTTTGATATTTGTGGTGTGTTTACTGTTGTTTGTTACTAATAATAAGAATAATGTAGCATAATTTTCGTGGGAGAAAGATTCTTGAACTACTAAAAAGTTCTGCGAATTCTTCTACTGCATTTACAGGTAAGCTACCTTTTTTGCTCATTATTTTTAACTTATTAACAAACGTAACCTCAAAAAGTTAAAGTAGTGATTTAGTACCAACCTTAGACTAGCAATATTATAAAATATATTCTACAACCAATATTATAAGCCTGGTTTTATTTCGGAATCAAATAATATTCCAAGCATGATGCTTTAATGAAGAGCATACTATTAGAGATGCCTTGAGTTTTGATAAAGAAGATGAGTCTTATATAGACAAAAGTTATGATGAACTACTCGTGGTGGAAATGAAATCGGATCTGCATTCTGCATTACTGAAATGGGCAGATACCGTCATTTCTGGCAGTGAGATAGAAGAAATCATACTATTATGCGTTTCTTTTGGATACACAATAAGTATCCTCAACTAAAAATCATTACTCGGAAGTTTATTCAATCCTTGTATGAGCCTCGGTAGAATATCAGTTCGATTTTCAACAATATCTTCAGGATTTTGTTCATTAAAAGAAAATGAGTAACCAAAAAGTTTATGATAAAAATAATCCAATAAAATAGAGTTGCCATATAACTTTACTAGCAAAGTATACACAAATACTCACAATCCAATGTTATTACTGTTTGATATGGTTATACTTTACTAACATAAACAACTTTTCTAATAAAAAAACACAGCTATAAGGATTCGAAAAATCTAAGAAAAACAAACTACAAACTTCTATGTATAACTAAACTACCGAAGTAAATCTCTGGTAAATATCTGTAACGAAATTAATAAAAACAAAATTATATACAACAGAATGGACATTCTTATTAACGAAATTCACGATATATTAGAAAATACAACCAAACAATACAAATATTTTAATTAATATACAAATAATAAAACAACTCTTCCTATTTTCCTCTTTTACCTAGTTTGTACATTTTAAAGACAGGTTCGTTATCGACTAATCACAAAAAGCAGTAATTTTAAACGTCCAACCTTCAAAATATTATTTGAACCAAATACTTATAATGAATCACTTACATGGATTTAATTAGTTGACAATAAAACATATAGAAAGCATTATAGACGATAACAGGAAGTAATTGGTCAAGTAAATAACCAATTACCAGCTGTAAATTGACTCATTTAACTGAAATAGGTGGATCATTTAATGAATCATTATCACTCAGAAGTTTCTACTAAAGGATCACACCCACATGGAGGCGGACACTGTCCATGCGCTTATAGAGCGAAAGAGAAAAAAAAAATAGAAACGGGATTTCTATTTTAACGCCCTAGGACTGGCAGCAGTTACTGAGACAAAACTCAATGAAATATACGGTACATAATATTGAACTAGAAGATTTTAAAAATTTTAGGACTTTGTATGATGTTAAACATCTCAAAATCCGCTGTTGATTAATATAAAAAGAGACATTAACAAACAACAAGTTCTTCTGTTAAACTGTGTTTAACTGCAAGTAAAACAAAACAGCATGGGAACTCTGTTTTGAAAAGTAATTTTCATGATGAAAATCAGGAGATTGACCTTGTTAGGTTTCGAAGGCGACACCTTACATTGCCAAAAGGTTTGCAACTGGTATCAAAAAGTCCAATACCTATATCACAACAAAAGTATAATGATTTATTAGCATTGCTGCCATTTGTTTCTAAATTTTCCCATGAATTTTATATAAACTTAAAGCATACTTGTATAGTGACTATCCAGAAGGAGA
The DNA here is from genome assembly GCF_040954645.1 of Diabrotica undecimpunctata. Lineage (NCBI taxonomy): Eukaryota > Metazoa > Arthropoda > Insecta > Coleoptera > Chrysomelidae > Diabrotica > Diabrotica undecimpunctata. The sequence goes on along the minus strand of NC_092806.1, from coordinate 156,511,203 downwards.
CTTACTTGACGATGACTGAGTGGTTTGTACGTAAAATACCATTTTGGTTAAATACATAGACGTATTATTTATATTTGTAAAGATGAATTGTATGGTTAAATAAATTTTGTAAATCAAATAGTATTGTAGCTGTTATTGAATAACCCAAACTAAGTCTTACACTACAATAACTTTATTAGAGGGATACAACACCATGGCCATTAAAACGGTTAAAAACACCGAAAAAATTTGTTTTTATATTATAATAAATGCATTATGAAGATAACAATAGATATAATGCTCTGTTAAAATATTGTTTTAATATCTCAATAAATAGCTGCATCAATAACACTTTTTGGCGAGAAAAAGTTTAAAGCTGCTCTGCTGCAAAGTTATGAAAATGGATATAGTGTTGTATCTTGTATCCTACCGAGGTACAGATATACATATGAATATAAATACGTACATCCAATCAAGTTCAAGGTCAAGGTCAAGGTCAAGTTAATATAAAAAGAGATTCCACTCGATTACATAGAAAATTGTTTATCTATCGATCTAAATATCTAAAAACGTCCATTTTGAGGGATCCTTGTTTTTCCTCTTTCCTTTTTTAATAAATTACCTTAAAGTCCAGTATGGTGGCAGGGGTCATCTGGTTATTTAGGTTGTGGTTTTCTTGCTTTGCATTTTTAATTCTATGTCCTTCTAATAACCTCATAAAATGACCGCAATTAATATTTAAAGATACCAGAATGGGATGAGGTATAAATTTACAAAGATAAAAATTATTGAGGAAAATACACAAGGTATACTGCGCAGGAAAGAATTTAATATATGTACTTACAATGGTAGGAAATAATATATATATATATATATATATATATATATATATATATATATATATATATATATATATATTTAAAACGACATAGCAATATTAGTTGCCTGAAATATCTTGTAAAAAATTAAGTCATCTAATCCATGTCGATAGGTCGTGCGGGAGATGGAGACTAACACCTAACGCAAAAAAACACAAATAATTCTCTTCAGACATCCTAATCTTAGCAAACAATGTTGCCGAAAGAGTTGACCTTAGATTTTGGGAAGATTGACTTATCAGGCACGTGATTGAATACAGGGCTAAGATGCTCTGTTCAATCACGACCTAACACGACAACTGCTAGGACTGGAAAGAAAAAATCTGCGTAAAATAAATTACAAACGATACAACTACCCCTCCGCTCTCATACAGCAACTATCAATCAACCAGTACATAAATAAGAGGCTCTCCTCTCTGAGAAGGAGTTGTACGATTACAACCATCAGAGGTCAAACCTTCAGAGCCCAAAACATAATCAAAACTACCTGAGCATCCTTTGGCAATGTATTCATCAGATACCCCAAAAGAAAACTACCCTTCCTCCCATCAAAACTGCTGGCTCCAGCCAGCAACGAACTTCCTAATAAATACATTGACATCCTGGAGGCAAGTTTACTGTATTATTGCAACTAGCACAATTATTAACAAAAAATAATTTTTGAAAAGAACCGTTTTAGCACCAACCCTTTCACCTTTGACTAGCCTGGAAAGCTACCTCCTCCGCAGGAATCAACGTCCTCCGAGCCAATACCACCAGTGAGACACAAAGACCCCAGTGCCAAAACCCACAAAGCAAACCACGTCCTGAGGTGACACACACCTAAAACAGGAGACACTCGTACATACCGAAAAAAGCAACCAAAAGCGATTTTTTTAACAAAACAGTTGACTAATTTTCTTTCCACGAGGTTCTTTTCTACGGGTATTCATAACTTGTTACAGTTGATACGAGCCAGTGGCGGATTAAGGATAAAGCAGTTTCTAGGCAACATTGTAATTCCGAGCCTATTTGTCAGTCATGACATATACTTTGCGTTTGGTAGTTTGGTTTCAAAGCATGTATGTAGTTCTATTTAATTAGCCGATTCCAAAAATAAGGAAAAAATAATATATATGTGCAGAAATTAAATAAATATATTTTATTAAAACAAACAATAATACTTAAACAAATATACCCAGATTGATTAGTTATATTACCGATAATTCCAATAATATTATTTTCCTGAATAAATGACTACATGGATACAGGGTAAATAATTCACATATAAAAATCTTAATTGTAATACTTCATTTTTCCGAAGGTTCTGTTAGGTTTTAATCTTGTTCATATTATTTTAATTTCTCTATTGAAGAGTCCCTAACATTGCTATTATGAAAAATTCATCATCATCATCATTGGCTTTTACAACTCTTCGTGAGTTTTTGCCGCGTTTACTATTGCCTTCCATTGATTCCGATCCTGTGCTATTATTTCCCATGGCCTTACTTCCATCTTCTCCAGGTCTTCCCTGACTGCGTCTTTCCACCTTTTCTAGGCCTTCCTGTCGATCTTCTACCATCTGGTCTTTCCCAAAACACATTGCTAATCAGTCTGTCGTCATCACTCCGTACCACGTGGCCTGCCCATCTTAATCTATTGGCTTTTATGTATCTTACGATGTTTCCTTTCCCAAAGAGAGTCTCTATTTCATTGTTGTATCTGCTCCTCCATTCATTTGTCACGCTGTCCCTGCAAGGACCATATATAATTCGCAGGATTTTGCGTTCCCATACTAATAGCTTATTGATTTCTTTCTTTCTCAATGTCCATGTTTCACTTCCATATGTCACGGCTGGTCGTATTATGGTTTTGTATATTTGGATTTTGGCACGCCTTGAGAGAAGCTTTGACCTCATTAGATGTTGAATGGCAAAGAATGATTTATTCCCCGCCAGTATTCGTATTTCAACCTCCCGTTCTCCTGTGTTTTCACTGGTAATTGTTGCTCCTAGGTATTTGAATTCTTTGACCACCTCAAAATTATGATCGTTTATGGTAATGTTTTGTCTTATTCGCTGTCGTTCCTTTTTTGATACGACCATGTATTTAGTTTTTTCTTCGTTTATTTTCAGGCCTACGCTTAGTGTTGCTTTTTCAAAGTTCGATACTATATCCTTAACTTCCAGTGTTGTCTGTGCTACTGCATCTACATCATCTGCAAATGCGAGAATAATCTTTGCTCCTCTGGCAGTTATGTCTGGTTTGACTCTGGTATAGATTTTTCACATTGCATATTCCAATGCTAGGTTAAATAGTAATGGGGACAGCGGGTCTCCCTGTCTGAGTCCGGTGCTTATGCCGAAAGCCTTTGAAGTTTTGCCTCCTATTCTAATTTGTGCAAAGGAACTGTTGACACACATTCGCGCAATCATGGTCAGCTTCTTTGGTACGCCTAACTCCATCATTGCACTCCACAGTTTTAAGCGATCTATGGAATCATATGCTTGTTTGAAATCTATGAAGATCTGGTGTACTTCTTTATTATATTCCCAATATTTTTCTAGCATTTGTCTGATAGTAAATATTTGATCGATTGTTGATCTTCCAGGCCTAAAGCCGCATTGGTAATCGCCAATAATTTCCTCTGTATATGGCAGTAATCGTTTTTGTACAACTGAAGCTAATATCTTATATGTAGTACCGATTAGTGAGATTCCCCGGTAGTTGCCACATGTATCCTTTCTGCCTTTTTTATGTATTGGCACGATAATACAGCCACTCCATTCTTTTGGCATTATTTCTTGTTCCCAGGCTTCTTTCATTAATTGGTGTATTTTAGTTCTAAGTTCATGTCCTCCTTTTTTAATCAGTTCTGCATCAATATTATGAAAAATTGTTTTGGTTTTATTATTAATAGTTTTATATCCCTCAGATCTTTATTCGATCAGTAAAGAATACACCAAAAATATTCAATTTAAAATGTTTTTGGCCACTGAATCGTATTTCATGTTCTGGATTTTCATCATGTAATAGTTTTCGTATTTTCTGCCGTTTTTATCCTTAATATATGCAATATCTTTAACGTTTTCTTCTTCTTTTGAATAAATTTTACTCAATGAATCATATATTAAGACTACTGTATTTAGGCATCCGTCTTTTTATTGAAGAGTCTTGTTTAAAGCATTCTTTCCTTAAAATCTTTTCCCATACAGCAGGTGAATAGTACGTACTCAAATGTATCAAGTTTTTTATGTAAACCGACAGCTTACGAACTTCTTAATGGTTTTTCATCTTTGATTGAGAAAAAATTACGTAACCAATATTTAATTTCTTCATCATTTTCCTTTAAATATTTCACAGTATCGAAAGAGCAGACCACCTGGTAATACACAAGTGTTTGAACCTACAACATTTTTGTCATGCATTCCACCTATGTGTAGAACTTAAAAAAATACGTAAAATTCCTGAACGATATTGAAAAAGGTGCAAATTTTCATTTTACCGAAAATTTCGGCAGCAACGTTTCCAATTAAATTTAATAATATATTAAATAATATAAGTATAATTTGGACAAGTTTTAGCAATAATTATGAATATTATGTTTTTCTGTTAAATAAAAACAAAAATAATTATAAAAATTAAAAAATTAAAAGCCTAATTTTCGGGCCCCAAAAATTACAAGCCCTAGGCATATGCCGAGGTTGCCTTGGCCTTAGTCCGTCCCTGATACGAGCCAAATGAATTGGCTGGTGTCAATAGTTGCAAAAGGAGGTTGCCCGAGCAGGGATAAATATGTTCCCTTATAAGTGATATCCTACAACATCGACCTCGTGTCACGACATTTTTAAAAATAAATATGCTTTTCATGTAATCCAAAGGATATTACACCTAGATTTGTAACCATAGATATATATGTAATACAAATAGACTGAGCGCTGTAATAGGCCCGTTCCCCCAGTGCGACAGAGAAAACTGACGTAAAAAATTCACTGCATCTCTTTCTAATGAGCCGGGTTTATAGACCATGTGGCCTTTAAGTTGCCATTTAGGTCACGTGGTCGATAAAGCTGGCCTATTAGAGAGAGATGCACGGACTGCTTTGCGTCAGTTTTCTCTATCGCATTGGAGGAACGCAACTGTATGGTAACAGTCAGTCTATTAGTATTATAATATGTCTATGTATGTATAATGGTTTCAACTACTCTCTGATGATTATCCGACTGGATCGAACATTTTGGAGATCATTTTAATCTATTTTCCCTTTCAATTTATGATGTTAGTTATGCTGCAAATTTTGTAATTTACTAACTACAAATTTTTCCCATATCTGTAGATAACAACAGAATGCTAATCATTAAAATAAAGTAATACTGAAAATTTTTTGCCTTTTACATATTGTATTTCAGACATTTTAGCTCATCGCTCAGTATTTATTGAGCGATAGGAAGTTTATTCCCGAGAAGACAATTAAAAACCAGACATTTTGTAATTATTCATCCAGCACCTATCTCGTCATCATTTTTTTCGAAGCATGTTTTTTCGGTTTATCTCGTTACGCGCCAGAGAGGAAATTTAGAGATTGTTATCGTTAAAAATCATTTATCCGGAGAACTGCCGGCAAAATTGCTGACTTTGAATTTTTCTTTTTCCCTCGAATCGTTCTCGTTAACTGAAATTTCTCATATATGTGGAGAATAACCGAGTGTGGGTCCAGATTCTAAAAAGTGTTAGATATTTTGACAGGGATGGAGTCGGTGATTATATGTTGGTAAAAACTAGTTTTTAATTTCATAGCAAATATGCTTTGAAAAATGTATAACGCGTACGACTCTCGATTTCTAACAAGAAATAGTTTTAGATATTTACTATAAATGTTGTATTAAACTAAAGAAATTCCTCTATAATTCTTACCTACGTGTTTATCTTCTTGATTTTTTGGATGGGTTCTGTATGGCTTTGGCCTTACAGAGGAGGATCAGACAAACGTAGTAGAGGAAGAGCACTTACACTCTGGTGTAAGGGCTGACGACATCAGGCGTATCACCAAAAATTGGCAACAAAGACCACAAAATCGTATAGAATCGGAGTTAATATTTAGAATAGTTTAAGGGAGGCCTATGTCTAGTAGTGGACGTGATAAATTAAGGCTGGATGATAATAATGATGATGATGATGACTATATGGCTTTCATGTCACTTTTTTGTCAGTTCCGTAATTTGTCAGACTTCACTTGTGAGATAATATATTTCCAGATGAATTTTGCATTATCTCCCTAGGTTTAGGGAGATAATGCAAAAACTTACTAATTACTAACCTATGTCTAGCTGGTTTTATAATGCAACGACCAGAGCGGGTTTTGTTCGGACCTGTTACTAGTATAATTGTTTTACTTTGAGTTTTATCTGATTTATCATGACTAATAGATGTTTGTGTTTGATCCTCACATTTTGATTTAGAGGCATCAGTTTTGCACATATGTAGGTAATAAATCCTCATTATTGGATTTCAGATACACAGGATTTAGATTTGGTCTCTGGAACGATGAATTCCGTCTTAGAACCTTATCCCAATCCTACCTCACCAAATATGATCTAGAAGTACTATGCTCCTAAGCCACTTCACCTGGTACCCAATAAATGTCTTTTTTTATCATTACACTCTGCCCTTCTACAAATGAAGGTCTTTCGTGAGCTTGCTTGTCATATAAAGTTTTTGTTTTAATCCTCTTTTCTTTAATTTTCTCAAAGTCAAAATCAGCTGTTTCTGTTAATAACATCCAAGTAAAAGGTAAATTGGTTCGAAGCAATCGTTTGTTCAATAGTTCTGATGGAGAAATATTTAGACCAGAGAGGGGGATGTTCTATATTCTAATAAGGCTTTAGGAATGTCATTTCCTGAATCAATTTTTAAGAATATTTTTACAAATACTAACAGCTTTTTCACTTAGTCCATTTGATTTTGGGAATTTTGGACTGGAGGTTATCAAATTTATTTCCCAACTTTCAGCGAAGTCTTTAAATTTCTTACTGTTAAATGGTTGGTTATCAGACATTAAATTAGTTGGTATGCCATGAGTAGAGAAAACAACTTTAAGCTTGTCAATTATTTCCTCTGCAGTTTTATTTTTATAAGGAATAAGTTATATCCAATTATTAAAGTAATCAACGATAGTCAAATAATCTTTCCCTGCATAATTAAATTAATTAAAATATCAGTCCCCACTTTTTCAAAGCAATATTTGATTTTTCATGCTGAATGGGTAGTTCTCTAGGAGTTTTCCGACTGTATTGTAAACATGTTTTACATTTCGATACAAAATTCTGTACATCTTGTGATATACCAGGCAAAAAGAATATTTTCCTGGCTCTAGCTTTCATCATCATCAATGACGCTACAACTCTTCGTGAGTCTTTGCCGCGTTTACTATTGCCTTCCATGTTTACTGTTGCTGTGCCAGTAATTCCCATTTTCGCACCCCCATTTTCTCTAGATCTTCTTTGACTGCATCTTTCCACCTTTTTCTGGGCCGCCCTACAGACCTTCTTCCCTCTGGCCTTTCCCAGAACACATTATTTATAAAGCGATTGTCGTTACTGCGTATCACATGCCCTGCCTATCTGTTGGCCTTTATATATCTGACTAGATTTTCTTTTCCGAATAGAGACTCTAGCTCGTTATTGTATCTGCCCCTCCATTCGTTTGTCACGCTGTCTCTGCAAGGGCCATATATCATTCGAAGAATTTTACGTTCCCACACCAGCAATTTATTTATTTCTCTTTTTGTCAGCGTCCATGTTTCGCTTCCATACGCGACTGCTGGTCGTATTATGGTCTTATATATCCGGATTTTTGTATCTCGTGAATGAAGTTTTGACTTCATTAGATGTTGCATTGCAAAGAAAGATCTGTTTCCTGCCATTATTCTCGTTTCAACTTCTCGCTCTAATTTGTTGTCATCTAGCTTTGGACTTTTAGACTTTCTAACGATTTAGAAATGACCAATTTAAAGTTATGAAAAATTAAATTATTGTTAATATTTATATCATCCTTAATATTGTAAAATACTTTCTGTCAGGTTCTAACATCGATTTTCTATTTGGCCATTCTGTTTGACAGGCAAGTATTGTACTTCAAAATCATATTTAAGCATTTTGAATTTTAGTCTTTGCAAACGAGAACTTATTTTACAAATGTCTTTTTTGTTAATTATCACCAATGGCTTGTAATCAGATTTGATTATTACTTTTCTACCATACACAAACTAATGGATCTTATATAAACTATACCAAATTGTCAGATACTCCTTTTCAATCTGAGCCCATCTAGTTCTGTATAAGTCAGGCCTCTAGAAGCAAATGCTACTGGCCTACGTTCCTGTAGCAAATACCATGCTGGCTTGCATTATTTTGTATTTCTATGGGCAACATAGGATCCAATAATTTTAATATAGGTATTTTAGAGACTATATATTTAATTTTTTGGAAAACTGCCAAGTGAGCTTCTGTCCACTTATATTCTACAATATTTTTAATAAAATTTTTAACGGTGACAACAATTCAGAGAGATTCGGTAAGTATTTAGACCAGTAATTAAACATACTTAATATTCTTAACAATTCCTTTTTATTTTCAGGTTATTTAAGCATCAGAACAGCTTTCATATATTCAGTGTCAGGCTTAACACCTTCAGAGGAAAAAACCAGACCAAGATAACTAACGTCAGAGACTTTGCATTGAATTTTATTTTTATTAAATCTTATACCAAACCTCTCTGCTCTCTTAATTACATCTTTAATGATTTTCTTATGTTCTTCTTCTGTTGAAGCGCCTATGATAAAATCATCAAAGTAGATCCCAATCGGCAAATCTCCAAATATTTTCTCATTCATGCGCTGAAGTACTTCAGGACTAACATTTAAACCGAAAGGCAATCGGTTAAAGCAAAATTTTCCAAATGGTGTTACAAATGTACATAGTTTACGACTTTTTGAATCAAGAGAAAGCTGGTAAAACCCTTCTTTTAAATCAAGCACAGTAAACATTTTTTTATCTTTTAGCTTAATTGATAACTCTTCAATCGTAGTAGTAGGAAACTGGTCTAAACATATTCACTTATTTAAATCAACTGGATCTAAGCATATACGTAGGGCCTATTGTATCTAATTTCATCAACTGTATTTTTTCTGAGGCCTTTGACTTGGAAGGTACTCACTTCCGCTATTCTTCATTAATTTTCGGCTTCTGCAGCAGTCAGGTTTACATGTCTTAAGAGTCTTTTTTGTAAGGATTGGTCTCGAATCCCACTAACTAGTATATCTCTTATTAGAGAGTCTTCAAGAGAATCAAAATTGCAATTTTTTTCCAGCAATTTTACATCCTTCATAAAATCAAACCGTTCGTTTTCTTGCTGTACCCCAGTAAAGAAAAGGTACCTATCATAAGTTTCATTTTTCAATGGTATAATCTTCTTCTTCAAGTGCCATCTCCGCGGCGGAGGTCGGCAATCATAGCTATTCGGACTTTTGAGACGGCTGCTCTGACAAGTTCATTTGATGTAGATCCGTACCACTCTCTCAGGTTGCGCAGCCATGACATTCTACGCCTCCCTATGTTTCTCTTTCCTTGGATCTTTCCCTGCATAATCAGTTGGAGCAAGATGTATTTCTCTCCACGTGTAATATGTCCGAGATATTCTAATTTTCTTGTTTTTATTGAATTTAAAATTTCCATTTCTTTGTTCATCCTTCCCAGAACCTCTTTGTTTGTAACGTGTTCTGTCCATGATATTTTCAGAATTCTTCTGTACACCCACAGCTCAAATGATTCTATATAGGCCAAACAAATCGTTGCATCCAAAATAGGATTTATGAACATTCCATTTCTGTTCGCAATTCCGATTCAATTTCAGCTCTAGGTCAACGCCATCGTCATACAGGTCACAAAATTGATTTTGAAAACTCCGGAACCATAGCCCCCATCCGCTTCTATAAACCAAGAATTATCCAAGAAGAATAAGTAGTAGTATATGGGTCTCGTTATGTGGATATCACCTTTCTCGTGCACCATCGAAATAAAGACCAATAAAAAAATTGTATTTTTAGATGTAGTAAAAATATTAAACCCAAAAATACAACAGATAAAAGAATATAATAATAGGGATGAGATCAAAAATTTTCATAAGAAACCAAATGAAAATTTCAAAAATTCAAGAGTTAAATGTAAGAACAACCAACTGTGTAAAAAGCTGGAAATAACATTTTAAAGAACTCCTAACGACATAGAGAGAATAAGAGTTAGGGTACGAAACAAGATACCACACATGAGTCTAAAAACCAATCAAAAATGAGTGAGAATAACTTTTCGTATCAGATGATGAATTTACCATTTCGATACTTCTTATTGTGACGAATATACATTTTACTTGCATCAAAACATAAGTAACTTTCGTTCTGCTATTGACACCCTGTAAAGCCTCTCAATTTGTTAACGACACTTCTCTGCACCTACTCGAACGGTTCTCAAGTGTACATACCCAATTAAAAAAGTCAAATAATATCCATTCACCGACCGACCCTGACAAATCAATAATAATTTCGATGTCAGTCACCTAAAGTTCTACATTTACCTAAAGTTCAAGGAAAAAACCACTCCTGATTTTTATGTAATTTATGATGTCAGGATGAGAACGGCCGACATAACAATTTGAATAATCGAGTAATTGGACGACCTATTTTCCTTCCATTACAAGAAGATAGGTACGCTTGATTTCTTAGAATATTTTATTAGAAGCTGATTTCAATCAATCAGCTTCTAATAAAATGTGTATCACTACAAAATACGTGTTTCCCTAGCTCATAGAATACCTAATCTTAAATCTTTAATATAATGGTATTTTTCTTCTATTTTTTTCTTTATTTTGTATATTTTCATTTTCTTTACCTACTTAGTTTAATCTTCATTTCTTCCTGGTCTTGCTATACATGCTGCTACGACTATACCACTAGCTTATGCTGTGATTCTGCTTCTCTGTTGTAATTTTTTGTATTACCTTTGTTAGTTTTTTCGTGTTACTATATAATCCATATATATATATATATATATATATATATATATATATATATATATATATATATATATATATATATATATATATACAACAAACAACAGTTTATTAGGGTTGCAGTCAGAAAATTGACCGGGATGTTAATGAAACACTCTTTTGACTTTTTGTCTAGCTTTCGGAATGGTTTTATTCCTTTTTCAAAACACTGTAATAAGAAAAATATGTAAATATTTATAAAATATCACAATTCTTCAGTACAACCTACTAGTTGTTGAGATTATTTGTAAAAGCATTGACACTCAACATTAATAATACACATATAAAATAATGGACAAAATACATCCTAAAATTTTTAAAATTTATGTACAGATAGTAAAACTTAGTTTATGGCATCTTTTACTGGTGAGTTTTAACTCTGACACATAGAGAACAGAAAGTAAAAACCCTATGATTAAAAAGTAATTAGGTGTATATATATTTCTTAATATTATATTTCTTTTTAAGAAATACTAGAGGCCCATCTTGGGTGATTTACTTTTTAATTTTTAAACCTGTCTTAATGGTATGCAACATGTTATGCGTGCAAGTGTAATTTATGTACAGGTAAATATTTATTTTATTTTGGATGTTTTTCGAGTAAGTAACAATAAATGTTCAAATGTTCAGTTTATCTATGTCAGACTTTTTATTGATGCACGATGTACTAGATTTTATGGAACACATTTCCAAGAAAACACGTTTTGAATGATTCTTTTCCTTTGCCAAAATACAGGAATCCTCGAAATTAAATTCATGTTTCAAAGTTAATGCATGTTCTGTCAATGCACATGCATTTATTTTTTTGGTTTTTATATCACCACGATGTGAGATCACCCTACTGTGAAAATTACGAGATGATTCTTCTATGTATATTTTGTTACAATAGGTACACGGTATATAATAAACAGCATTCGATGACTCCTGTATATTGTGAAAGGATCTTTTGTTTTCGTGTATAACTTCGATATCGTTTTCACATTTTTGGTTGTAATTTTTAAACCACTAACATTTTTGAAGATGTTTATTAGCTTCAGTGTCAATTGTCGGACCTCATTGTTGTGAAAATTTTGGTTGTCAGAAAATTGCGAAGGAAAAGGAGAACCGAAAATGAGTTTATTTAACAGCTCTATAGGATAGGAGTTCTCTTGTAATATAGATCTTAGCTTTTTTAGTCCCTTGTCTCTGAACTCCATGTGTGACAAGTTGATAACCCTAGTTTTCAGGGCCAAAACCAAATTTGTTTTCATCTTAGATGGATGTTGAGAATGAAAGTTTATAAAACGGTTACTAAAACAAGGTTTACGGTACCACTCCGTCCTTAGCATGCCATCATTGCCACGATGGATTAGCATGTCTAAAAAAGGAATCATATTATCAGCCTCTCTCTCAACCGTAAATTTTAGGTGTTCACATTGGGCGTTAAAGGTGTTTAAAACATTAGTTACTTTGTCTTCAGGGACCGATAAAATCAAATCATCTACATATCGTTTAATAAAAGGTATGTGAAAAGGTATCTTTTCTTTACACGTTGTTATAAGTTCATCCAAAACAAAATTACATAGTATGGGGGATATTTTGCTGCCCATTGGAGTGCCAAACATTTGTTTAAAGAAATTACCATTGAACAAAAAGATGTTAGAGTCAAATATAAATGTTAAAATTCTTATGAGCGTCACTTAATCTGACTTTTACTATTGGAGAACTAAATAATGACCTAATGTAATTAAAAACTACTAGCCCAGGGCCTGACAAACAACATTAGAGACATATTTTTAAAACACCTTCCCCTTTCCGCTAAACTATACCCATTCCAGATCCTCAATTTAATTTGGCTAAACAACAAATTTCAGATAGCTTATCACTTAATATCAGAACAAAACGGATTTCGACCTAATCGCTCTGTAGTTCTGCATTGCTTTTTTTTTTATTTAAAACGAGCATTTAACACATGTTGGAAATTTGATATCATCAGAAAATTACATTCGTGTAATAAGTTTAGGAAACTTTTTTTGTACAATAGATCATTTCGAGTAAGGGTACATAATTCCCACTCTAAGGAACATGTTAAAGAAAATGGAACACCACAAGGCTCAGTACTTAGTCCTACGTTATTTCTAGTAGCAATAAATAGTATCATTCATAATCTACCCAACCCCCTAAAAGTTCGATTACCTATCCTCAGACGATCTTGTTGTGTACATCAAAAGTAAAAACATTAAACCAATGACAGATATATTGCAATCAATGCTAAACCAGTCAGAAGAAAGGTCAGCTATTATTGGTTTCAAATTTTCAATACCAAAAACTTCGGCAGTATTCTTCACCAAAAAACCTCCACAAGTCTATCCAACATTGAAGTTGTATAACTCCACAGCGGCATTTAAACCATTCACAAGTATATCTAACTTTAAAGCTGTATAACTCCACAGTGGTGTTTAAACCATCCACAAAATATATAAGCATGTTCATAGAAAACAGGCTGTATCCGAATGTCATAAGAGACTAAAACTATTGAAAATACTGGCTAATATAAATTGTAGATGAGATGAAACAACCCTAATGAGAGTATATCGAACGTTAATAAAGTCTAAAGTCGATTACGGGTCAATTGCATATGCCTCAACTTCAACAAAAACACTTAAAAAGATTAACACTGTACACAATCTTGGCATTAGAATTGCTATTGGAGTATTTTAGACAACTCCTATCAAAAGCTTACTAAGTGAAGCCGGTGATCCCCCCTACTTTACCGAAGAATATATTTAACACTTATAAATCTTACTCAACTTCTATTGCCATAGATCCAAGATATCCTTTGTATGACAATACTTTCAACGATAAGTACATGAAGTACTTTAATAATCGGTCTCACACACAAAACCTTACTATGAAAGAGTTAGAATGTACTGTTCTGAATTAAATATTTAATTTCCAAAAGTTTTTCAGTAAACTCTGACAACTCTGACTGAAAAGCAATGTATTATTAAGCTTAAATATTAAGGATCAATCAATCCAGAAATCTTTTAAGCAGAACTGAACCTTATCTTGAATCAGCAGTACGAAAACGAGGATGATGGTGAGGTTAGACGATAGAGACTACAGAGTTAAAGAAAAACAGAATATACTCAATTTTAAAGATGATAGTAAAGAAGAATAATCAAAACCAATTTATTATTTTATTTGTATTCCTTTTCAACATTTATTTCCCAAACTTATTTAGTAGTATCTTACTAAGCTTTTTAGTTGCTTTTATTCTCCTAAATGATTACACCATCTCCGCCAATTTGTTACGCCTTTTTAAACCTTTTTTTTCGAGTGCAAACTTCGCAGCCGCATGGTTCTTCTTTTTTCTTTTTAGCTGTATTTTTTTTCTTTTTTTTCAGCTCTTTCGAACAATCATCACATATAAAGGAATGATTCTGTATTTTATTTTTCCCAACATCATTACATTTTTTTGCGTTATTATTATTGTTGTTATTTTTTTTTGACTTCTTTTTCTTGTTTTTCAAACTGTGAGTACTCGATCCCCCATTAAGATTATGTTTTGAGGAGTTTTGGTTACAGCTGTTTAGAGTATGTTTAGAGTTATTTTTTGAGCACGTGCTCCTGTTTGCAGTTAACTGTGATGCACTTTTATTTTTGTTAGAAGAATCACCTCTGTCTATATTTCTAAAAGACAAAGAAGTGCTTACAGTTATTTCGTTGGTAGCATTGTCGTCTGTATAGGTTGCCTGGTTATAAAATCGTATCTGATGAGCTGTAGGACGATCGTCGTGGCAATCGCAGGTAGAAATTCCGCAGTCACATACATTTTTTTTATGGATCTTGAATGCTTTTTGGCCTTTACATCCTTTACACTCACAATAATCGCAAGTACAAATTAATTTGGTAGACGTTTTAGAGGACGGAGATAATGGGTCAGTATCATCCGTCTCAGTAAAACCATTGAACTTAACGGAGGAATGGTCTCTGAAAGAAGGTGTAGAGTGATGCGGTTTAAATTTCATAACACTTATTGATGTTTGTACATAAACGTCTCTTGAGCATATACCGAATGATATATCAGCTATTTCTACCTCTTTGGACCAATCTCTGGACATTGGTGTGATTCGTGTGTCCGAGATTCCAGGACCTAATTGAGTATCTTTATGCATCAAGCCTGAACAAATTTTGAATAGACAGTCGCAGCTAATACTTGTTTCTTGCTTGTCTAGCACTGGATCAAACTCTAATTCATCTGGTCTTACTTCAGTTGAAATTGTTTTTTGTACATCATATATATCGTCTTCATACTCTATGTCGTCTATATCTACATCTTCTATATATTCTATACCGTTCATATCTTCTGTATCGTCCATACCTTCTATATCTTCTATATCGTCTATATCCTCTATGTCTTCTAATTCTCCATCATCATATTCTGGTATTACATTTAAGTCGCTATAATCATACCTTCCTGGATTATTACTTTCTCCAATATATGAATCACTAAAACACTCACATACCTCACAACTGCATTCAGAATCCGCTTCAGCCGAAGGTGGGGCATGATGTTTACAAGTAGAGCAACTACATTGGGATTCGTTACTTAAAGACTCTTGTATTAAACCTAATTTATGTTTAAAATAGTCACATATTTGGCATTCGCAATTACGACCGTTGAAATTACCGGTTATAGATTTGCAATTCGAACAACTACATTTGAAACGTAAATCTGACATTGGTATGATACTGACAAGGATGTCAGTTATGTTTTTGTCGAGCAAAAGTGTTGTCATTTTTAACCCAGTAATATCTTCTTCTTCTCAGATGCCTTGCATTCAATAGTGCATCTGCCAGCACATTTGATGGACAGCGCAAATGCTCTTACGTAGAGCTACTTTTTTCATTACGTAAGTTGTAGTGGGGGAAATGTGTATGTAACTAGTCCAGGGGGATCTGTCGAAAAGCAGACCATTATGGATATTTTCCACAGGTATCACGGAAGCTAGATTGACCAGATTTATTCAATAAGACAGATTCTCGAGAAAACAATAGAATTCAATATTGAAACCCATCACCTATTTATCCTCCGTGATATGTTTTCTCTATCACTTGTTTTAGCGTATGTATAGCGTCTATCATGGATCTGCCTTTTCTAAAACAGTACTGGTAATCGCTTATGCTTTGTTCTGTATATATTGTTAGTCTGTCTCTAATTATATTAGTCATTACATGTTACATTCAGTAAATTAATTGCTCGGTAGTGTTTGCATATTCTATGGTCTCCTTGTATATAATCCATTAAACTTTTAAAATTTCTTCTTCTACTATAAACATAAACCTTTAATTATCTTTTGTTCGTTGGTTCCAATATTAGGTGTTCCCAATCTTTAGATCATTTCTTCTGCAGAATTCAACAATCCTTACTCCATTTCTAGTTATGGTTCCTTCTCCACATACAGCGTATCTCTCTATTATGATCTTTGCCCATTCCCCTTGTTCCAATCACCCATTATTATTATAGCATCGTACCCTCCTCTAGCTTCATCTATTTTATAGTCCGTTGTACAAATTTATTACTTCGTCTTGTGCTGTTCCTTCTACTGTAATTATTCTTGAATTAATTGTTTTTTCTTCTTCTTCTTATTCCTCTATATAAGCAATTCTGCTTGTTCATTGGTGGATGAATACCTCCATGGAAGGTGGTCACTCCATCTTTTGCGCGGTCGTCCGATCCTTCTTCTGCCGATTGGTGACTTATCTCTTGCTACTTTGACGACACAGGTCTCCTCCATTCTGCTTATGTGATTATTCCATTCTTTTTTCTATTTTGTGTCCATTCATTTATGCACTGTACGTTACATTTTCTTCTAATGTCTTCACTTCTCTTTCGATCTCTCAGAGTATTTTCTATAATTCTTCTCAGTACTCTCATCTCTGCCGTTTCCAGTAGCCTTTGCGTTGTGGCTGTGTCGGGTCTTGTTTGTGAGGCATATGTCATTATTGGTCTTATGCTGGCTTTATAAATTCGTGACTTCATCTCAGTGTTAATGAGTCTGTTTCGCGATATAGTGTTATTAAGGCATCCTGCCAGTCTATTTGCTTTTTGTACTTGATCTGTATCCTCTTCCGTTGTTAACGCTTTTGATGATTTCATCCATGATTAAATTGAAGAGCATGGTGCTCAATGAATCCCCTTGTCTTATTCCGCTGTCTATTTCTATAGGTTCTGTAAATTGTCTATCTATTTTGACTTCTATTTTGTTGTTTTGGTAGATGCTTTTGATAGTTTTTAAAATATTTAGGGGAACTTCTCTATCATATAGAAAATGGATTACATCTTTGAGTCTCACTCTGTCAAACGCTCTCTTTAGGTAAATCAGTCACATAAGTGCTGGTCTATCATACTCTAGTGATTTTTCAGTAATTTGCTTTATAACGAATATTGCATCTGTACACGATCTTCCATTACAAAAACCTTGTTGTTCATCTGCTAAACTTCTCCTAAATGTGCTAATAAATCCTCTGATTTATTAGCACTTGTAAAATTTTAGTTGTAAGTTTTGGCATAGTATTGAACAAGTCTATACCTCTGTAGTTTTCTAGCTAGCTTTTATCTGCTTTTTTGAATAGTAGAATTAGTTCGCTCGTTCTCCATTCTTCTGGTATTTTATTGTGTTGTCATTGCTGCTTCACAATATTACAGTAATTCGTTTGGTATCGCGTCTTTACCTACTGCTTTTCTGTTCTTGAGGGTTTTAAGTATTTTCCGAACTTTCTTTACATTTATATTAAGTTCTTCATTTGTGGTAATTTCTGGTGTTTCCGGTTCTAGCGTCGTTTGTTCTTCTTCTGCATAGAGCCTTTTTTACATAGTCAATCCAAGTACCATTTTCTAGGTGTTTTGGTTCTATTAGTTCCTTTACCTCCATTCTTTGACCTCTTATGAAGCGCCATATTTTCTTTTGCAGACCCTAAAAATCATGTTCAATTTCTTTCGAAAAGCATTCCCAGTGATCATTTTTTATTTTTCTTAAAAGTGCATGTGTTTCGTTTCTAATTGTCTTGTAATTATGGTATGCCTCTTCTGTTTTGGTCGACATGTCTTTCAGGTAAGCTTTTTTCTTTTCTTTACATTATTCCTCTACTTCTGTACAAAACCATGGAGTTCTTTGCCTTGGGAACAATTTATTTTTATTTATATTTCTTTCACCAAGAACTTCCTTGGTCAAGGCTAAGATATTAGACTTCATTTTTGCCCAACTTTAAAACTCTTTTTTAGTTTTATTATTTTTTCACAACCTTTAAAAGAACAATTCACTTATTCCTCTAAATATTCGTACGTATGGTATCAAATTGGGATTCTTTCTGTCTTATCGAGCCCTGAGTATATCTTCAATAACTCAGGATTATTTATGACAGGTACTTGATAGTTTTAAGTCATAAAGAGGACATAGTTAACGAAAAACACGGTTTGAGGTAATATCAGATGGGTCCTATTTGTTTATAAACAAAGGCCAGTGTCCTAAAATTTAGTTTTATAGCTGTAACAATTTTGATTATATTAGGAGCAATTTTTATTTCAAAAAATTATTGTTTTATGAATAGACGGGGACTCTGAATTTTTAAGTTTAAGTTCAAATCCATCAATAACTTGCCGAAATAACTTCAAAAATCCATTTTTTTGCAATTATCATCATCACCCAGCCCTTTGCGTCCATTGCTAGACATAGGCCTCTCTCATTTTTGTCCATTTTGCTCTAATCTGGGTATTTTTCATCCAATTTCTTAACATTTTCTTGAGATCGTCAGTCCAACGAGTAGGGGGTCTTCTTCTACTTCTTTTGTCTAACGCTGGCCTCCACTCAAGCAATCTCTTTGTCCACCTTTCATCACTGATTCTGACGACGTGTCCGGCCTAATTCCATTTTAGTGTGGCAATTCGGGAAATTACATCGGTAACTCCTGTTCTTCGTCTTAAGTCTTCATTTCTAACTCGGTCACGAAGCGATATACTCAGCATTGCGATTTCCATTTCCCTCCGAGCTATTTGCAGCGTTTTAGAAGTTATAGCTGTCAATGTCAAAGTTTCGGCACTATAGGTCATCACAGGCACACATTGGTGTCAAATGTTTTATGTTTTAAAGAAATTGGTATATCGCTTTTAAAGATGTCTTTGAATTTTTCATAGGCTGACCATGTTTATTCTTCTTTGTAGTTCACATGTTTGTTTATCTCTTGTGATCTTTATTTCGTGTAAGAGGTATATGTATTTTTTCACCAACTACTTCGTTGTCTCTAATATTGATATTTTCGCTAGGTACTAGGTTTGTCATAAATTTTGTTTTGGAGATTTTTCTTAAGACCAACACTGGCACACACTAACTAAAGTTCATGTAGCATTGTACATATCTACTTGAGGTTGTCCCAGAACAAAACTATGTCGTCTGTGAATTTCAAATTTGTGAATCTTCTACCGTCAATGTTCAGGCCTTTCTCTTTCCAGTTAAGCATATTCTAGTACTGCGGTAAACAGTTTAGGCGATAAGGTATCACCCTGTTGGACTCTTCTGCCGATTGGTAAATGATCCGTGTTTTTATGTAGTTTCACCGACATAGTTGCGTTCTTGTATATATTGTAAATTAACTTTGTATATCGGCAGTCAATACAAAATGCCTGTAGTGCTTCCAGAATTTTGTCAAATTCTACCATGTCAAAGGCTTTATGGAAATCTACAAAAGCCAGAACAAGTGGTCGATTGTATTTGATGATCTTTTCTATTACCGTTTTAATGCTCTGTAGGTGATCATTTGTTCCAAATCCGGTACGAAATCCCGCTTGCTCTATTGATATGGATTTCTACTTGATTTTGAGTCAAATAATTACTTTAGCAACACACAATATGGATTCAGAAGTGCTCGTTCTACTACTAACGCGATATTTAATGTGAGCGAGGTGATTGAGGAGCTTGAACGCTGAGATGATACATCTGCGAGACATTTACAAGACATATCAGGACAAAATAGTGATGATTTTAAAATGTCTCATGAGGAAGTTTCTACTAAATCTAGAACAGGGTTTGCTGCAAACAAACTAAAACTTAACTCTGATAAAACGCAAAATTTGGTTATATCTGCAAGTAATGTACACAATGATTCAGATAACAAAGAGACTGTTAAACTATTGGGAATAACCATAGATAATCGACTGAACTGAATAGGCACAGCAAACTGGCAACAGTTGGCAATGGATAGAACTGACTGGCGTAATATACTTGGGAAGGTCGAGGCTCTTTTATTGGGCTGTAGCACCAATGATGATGATGATGAATCGACTGAACTGATGGGCTCATATCTCACAACTTAAGAAAAAGCTATCAAGTTCATTATTTGGTATTCGCCAACTAGCAAAGGTTGTGCGTTGGTTGTGGTTGTGTACTTTGAAATATTAAAAATGACATATTTTTCTTTATTCCACTCTCACCTAAACTATGGTGTAATCATATGGGACAATTCAACAAACGCACTTCAAATTTTTAGAATGTAAAAGAAAGCTATCAGGATTTTAGCATGGGTTAGTTATCTAGAACACTGCCGACCTTTCTTTATCAAATTCAAAATTACGCTGCTAACTACTCTGTTGATATTTCAAGTTCTAATTGAAATTCACATAAAACGTGTCCTTTTAAGAAAGCAACGTTCACAATACGCGAAACTGTCACTACATACGAACAAATTGCTGTAGATTATGTCTTTCCGAAAAAATTGTCATAATTATAACTATTACAATATTTTAACAAAAATTATTAAACAGCTAAGCTGTAATAGTTTCGTTAAAGTTATAAAAAAAAAATCTTCTAAAGTATTGTTCTTACTGCTCAGAAGAATATATGACTTATTGCAGAACATCCACTGAACTGCTTACCGGTAAAAATTCCTTAATAATAATTAACTTTCTGTTTAATATGTGTTCTTGTTTGTATATATTTAAGTTACCTTTTATATTCCTTTTTTTAATTACTATGTATTTTTTTTTGACTTGCTACAAAATAATAATATTTGTATTTGTTCTGTAGTTAAATAAAGACTTTACTCTACTGCAATTTATAGTTCTAATCTACTCACTCGTGGCAAAGTCCGCATGAGAACCATCACTAGGGCTACTACCTTTTTCAAATTACATAAATTGCATACTTACCAATTACATCATAAAATATAGTTATTCATTGACAATCTGAGAAAATGCCAACTCTTAAGATTCATAAACAGAGATATGATTAAAAACAAACTACTAATTTTGCTTCTATTGGTCGTATAAGGCTTTTTAGGAAGTTGTTTTTAATCAGATTTTCTTTCCACTTAATCAGAAAGAAGTATTATAACAAATTACAAAGTTATTCTTATTGTTTATTAACAAAAAACCTCACTCTTCAACGACATCTTTAAAGACATTTTTTGCAAATTAATTAAATTTTTTCACTTTTCTTTGTAGTTTTAATATTCAAGAACTAATTGCTCTTTATTAAAGAACTGTAAAAGCATACCGTAGGCAGCAATAAACTTTTGATATCTGGGATACATATTTAACAAATATCAACAAATATCATTTAACAAATAAGTCAAATATCATTTTTCTTAAACTCTCCTGTATACTTAACTATGTTAATAGTTTTGATCTTTCTAATTAATTCAACAAAAGGACATACCCAATTTCGCAACCAATTGCAACACAATGCTATCTCCTGCAACAGCCCATCTCACTTCGAATGCCAGGTCATCGAACAATACTTCACAGTTCAGTTTTGACTGCAATTCAAAATAAGATAAATTAGCATACTTGTTATATAACAGAGAGAATAATATAATAGTAGGAATGATTGTACGTATTCATTTAAATAATATAAATTTTCCATCACGTAATCGACAATTTTCAATTGTTAAATTTATAAGAAAATATTTTTATGAATAGCGGTTCCCGTCAATACATTTAAGGATTTATAAACATACAGAGTGGATCACAAGTCTGGAAACGACTAATTGTCTCTTAAATTGATGGTACAAATTATATAGAAACAGAGATACACCTTTTTGCAATATAAAGATTTGAAATTTGATATTTTGTAACGTTGCCAAATTTACCATTTTTCTGATAGCATTAGTCAGTTTGGATTTTTAAATACAACATCCTGTATATCGTACTTTTATTAAAATCTACAATACCAACTCACCCCTATACAATACTTTTGATTTTATGTAGTCAGGAACTTAAACAGAAATCCTAGAAGCGTCTCAATAATTTTTTTTAACAATTTGAACATAAGAATGAAAAATTTACTCTTCTTCTTCTTTAGATGCAAATCCACTAATGGATGTTAGCGATCACATTTTCCATTAATTCTCTATTTCTTGCAATATGTATCAGAGATTGTATGTCGTTAATCCCTGTCCATTGCCTTATGTTTCGGAGCCAGGACATTTTCTTGCGTCCCATTCCTCTCTTGCCTTCAATTTTACCCTCGATTATAAGTTGGAGGAACTGGTATTTTTCATTTCGCATGATGTGACCTAGATACGCCGTTTTCTTTTTCTTGATGGTTTCGAAAAGTTGGCGTTCTTGGTTTATTCTTTTAAGAACATCTATATTTGTGATTTTCGCTGTCCATGGTATTTTTAGGATACGGCGATAGAGCCACATTTCGAAAGCTTCTAATCTGTTTATATCCCTCGTTTTGAGTGTCCAGCCCTCTACGCCATATAGCAGCACTGACCACACGTAGCACTTAGTAAACCTTAGTCTCAGTTGAAGATCGAACTCTAAACAAGTCAGTACCTAACATTTACTACATTGCTAAATTATATTAGGTTTTCCTGTACCTGTCTACCTTAATTTTTAAGATATTTAAAGATTTCCTAATTTGTAAGATTTACCAATTATAATCAAGTATGCGGTGGTACATGGATTGATGATGTGGAAGAAGACACAGATTCTAGGGGTTAGAAGATGGAGGGAAGTTGCCAGGAATCGACAGGAGTGGCGACTTCTTTGTGAGCAGGCCAAGATCCACAACGGATTGTCGAGCCACTTATGATGATGATGATGATGCGGTGGTACAGCTGGTTCCTAAAAAAACTGATACGACTCTTAAAGCGTCTTTTGTAGAAAATTGAGCAGTGTATTTTGAAGGATAAATACCGCCAAATCTTAAAATTTGTCAGATAAGTTATTCTGTTCAACCTCAAAAAATGGCTCCACATGCTAGCAAAGAACTAAAAGCAAGAATTGTAACGAAATTAGAAGATGGTTGGTCACTATCTGCCATAGCGAACCATTTTAACGTAATCAGAACAACAGTTTTGAATATTAATAAAAGATGAAGAGAACAAAAAACTCTCGAATGAAAGCAAGGTTCTGGAAGACTAAAAATATCTGCCGCTCATGAAGATGATGAGCTTTTGGAGAGACTAGAGGAGAATCCTTTTGAAGATGCGAAAACTGCAAGAATTATGTCCCAGTTTCCGGGAAGAAAGACAACAACTTGGCGCAGAATGAAAGCATCGCGTCTTAGGTACTACCGAATTGCAGCATTTTCTACCGAACTACGGCAAAAAAACAAGCTCTTACACCACAACAGAAGTAATCAAGACTTATATTTGCTTTAAACCATCAGCTATAAAATCAAGATTTTTGGCACAGGATAATATTTACAGATGAGAAAATTTTTCAATCTTCTAAAGAAGCTAAAACTAGGGTGTGTAGACTAGATAATATTAGATTTAATCCTCTATATGTGCCTTGTCTTTTTAGTGCCAATGTATGGGCATGGATTTTAAATAGAAGAATGGGAATGGTACAGCGTATTGATGGCAGGTTTCTTGGGCAGACTTATCTGAATATTCTAGAAAACATCATGTTTCCCAGTGTAGAACATTTGTATCCAGAAAATAATTTTTTCTTCAAACGTCAAATAATGATGACATTACCTTATCTAACTTGATCCTGCCAAAGTTTTATGTCTCCTCCGGCAGCAGTTTTTTTTCCCATTTCTTTACGTCGTCGGAGGGAAAAATGTTGTCATGGCAACAATATGAAACATGTCACAAAGCAACAATACAAATGTCATTAACAACAATTAAACATCATTTTTATTTATAGTAATATTAAAAGTACAATTAGTTAATGAGGCATTTTCAAAACTGAAACCGTGCAAAAATGTTCCCGACTCTTGATACGCATTGGTAATTGATGATACTGATGGTCGAGAACAACTTTCAGCAATCATTCCCGATGTTGGCGAATCATGAGGGTTTAAAATTTTTTGAGCATTATCGTTCTTATTTCTTATTGAATCCTCTATATATCCTTCGGCAGCCGTGCTTGATTTCCAGCCCCCATGTCGTTTGAGGCATTCTAGATTTCCGCCTCCATCAATTAAAAGTGTTGCTGAAGTTCGTCGTAAAGAGTGACCCGTGTATGCGCTTGCATCGTTTAAATTTAAATAACTAGCTACTTTTTGGGCTACTGCGCTGATCGAATGTATTCCCATGACGCTTCGGTAACACTTTCCATTTTGGTACTTGATAAAAAATCAGTTTTCTGTGAAATTTTCAGGCCGCAGTGATGCATACTTTTTATACAGTTTAATGTAGTTTTGACCAATTATCGTAAAAGATCTAATTTGTCGTGTTTTACTGTCTGGGATTTTGATAATTATTACATTTTCTTTATCCTCAATGTCCACAGTCTTCATTTTTACCATTTCGTCGCATCGAACAGGCGCCGGTAACCCCAATTAACAAAACAATCTGAAATATTTTTATAATTTAGTAGAGTATACTACATGCTTTGCAATATATAATTTTTTTACCTTTAATCCTAAATACTCATGAAATGCAATGAAATAACTGGAATAATTCGAGCTATGGGTGTATAGAAGAATTCTGAAAATATCGTGGACAGAATACGTCACAAACAAAGAGGTTCTGAGAAGAATGAATAAAGAAATAGAAATTTTAAATACAATTAAAACAAGAAAATTGGAATATCTCGGATATATTACACGTCGTGAGAACTAAACCTTGCTCTAACTGATTATGCAGGGAAAGATCCAACGAAAGAGAAGCATTGGGAGGCGTAGAAGGTCATGGCTGCGTAACCTGAGAGAGTGGTATACGGAGAGAGTATACGGATGTACATCAAATGAACTTTTCAGAGCAGCCGTCTCAAAAGTCCGAATAGCTATGCTAATTACCGACCTCCGCCGTGGAGATGACACTTAAAAATGAAGATATTTTATGTACGATCTCCAAATTTTTTAAATTGAACTAATGCAAAATTCATGTCTGTACTAACAAATCTTTTCTTTGTTACAGCATCCACTACCATATCGTTAATGTCGAGTCATTATTATCGGTAAAGGTAGGAGTATGTTTGTGGTGAAGATGTGAGATACATAAAAATTTAATATAATTAATGATAGTTTAAACAAAAATATAAGATAAATCTAAATAAAAAATTGCTGATATAATTATTTAACATCAAATAGTAAAATATTTATTAGAGTTAGGGACTCCACGGTGTACGAGTTAGAGTGCAAATTTGATAACTACTGTTAGATGGGATCATTGACAGTTTCTGGTTCAATAAGGATGACAAATCTGTGAGTCTTTCGAGACTCTTGGGTAAGTTGTTCGAGGCCGATCCAGGTAATTCCAAAAAGTTGCCTAAAAGATGAATTTTGATATGAAGAAGGACGTGAAAGTAAAGAAGTGAGATAAAAAACAGGTCAACGAAGAGGAGGTGAAAAACGTAATTGCTAAAATGCAAGAAACTACGTATTAAAAGCAGCACAAGTATTGATTAGGAATCATCAAAATTCTCTCTTTAGACAACTTAATGGCTAACTAATAGAAACTGTCTTGTGATAGCGTGTAAGTATGTTAGAATGAGTTGGTCGACGCCGCCGGGATCAGAAGATATCCGGAGTGATTTACGCGAATTAGGATGGAAAGGATACAAAGAAGCACCAGTTTACGAGTAATTGAACAGAACTGACAGACCAGTAAAATAAGAGATATTCTACGTAGATTTTGTTTTAAAGGTAAGTTTTAACAGTTTTATTTAATGTCGTTAAAGTATCTCTTTTTCCAGGATCGTTGTTTTGTTTCGAATACTATTTTTCACTGGTTTCCTCTGTTTTTATATTGTTTATAGTTTTCATCTGTTCAATTATTTAAATATTTTCTCCATGTATACTTCTAGAACTTATTAGATTATAGAATTCGGATCATATAACGTTATTTCCGCATATTCTCTGCTTAATCGGAAATCCGGCAAAGTAGAAAGTAGATCCTGTGACTTAGCGCCTAACGATTTTTTTTTTGGGGTTTTCTCAAGGAAAACATTTATAGACATCAGTTTGAAAGGGCCATAAAGCTAGTCGAATTAAGGGCAAAAATACTTCATTTTTTTGCAAGCATTACACCAGCCTTCTCCAAAATATGAGGAGAAATCTGTATGACAGATTTAGTTACTGTTTAGCACAAGAAGATGAAATATTTGAGCCCTTAATTCATTAATCTGCTTTCCTAATTATTATTTTTTGTTAGGTACATTTTACGAAGTTTGTAGGTTCTTAATTAGGTAGTATTTTTTATGTTTAAGTTTGGAACAATTTTATTGTTTTTTTTTTATTTAAAAGTAAAAACGATTCTTATTCTGATTTTTTTCTTCTTTCTTGTCTTATTGTTATGAGCTTTGACAGTAAAATTTGTACAATTTTCAGTGACAATAAAGCATATTACTTATTTACTTACTTACTAAGGCTAAAAAATAACCAAAAAATTAGTTTTAGAGCATTATAATAAATATACTCTAAACTCGGATTCACCAGCAGATTTCAGCGTTGGCTCTTATGGACAATGTTAATCAAATGGAAGAAAACGCTGCAGCGTTGCTAGTTCATCGTTGGCCTCAACGTGGCAGAGCCGGCTTCGAACTTAACACTCCCTTACACACGGAGCACTAGCAATTTTGCACTAACATTCACTGATTTGCCCTAATGACTGTTCCAGAAAATATTCGGACGTCTTCGTAATATAGTGCTCAACAATTGATAAGGATCATAATTATGATTTCAAATATTTTAAAAGTTTGTTGAGATCCTAGTATGATGACTTGAATAGAATAAATGAAAATAGACGACTTTAATATTTAACTTTTTGCTGACCCTAGTAAAAAATGGCCATAATGGCAAAATTTATTTTATTTCGTTTAAAATTGATAATAAAGTCGGGGTATTAATATTACTTTAATTATATTAAATTTTTACAAACTTCGGCTATTTCTGGAGTAAAATATTACTTCGATCCTTATCAATTGTTAGCACTGTTGTATTTGACGAATAGAAAATTTCTTACATCTCTTGTTGTCTTATTTACGGAAATGGATGTTTGGAGACCTTTGGAATAGAATTGAAATGAATAGAAAGAAAATGCCACGATTAGTAGATAAGTCAAAAATATATTGAGAATACATCATTTATATTTTAGTATTATTTATACAGGGTGTTTCATTAACAGTTATCTATATAGTAACTAGAGATACCTTAGCACAAAATACGAAAACTTAACCTAAAACACTAATCACATGCTATGATTTTTGTGACTGATATTTTTAAGTTAAAGTTGATTTTATATAATTGAATGAACTATCTTTCAATAAAATCCTTGCAACTCACAAATATTGGCAATATCATTTTGATGTCTTCTACTTTAAAATGTTTAATATGTCTGATTTGCCGATATGAATGGGTCAGATTAAATTTAATTATTAGAAGATTTTTTTTTACTTACAACAAAATTTTTGTAATTGATTAATGTTTTGTATTTCGATAATGACCTCCGAAGGGAAAGTCGTAGAATTCGTAGAATAGCTTACTGACTAATGGGCGTTTGTAGAAATGGTTTAACCGTGTAGAAATTTCGGTATTGTTGTAATTAAATAACCATTTAAAATTTTCCTGATAATAATATCTACTAATTGTTATACGAGTGCGTATATCTATAACAGTTTTGCAGTTTGTAGAAACGGTTTAACTGTTTTGTGTGTGCATTCGAGAAGATACGTTAACTTCTCAAAAAATAAGTGCAATTTATTTTTAACCCTTTTTTATGTACTGTGTCAAAAACATGGAGCATTTATAGGTGAAAAGTTTCAAACAAGGACAAATCTTAGATTTATATGCGCGACAAATTATTTTGAATATGTTGATATATACAAAAAAACAAATTCCGATCTGTCTGCAACACAAACTGTTTCTACAACAAGTACAGCGCTGGGTTTTAGCGATAGAACAGTCTGGAAAATTCGTCAGGAAGGATTGGATCATAATGGAGACTTACCCAAAATTCTGAAAAATCCACGCAAACGGACCAAGAAGGAAACCAATCGGGAGTTTACCTACGATGAGAATATCAGGAACCAATTGAGAAGACTTGTTCACATGGAATTTTTCTTAAAGGACATACCTCCCACAATCAAAGCTATCCTGGTTGCCGTTAATTTACACGAACATTTGCCTAAATTTTCCAAAAGTACTCTATATCGAATATTGCGAGAGGTGGGGTTTGTTAATGAAAAAAGAGAAAAGAAAGCAGTAATGATGGAACGTCCTGACATAATAAATTGGAGGTATAAATTTCTTAGAAAAATGCAGAATTATCGAAATCAAGGATACAATATTTTCTATTTGGATGAAAGTTGGGTAAATATTGGACATACAGTAAATAAGGTATGGATGGATTCAACCATAATCAGTTATAAGGATGCATTTTTAAAAGGTTTGACTACTGGTCTAAATGATCCAAAACAAAGAGGTCCAAGATTTGTCTTGTTACATGTTGGATCTGATAGAGGTTTTCTACCAAATTCAGAATGTGTATTTTTAGCAAAAAAAGATTCAGGCGACTACCATGACGAAATGAACGGCGAGTCTTTCGAAGACTGGTTTGAAAACAAACCTTCCAAAAGGAGAAAAAAATGTGGTAGTAATGGATAATGCTCCATATCATTCATGCAAACAAAATTTCCGAAGAAACTCCTGGAACAAACAACAAATTCAAGAATGGTTACGAGAGAAGGATATATTTTATGAAGAAGATTATTTAAAGTCAGAACTATTGAATGTAGCAAACAGTTATGCAGATATATACGACAAGTATAACATCGAAACTTTGGTCGAGAAATACGGCGTAGAAGTATTACGATTGCCTCCCTATCACTGTGAGCTTAATCCAATAGAGATGGTTTGGAGCCAAGTTAAACATTAGGTTGCAGCCCGAAACACTGACTTTAAAAAAGATCGTGTGCAACAACTCATCCATGAAGCATATGCCAATGTCTCTGCTGAACAGTGGCAAAATTATATACAGCATGTCATCAGAATTAAAAAAGAAATGTGGATAGCTGACAACCTACAAGAAGATATCTTACCGGTGATTATCACAGCCAACACCGGCAGTTCCAGTGAGGACAATCTTTCCTAAATGGAGTAGAGACCAGACACTGTTATTGTAAGTCTTATCTTTATTCATTAGGTAGCGTTTAGGCTACATAAATTTTTATTCTTTTATTAGCGTAATTTTATTCTTTGATGTATACACACTTTTCTTTGTAATAATTGTTGAGACTGTTAATAGTAATAATTGATCTAAGTTGGTATATATCCTGTCGGTATATAAATTAACAATTTAAATTTGTAGCCACTACGGAGCTACGAATTTTTTTTTGTAGCAGTTTCCCTAGTAGACTCCGTTCTGTTGTTACACCCTGTATAATTTAGTAAAAAGATTTCAAAGAAAATAGTTTTATTAAATTTTGTGTAATTTGCAAAATCTTGAAGTTGTAAATAATGTTACATTTACTTCTAATAGGATTTCATGATTTAATATTATCGTACAGGAGGGCCAATGCGGTCCTGTATCACAGGTGCAGACTATGAACGTGCCTAGCGGCCTGAGCGGCAACGTCGCTTCTTATAAGCACTGTACTGAAATCCTCTCGTGAATTTGTCTTTAGAGATGGGATTGCAACAAATCTTAATTCCTATGGTCAACAAATCAATGTCGTTATCTATATATATATATATATATATATATATATATATATATATATATATATATATATATATATATATATATATATATATATATATATATGAATCTACAAACCTGTGAATTGTATAATTGTAAAGCCGCGAATAATCGCTACAATTAAAACGCTAATTAAATTATTTTATAAATTTTATTGGCAGAAAATAAATACATAAATAAATTGTATGGTACAAAAATATATTACTCTCTTTACTGGCCATTTATTACAAAAATACATAGCATTTTATGTACACATATAATCGATTATATCCAAATTAAATTAAAAGCGGAATAAAATATTTCAGTCCACAAAGGGTAGCCGATCGTAAAAAAGTTATATCCACGGTAGCTGGGTTAATAATGAAAAAGATGAACAACAATATTATGATTAAGGACAAGTTGGGTTTGTTTTCTTATTGTTTTTGAGTGTGTTTTTTATTCAATTATAAGAAATTATGCAACAAACACTAAACAGGGTTGAAAAAAAAAAAACTGAAAACTCAGTGAGAGGGTTCAAAAAAGAGATCTATTGTCAATATTACTGGTCTTTATCAGGTACTGATTTACGTCAGTTCTCTGTCACACTGGGGAACTGACCTGTATTGCAGCGCTCAGTTTAGTTGTATTATATGTCTATGGTAAAAACCAACAAGTTATCACGATTCAAAGGTTATTGCCTATTATCACACAAGTTAAGGAGAAGACTTATCTGCAATTTTTTTTCAATTGGTTGTACAAGATAAATACTGATAAAGGGTTGCGCTCTTGAGGCATAGGTAATTCATATTGTTTGATTGTCAAAATAGAAAAATTATATCCATTGGTGAAAGCATTAGCCACTGTAATGGTTATTTCAAATATCGTAATTACTTCGCATGCTTTAATCGATTGCCCACTGATAAAGATCCCTGACTCCTCCCCTACCTGAGTATCTTATGTTAAACGTTTTTTGTAAGTGTTGTAAAGGACACAAAGAAACGGTAATACTGCTGGCTTAAGATAAATGCGAAGAAAAGGTCTAAAATAAATATACATATAAACTAACTCCACACCTAGAGATCTCTTTAAAAAACCTAATCTATCCCAAGTGGTTGTAGTTTCCGTTTAACTGAAATCTGTTGTACTGCCTATTCAACTGAGCTCTTAGTTGTTGCTCTTCTTGTAATTTCTTCTCTTGTAGAAGGCGGTCATATACTTGTTGTTCCTCGTACTGCCTTCTATTTTGGTGATGTTGGGCAAAGTTCGCCTGAGGAATGTTGCTATATTGAGCAACTTGTTCAGGTTGAAAAGATCGCCTGGATATCTGTTCTTGTGCAAAGTTTTGTGGAAATTGTAGTGAAATGGACGGTTTAATATCGACGTTTTGTTGTGCGTAATTGATTTGTGGCTTTAGTTGTTGCTGATATTGAAACTGAGTGTTCTGTTGTAAGTGACCGAACCGGTGTAACTGTTGTAGCTCTAACAATTTTTGTTCCTGAGATTGCTGGTAGTTATTAGTGTGATAAATTTGTTGATTTCGACCTTGATTATCTTGATATTGATTCTGCACAGTTTGCTGCACTTGATTAAACGGTTGATACTGCGACTGTTGCTGTTGCTGCAACCTAAGCTGTTCGTTGGGAACGTAACTGATCGAATTCTGTTGACTAACATCGTCGTTCCTTCGTCCGATACCGAAAAATTGGAAAAGAGATGGTGGCCGATACGTGGTAGCCTGCAAGTGTCCCCCTACAAACGGCCTCGAACTCGACCCTGTTGTACTCGGCTCTTTCTGCGCTTGAACCTGGTGTAGCTTCTGTAACAACAGAAACATTTATTAAACATCGTGTTGTGGAGGGACACTTGCTAAACCCACAAGCTCTATTCACCTAAGCTAGCTATTAAAGCAAGTATTAATGTAAGTATTTGGCATATATATTTTATATAATATTAAAATTAGATAAATTTATTATTAGTTTAATAAAGAAAGAGTTGATAGTACAAAACAAATAATCCGGAAGCATTTGACTAGTAACCTTATAATCAGCACCATCATTATGGTGCTGATGAATGTGAATGCCAGCAGCGTATTTCTAATAAAGAATATTTTGTATAACGGATTGTTCGGTTCGGCGCCGGGACTGTGACGAGACGTGACTGATGTGTTTGAATCGTCCTTTAACCGGCCGTCGTATTAACCGGCCACTCCCCCTTCCTATTGTTTTGCGTACGAGACGATCATCAAGCTCCGACAAAGGTGAATCGGTAAAGAAAATTTGTTCAGAATTGAATGTTCGGAAAAGTACAGTGAATGACTGGCGAAGGAATCGGCGTTCAATCGAGGATTTTTGCGCCCAAATGGAATCAGATAAAAATCTAAAAACTAGATGCACTAAAAAAAAAACGAAATTCGAGATAGAAGATGAAGCTCTTTGGTTGGTTATGGTTCCTTCAAGAACGGCGAAGGGGTACACCTATTAAGGCTTTATGTATAGATACACAGCAAAATTATAGACGGAGGCGAATTTATTGCAAATGAAGGTTGGCTGACTCGCTGGAAGCTGGAAGGCACGTCACGGAGTTAATTATGAACACGTAAGTGTAGAAAAAGTGTCTGCAGACACTTCAGGTGCAACTGATTTTACCTCCAAGTTTAAAGAAATTATAAAAATGGAAAAATTAAAACCCGAACAAGTATATAACATGGATGAGACGGGTCTCAATTTTAAAATGCTTCCAGAAAAATCATTTTTGGGACGTCATGAAAAATCGGCTTCTGGATTTAAAAAGAATAAAGAGCGCATTACACTTGCTGTTTGTTCAAATGCAGCAGGAACACACAAAATTCCTCTTTTCATTGTTGTTAAGTCCACTAAACCGCGTGCATTTAAAAATTTGCATCCATCGTCCCTCCCCGTATTCTACAGATCACAAAAATTAGCATGGATGACCGCTGATCTATTCAAAGAATGGTTTGAGTGTGCATTTGTTCCGAAAGTAACGCGCCATCTTAAGAGTGTAAATCTTCCCACTAAAGCAGTCCTACTTCTGGATAATGCTTCAACTCGTCCTGGAAACCTAACATGTGAGACAGATGACATAAAAATTATCTTTCTTTCCTCCTAATGTGACAAGCTTGGTGCAACTGATGGTTCAAGGGGTTATTGAAAGCTTGAAAAGATAATACAGACGTAAATTACTGTCCGAAATTTTACAATGCGCAGAAAGTGAAGATCTCAATCTTATTGATATCATCAAAAAAATTAACTTAAAGGACGTAATTTACATGTTAGCTTCAGCCTTCCAAGAAATTCCTGCTTCTACTTTCGTTAAGTCTTGGCGGAAACTTTGGGCCAACATTGAGGAAATTGTTGAGTGTCAACAATCACACGAAGAAGATAATTCTATCACCATTCTTCAAGATCTCCAAACGTTATCCGAATATGTCCAATTGCAGGCCGAAGATATTGAAGAATGGATGAACTGTGACGAGGAACTTGAAAACGAATTTTTGACAGACGACAAAATAATTACACTAGCAACACATGAAGAGCCCTATGAAAATGAGGAGACTGATGATGATGATGTTGACGGAGAGGAAAAGGTCCCACACCGGAGCGAGGGCTGCAATGGAGGTGGCATTGAAGTATATTGAATAACAACTTGGGTCATCTTCAATAGACGTCTTGGTTTTAAAAAAATGGAGAGATATAGCTTTTAAAAATTCACTTAATGTCAAGAAATAGAAGAAAGTTACCGATTTTTTTAAAACAAGTTTGTAAAATATTTAAATATGTACATAGAAATAAATAGTATTTTTCAACTGTATACTCCGTGATCTTTATTAATATACAGCTTCCTGTACATGTGTTTGATATAGGTATGTATGTACTTGATTTTTCTCATGAAAATGCCTGC
This sequence comes from Diabrotica undecimpunctata, assembly GCF_040954645.1. NCBI lineage: Eukaryota > Metazoa > Arthropoda > Insecta > Coleoptera > Chrysomelidae > Diabrotica > Diabrotica undecimpunctata. Next base: position 156,477,235 of record NC_092806.1, on the reverse strand, counting down.
ACATCGAATTAACCGGCCATTTGGTCAACCGACCAGGCTCTGTTCCCGAGGTGGCCGGTTAAGAGGGAGTCTACTGTACTAAGATTTTTTTATTTTACGTATATACTAAAGTTTTAAGTATGTACTTATATATATATATATATATATATATATATATATATATATATATATATATATTACATTCCACAATGACGTAGAAGGGGAGGATGATTCCATCGACCGATCAAAATTTTTTTCACATTCATCCTTATGTGACATTTCTTAGTTTAAAGTGCATCGAGTTAGATCACAGTTGTGAAAGTCTCCTTGACATCTACAAGGGAGATAACATTTGCAATTGCTTTTATGGCAATATTTCTTCAAATATTATGCAAGTAAATAACTTTGGTTTTATTCAGAAAACAATTTTTTATATGCTAGAAATTACTGTGTAGGTACTTATAATTTATTGAAATGAGAGGATTGCGTCCGTACAACCAGTACCTAAGTGGTAATTGCTATTTAGAGTTTATGTAACTAATACAAGTAGTATAAGAAGTGTTATCTAATAGGATGCTGCAGTAGGTCTTTGAAATGGTTACATATTATCGGGAGTCTTGCAATTAAATATATTTTTTACTTGGTATTGTGCGAGATATATTATTTTTATACATAAGTGTTATTAAGTATTCAATTTCCTGTTAGGAATATATTTATTGGAAAATTATTTCATCTTATGGTTTTGTACTGAAATATTTATCGGATCAACTCAAACAATCGACGAAATAAAGATACACAAGCAAATACGAGATATCGAAACAGAAGAAAGAAAAAATAGTGTTGATGTAAAGCTAAGATGTTAGTTAACTTAAAGTTAAGTTAAGTTAAAAATAAACTTGTTTCCTTATTGGCTTTCGATACCCTTAAGATATTCACAAAATTTGATGAAAAAATAATAATCAATTTATGATTTTTCTATTTATATATTAAAAAATTGATTTTTGCAATTTACAAAATGCGGTTGTTATTGTTATATTTCAGGGCTCTATAAGGTCTATTTTTTTCGTTTAGATTTAACATTTGCGAGATGTGTGATAAGAAATTTCATCGATGGCTTCTGAAAATACCTACTGAAAATTTTTTAAATTTATTTATAATATTTTTTATTACTAACTTCGTTAGGTTTTGTACAGAAGTAAAGTAAAAATGTAAAGAAAAAAAAGCATACCTGAAATACATGTCAACCAAAACAGAAGAGGCATACCATAATTACAAGACAATTAGAAACGAAACACATGCTCTTGTAAGAAAAATAAAAAAATGATAATTGGCAACGCTTTTTGAATGAAAATGAACATGATTTTTACGGTCTGCAAAAGGAAATATGGCGCTTCATAAGAGGTCCAAGAACGGAGGTAAAGCAACTAACAGAATCAAAACTCATGGAAAAGGATACGCGGATTGACTACCTAAAAAAGCTATATGCAAAGGAAGAACAAACGACGCTAGAACAGGAAACACGTAAAATTACCACGGAAGATAATACCGGAAGAATGGAGAACGAGCGAACTAATTCTACTATTCAAAAAAGGAGATAAAAAACAGCCAGTAAACTACAGAGATATAAACGTGTTAAATACTATGCTAAAACTTACAACTAAAATTTTACAAGTGCTAATAAATCAGAGGATAAGTTTGGCAGATGAACAACAGGGTTTTCGTAGAGAAAGATCGTGTACAGATGCAATATTCGTTATAAAGCAAATTACTGAGAAATCACTAGAGTATAATAGACCAGTATTTCTGTGTCTGATTGACCTAAAGAAAGCGTTTGACAGAGTAAGACTCAAAGATGTACTCCATCTTCTGTATAATAGAGAAGATCCCCTAAATATTATAAAAACTATCGAAAACATCTACCATCTATCAGAATAGATGGAAAACTTACAGAACCTGTAGAAATAAACAGCGGAATAAGACAAGGGAATTCATTGAGCCCCATGCTCTTCAATTTGATCATAGATGAAATCGTCAAAACCGTTAACAAAGTAAGAGGATACAGAATGGGAAACAACGAAATCAAGATACTCTGTTACGCAGGCGACGCAATATTGATAGCCCAAGATGAAGATAGTCTGCAAAGACTGGTCCATAGATTTAACATAAGATTAAAATAATTTAATATGACAATCTCATCTCAGAAAACTAAAACAATAGTAGTCAGCAAATAACCAACCGAATGTATAATAGAAATTGATGACATCGGTATTGAAGAAGTAATGGAAATAAAATACCTAGGAATTACACTGTCCAGCTATGGAAACCTGGACAAAGAAGTGAGAGATCAAGTACAAAAAGCAAATAGACTGGCAGGATGCCTTAATAACACTATATGGCGAAACAGACACATTAACACTGAGATGAAGTCAAGAATTTATAAAGCCAGTGTAAGAACACTAATGGCATATGCCTCAGAAACAAGACCCGACACAAATAAATAAAGGGGTAGAAAACCTAGTCAAACAGTAAATAAAAAAAAGAATGGAGACCATACACAAAGCCGTGTTGGAAGCAGCGAAAAAGTATATAGGAGAACTGCATGTAAAGAGACGTCAAGATTGGTTCAATCAATGATGTGGCTAGACGAAGAGAAGTTAAAAGAATTTGAAGAGAAAAGAAAAAGAGACAGCTAGAAAAGCAATTGAAAAATATAGAAAAAACCAACATAAACAAAGAGGTAACAAATTTCTACCAAGATGGTAAGAAATCCAGAAAAACTAAAAGGAATAATACAAAGTATTGCAGAAACAAAGATTTACTTTAAGGAGAAACTACAGAGAAATTCGATAGATGAGCGGAGTACTTCTGAACATCTGTTAAATACAGACCAACAAGCAGACCTGGATTAAAATGGGAATTGGCAAGAAGGTGATGAGGGGACATGTGATAACACAACTCTGACTGAAATTAAAGAAGTAATAAGAGACATAGAAAATGAGAGGAGGACAGGAGAAAGTGGTATATTAGCTAAGATTTGTAAGGAAGGCGGCGAAAGACTTCAATTAACATTCTTCCGCGTAACATTAGCCATTGGACAAAAGGAGCAAATGCCGAATCAATGGAATAGTACTCTTATCTACACGATCTACAAAAAGGCAGAAGGAGAAATCACAACCTTCATTGCAATATTTTTGCTTGCCTTTGGCTGTAATATTTTCTCAATGACTACACTAATTTTATTTTAGCATTTAAGAACGTTCTCTTGGTCCAATAAAAGGAGAATTTGCTTCTTTTTAACAAAAGTATCAGCAATCTCTTAACTAATAATTCCTTAATATCCTGTCACCCGAGTTACTTTATGGTACTTTGGCGAGTCGCTTAAGGTACTGTTGGCAGTTCCAAAATGTTACAGACTTTTATAAACTTCAAAGTTTTGAATGTTGCTAGACAGTCTAAAGTAATAACTATTTTGGCTAAATTAAAGCGTTTTTTCATGTACTTATAGGCACAAAAATTGATTACTAGCTGTTTTGATTAAAATATTGTAGGAGAATTTCAAAGTGCTATTGAAAGTCTGGTGTTAGGAACAGTAACTCTTATTTCTACGTCATCGTATGTTTTTGACTCATCAGTGTAAAACCTTAGAGCACTTGAGATTTCATTTTGTGTTAAATCTTGTTCGTTTATAATCAAATTTAGCTTGAGCTCGAAATCTCGTTTTGCAGACATTTATTTATGGGCATCTTCATGGATTGTTTCAATTCTTAAAATCTTTAGATGTCCAGTATAAATTCTTTTGAGTTTTGTTAAAACGTCGTCAACCCCTATCGACCATAGTAGAGATGATAGGACTCCTCCTTAAAAACAAACTTTTAATTCTCTTGTAGTGCCGACTGATCTTCTAAGTAGATTATTATATTTCTAGTACTGAGCATAGATTGAATCCATTTAATGATGGAGAGTTATATTCGTCTTCTTCTACGGTACTACAGCCCAAATTGAGCCATAGCCTCCTTTATTTTTTGCCTCCACTCTGGCTTGTCTGTGGCTGATCTTCTCCCTACACGGACTCCCAAAAGGGCATGTGCGTCGCTGTTCACTGTGTCTTCCCAGCGCTTTCTTGGCTTTCCATCCGGTCTTTTTTACTGCATTCTAGCATTCAGTGCTCTTTTTGGTAGCCTATCATCTCCCATTCTTATCACATGTCCAACCTATTGCAATCTTTGTATTCTAATAAAGTCTGACAGTGGTGTTTCCTTATAAAGTTGATAAAGCTCGTTGTTGTATCGACTTTTGAAGATTCCGTTTTCCCTCACAGGTCCTCGTATTCTCCTCAGTACTTTCCTTTCGAATATGTTAAGTTTGCTTTTGGATGTTTCTTTCAGGACCCATGCTTTACTGCCATGGCATGCTATTAGCCGAATTAAGGTTTTATAGATTTTCATCTTTGTATTTCGGTGGACATTTCTAGACCGAAATATATGGGAGAGGACAAAATACGCTCTGTTTGCCTGCGTTTTTCTCTTCCGTATTTCTCCGTCTTCTGATCCGTCGGCATACATGTCTACTCACAGGTATGTAAAATTTCCAACCGTTTCAATGTCATCTTCATGTACAATGGTTTGTGGGACTATATTTCTTTTCGTCTGTATCATTAATTTTGTTTTGTTTGTGTTAATTTCCAGACCTAGCGTTTTTGTTTGCGTTTTTAACTCTGCGTATGTTTCCTGTGCTCTTGTTGATGTTCTATTCCTTATATTAATATCATCGACATAAGCTGCCAGTAGCTACCGGTTGGTCAGAAGGTTTCCTTGTCCAGTTTGCATTTGCCTAATCGCATACTCTAGTGAGGGGTTAAACACAGTTAGGGCCCTCTCTATCTCCCTGCTTTGCTCCCTGCGAAAGTTTGAAAAAGTCTGTCCGGTGTTTTTGTATTCGTACACATGCTTCAGTTTCATCCATTGTTGCTATAATGAATCTAATTAGCCAATTCAGCTACTGCCAATACTGCCAATTCAGCCAATATACTGTAGAGTTTGTTCCTTTTGACTGAGTCGTATGCCTGTTTGAAGTCTACAAACACGTTGTGAACATCAATGTCATGTTCCCATGATTTATTCAAGATCTGTTTGACTGTAAATATTTGATCCAGTGTTGATCCTATGGATGGAAAATGATATACCCTTTTGTATTGCGGCAACTTTAATATATTTCAATGAGATGTTGAAATGCAAGGCATCTATAGTAGAGTTGCGTGGTTGACAGATAAATTGTGCTTCTCGTGATAACAAATAGATAGAGTTATCTCTTCAGTTGTAGTGATAAGAATCTATAAGACATTTATTAAATTGGCATGTTAGCAATACACATAATTTTAGCGTCATAGAAAGCGCATAAAATATATGTTAAACAATGAAGTAAAAAACATTTTCCCTTACCTGAGGACTGACACCCAGCATTTTTAAAGACGGTGGAATATTCAGTTCTTGGGGTATAAGCACATGACCAAAGTCAACAGTAAACATCTCGCACCAGATCCCAAAATGTCCAATGTCAAAAACTGTCAAATCACCCGGAAGTGTAAGAACCACCGTTTTGCGGTCATATCTTCTAAGAGGTACTTCTTTGCCGTTCTCGTCGGGGACTCGGATACCTTGTGGAGTAGGTTTGCTGCCACGACCAACCCAAAATTTAGCGTCTGCAACAAGAAGTTATTTTATAATATTTCTGTTTAGATTTTATCATACATGCTTACTTAATTATGCAAGATATAAAAATATTGTTTTATCTAAACTATTGCTACATATTTTTTGACTCACAAGACGCACAAAAAGAAATTCAAAATCTTCGAAACAACAGACAGCCAGAGAAGATGAGATAGCAACGGAATTAACAAAACACTACTTCTTCTCTTCTTCTTCTTTATAAGCAATTCTGCTTGTTCTGCGGCCAATATTATGCCCATATTTGGGGTGATAAACAACCCAAAGAGGTTCAAGAGTTGCCATTACATCCTGAAAAAACAAATGTTTGGTGTAGTTTACGGGCTCGTGGAATCGTTGATCCATATTTCTTTAAAACAGAGGCCGGCCAGAATGTTAATGTGAATGGAGACCGTTATCGTGCCATGATAACGGACTATTTAGTACCTGAAATTGAAGCTCGTGGTCTCAGCGACATTTGGTTCCAACAAGATGGCGCCACTTGCCATACAGCCCGTAAAAGCATGACTTTACTGCGAGAACGATTCGGTAAACAAATTATTTCACGCTTTGGATCAGTGAATTGGCCGCCTAGATCCTGTAACATCTCACCTCTAGACTCTTTCTTTTGGGACTACCTAAGGTCCAAGGTCTACATGAATAAACCAGATACGATTGAGGCATTGAAGGCCAATACTACTCGAGTCATTGGTGAAATACCAATCGAAATGCTGGAACGAGCCATCGAGAATTGAAACTTCAGAATAAACCAACTTAATCGTAGTCATGGCCAACATTTAAAAGAAATTATCTTTAAGAAGTAATTGTAAAGAATGGTTCTTTTGTATGATAATAAATATTTTCAAATACAATTTATTTTTTTCATTGTTTTTTCTTGTTGAAAAAAGTACCTCTAAATGAATCACCCTTATTACGTTCTTTATTTGTGGTAATTTCTGATGTTTTCGGTTCTAGCGTCCTTTGTTCTTCCTCTGCATATCGATACCCTAATGCTGATAGGTCGTAACCCAATTTTAGAAAATTTTACAAGAGGCACAAAAAACTGTATAGCATAATTATAAAAGATTGCTTGTGTAATGTTTTCTTAAATAAATAATTATGTAATTGCTACTAAGTGAGTTTATTGTAAAAATATAAATTTGTTTAATTTTGATCAGGGTACTAAGTGATACGACATATTGTAACCAACGTCATGGCGGCTTACGAGTATATCGAACTCTTAGAAAATGTAGTAGTTATTATAACTCAAGGTGTTCTCATAAAAGTGTGGTTTACGTCATTTTAAATCATAATCCTTATTTTTTTATTTTTATTAATTTCAAATAAAAACAGATACAAATGTGTGTTTACTTTAAATAAAATATAGCAAACTAAGCGAATACCATTTAAACAACGTTACAGTTAACATTTTTAGGAATCATTAAAATAAAATAACTAAATAATAAGTTTAAATCTTGGCTTTCTTTTTTTGATTTTTGTTATTGTCTTTGATTAAGTCTTCGTGAGGCAGCGTATCATAGAAGTAGTGCACATTTGCAGGTAATACAGACTTTAGATCTTAAAGGTTCTTCCATTTTTTTGTGGTTATTTTTAATCTATTCGAATAAAGTTGATCGTAAACCAAATCGTGATTGACGGTGTTCTTTCTCTGAGGAAGGAGTTCATATTTTTGATCATGGGCCACTTTGTATAATATATCCCCATTTGGTAGGTATTTTAAGCCTCTAAGATCTGTTACCTTCAAATCTCCTTTTGATTTACCTGGACGAATTGAGCTGTAGCGAAAGTTTTTAGAGTCATTGTAGTTTAGAAAAAAAGTGTGGGTGAGATAGGATACTTCCAAAATTGCAGGATTCTTCCTGGCTTCTGATATTACCGAAATATAGTCTGAGGGTAGGAATATTTGCCGATTTTTTAGTCTTCGTTCAATTAGACTGTGGGTAGAGTCACACTCCATCTGAGTGTGGCCTCTTTCTAGAAATTTTTTCTCAATCTCGACTTCATACTTGGAAGCTAAAACCGATAAACCATTCGCAAGGACGACATTCCTATTCTGATAACCACAGCCGTCCGAGAATATTATAACATTTTTCTTTTTAAATATTGTTCTAGATGTTTTATTAAACACGTAGTGAATACAGATGAATCAAGGTCTGCCTCAGTCTCATTCCAAATTGTTGGGGCATACGCATCCCACTAATGTGGGATGCGTATTGTTCATCTGTAACCTGTTTCATCTTGTAAGATGAACATATATCACATTGATCCTTGCGTGGTTTAAACAAGGCTAAATTCATTTCGTCAAATTCTGTAGAGAATTTACAATTTGATAATGGTACCTCCCTGTCTTTATATTGTTCTTTATAAAGATTATATACTTTAGTTTTCGATTTGAAATTATGTTCCAGGTATAACTTTCCAGTAGACTTGCGGCAATAGTGGCTCTCTATTTTAGGCAGGCTGTTCAGAAACTCTCGTAAATTCTGTACTCGCAAAATGTCCTATTTTGCTTTTGGTGTAGACTCTCTTTTTTCTTTGATCCTTGTTTGCATCATGTCACAACTTTCTAGAAATCCATCTTTTTGTGCCGCACTTACCCAGTTCTATACCATCTTTTCTCCTACTCCTAGTGTGTTAAGAAACATCAATTTGCATACTTGTAATTTATCGCCTTTTACTGTCAGAAAGTATTCGTAGGTACCACTTCGCCTGGAAGGTCCATCTACATAACATCTTTTTTTCTCCTTGTATGTAACCATATGAGCGAAGAAAATCCTTTTTTGTTCCCAGGACATTTCCCAAAATTTTAAAAATATTTCTTTTCTTAAGTTTTCTGATATTGTTTGGCAAAAGCGAGTCGGCGCGGTAGCGCAAAACTTGGAGACACAGGCTGGCTTTATTTTACGTTCAGGGCGTAGAATATCATGTTTCACAATGTTTTGTAGCCTTCTATAACCAGTATATTCCCTTCCTAACATTCTTGACTGTTTTGTCTTGTTTTTATCCCAAAACGTCAAACGAATTACTACCAACACGCTTTGCCATTCAAGCTACACTGTGGGATAAGATGAGTTGGAAGTAAACAAACAACGCGAGCGGGTTAGGACTTGTTAGAAATCGCGGGAATGGCCACCTTACTATTTTATTTAGGTTACGAAAATTTAACAGCATATAGGGATGCACGGTTGGTTGCCTTTGCCACAAAAATATGAATTTTCAATTTTTGGTGGGTTACGATCTGTCAGCATTAGGCTATCGATATAGCTTTTTTAGGTAGTTAATCCACGTATCCTTCTCTATATGTTTTGGTTCCATTAGTTTCTTTACCTCCCTTCTTTTACCTCTTATAAAGCGCCATATTTCCTTTTGCAGACCGTAAAAATCATGTTCCATTTCTTTCGAAATGCGTTCCCAGTGATCATTTTATATTTTTTTTACAAGTGCGTGTGTCTCGTTTCTAATTGTCTTGTAATTATGGTACGCCTGTTGTGTTTTGGTTAAAATGTATTTCAGGTAAGCTTTTTTCTTTTCTTTACATTTTTCCTTTACTTCTGTACAAAACCATGGAGTTCTTTGCCTTGTGAACGATTTATTTTTATTTATATTTCTTTCACCAAGAACTTCCTTACGGAGTAGTACGGAGAATGTACGGAGGACCATAACTACAAAATATTCACAAATCTGGTTTCTTATCAGGTTTGTGCTATTTTCTCAAATACATTACTATGATTCCAACACCTAGTCGCTATCAAATATTTTGTTCAATTTATATTATCACTCTTTTTTTTATGTTAATTATTACCGCCATTTGTTAATATCAATTATTTCACTTTCGATTAGTTTTCGTGTATTCTTCCTATGTCTACTAATAAGTTTATTAAATATACACGGCAATAAAACGTAGACAAACTTTTTAATCTGTTTTCATCTGAAATAATCCTCGTGAATGCAAGTATTAACACTTTAAGTTACCACGAAGCCAAGGTGTTTTATAACGCTTAAAGTTGGTATTAAAATTACACATTATTCTGCAAGACGTTAAGTAGTGTTAGGAGGTAATATCTTTTATGAGATAAAGTGTTTAATTTTAAAAGTATCTGGGGTATAAAAAAAGTGATTATTTAAAATTAATTGCCTATGACAATAACTGGTATTTCTATCTAACGAATTTATTATTTCAAATCAAAAAACCCGATACAATATCCTAAAGTGTCATCAATTATAGAGACTGTTCCAGGAATTCCTGTACACTTATTAGCTTTTTCGCCAGAGCAGAAAATAATGATACCATCACAAGAGTCTGCTAAAAGTCAACATCTTCCTGCGACAATTCATCACATTTTGAGTTTAAATTTACATCGCAAGTAAAAAGAAGTCATTTAACTGAACTATTTAACTTATTAGGAGCTAAACGATTTTATATACGATCCTATATCCTTCTAAATCTAAAAAATTAATAGTTTTCTTTTGATACCATTAGTTTCAAATCAGTTAAAATCAGTTTTCGATCTGTAGAAGAAAAATTGAAAGCATATTTTTCGAAAGACAATACACTTTCTTTTGTGACGATGTGTAAAGGTTTGTTTTGTGAGCTACATCTTGAATTTGTCATCGATCAGGTACGACTTTTTATTAATTTTAATAAAATAAGCTCAAAGATTGAAATTCTACCTACATAATAGCAACAAAAGTCATCCATACCAGTTTTTTTTAAGGTTGGTTTAAAAACTAAAGAATCTAATATACATAATAAGAAGATTTGTAAACAGATCTAATAAAAAAATTAAAAAACAGAAAGTCACCAGGAGAAGATCAAATACCAAATGAACTCTTAAAATATGGAGGTGATCACCTTGTACAACAACTGCAACTTCTTATTAATAAAATAATCACCACGAACAGAATACCAGATGAATGGAGGAGAGCGATCATGGTGATGTTCTTCAAAAAAGAAGATAAGAAAGACCCCAATAATTATCGAGCAATAAATCTATTAAATACAACACTCAAATTGACAACAAGAATAATATCGACAAAAATAAACGAACGAATATCTCTGCAAGAGAAACAGCAAGGATTTCGGACAGGAAGATCATGCACGGATGCAGTTTTTGTAATAAGACAAATAAAAGAAAAGGCGCTGGAATAAACCAGCATATATGTGTCTGATAGATTTGAAGAAAGCGTTTGATAGAGTGAGAATTCGGGACGCGATACATTTATTATATGAAAAGAGAATATCACTGGATTTAGTAAAAACCATTGAGAATATATATAAAGATAACATAGATATGGTAAGATGTAAAGGAAAACTATCGCAACCTATGAAATATGAAACTGGCATTAGACAAGGAGATTCACTGAGCCCATTAATATTTAATCTGATAATGGATGAAATCATAAAGAAAGTTAAAAAAAGAAGAGGATATAGAATGAGAGAAAAGGAAATAAGGATAATATGCTACGCCGACGACGCCATAATAACAGCCGAAAATAAAGATGACCTACAAAGATTAATTAAAGAATTCGAAGATACGGCGCTCATATACAACATGGAGATCTCAACAGAGAAAACTAAAACGATAGTGATATCAGCGGAACCGAGACGATGTAAACTAGTCGTAAATAACAAAATATTAGAACAAGTGATGGAAACTGAATACTTGGGAATAAAACTGTCAAGCTACGGAAAAGTGGAAGAAGAAGTACAAAAACAAGTGAACATGGCAAACAGAGCAGCAGGATGTCTCAACAACACAATCTGGAGAAACAAATACCTCACAACGGAAACGAAAACCAGGATATATAAATCAACAATAAGACCGATAATGACGTACACAGCGGAAACAAGAGCAGATATGGCGAAAACACTAAGACTACTGGAAACAACAGAACTGAAAGTCTTACGAAAAATAACAAACCAAACTCTAAGAGACAGAGTAAGAAGTGAGGAAATACGAGCAAGATGTGGTATAGAGGAAATAAACGCGTAGACCAAAAGAAGCAAAGTGGAATGGAATCAACACATCGAAAGAATGACAGAAAATAGAATAGTACGAATAGCAATAGACAAATCGCCAAATGGAAGAAGATCATTGGGACGACCGAGGAAAAGATGGTCAGAACACGTCAATTGAGGCTAAAAACTGAAGTAGAACAGGCATTAAGCCTATTTATAAAGTAGGAAAAAGAAGAAGATTTGTGGGAAGACGACCACAACGATGGAACGACAATTTACTGGAGGCACGCACATCAAAAAACAGACATGTCTACAAAAAAAGAAGAAAAACAAAATTTCCAGTGCTTATTGATGCCAAATAAAAAAAAAGGGTGTGTTCGTTGATCCTGATTTTAAAAAACTTATGCTAGATGCTGATTTTTTAGAGGAACTTTCAAACTTGGATTAATATCAGCTATGTCCCTTCTCATAAAAAATGTACCTATTGTTTTATAATTCACGTATAAAATTATTTTATCATCATTTTATGCATACAATTATTTTGGTTTAGTATTGTTTGTAGGCTATTATTGGCCGGCGTACGGTCCTTTGACAGCGAGACACCAAAGTAAAGTATCACAGTCCAACAATGTCGAATATTCCACACAATCCGAAACATTTATTGCCCATTTTCTCGTGCAAAGTGGCCGTAATGTGCGGATTCGAACATTAACCACTCACAAACTTTGTGAACATTTTCGACATATATATTTGAATAGGCATTGAAATAGAATGGGAATTTATATCTGACCGGCCTACACAGCGGCGTGCTCATGAATCTCTAGATATATACTTACCTATGTTACGTCAGTCAACTCTTTTTTTAATTTGAATTTAGAAAAAGTATTAAACTAAATCTACAAATGTTTAAGGTAGGGAGGAAGGTAAAAAGGAAGAAAATACGAGACAATATATACATATAATTACAAGTTGTTTACAAATAAAAATATCAACATTAAAATGCAGTTAAACGAATTTTGAGTCTGCATTTTTTCCAGTCCCTTGCTTTTTCTCTCCAATCTCTCACGCCTATATTCGACAAATCTTGTTTTACTGCTTCCAACCATTTCTTCTTTGGACGTCCTCTTCTTTGCCCCATTTCTCACTCCTTCAGTACTTTTTTAAAATGTCGGTTCTCTGGCATTCGTATATTTAGACCAAGTCTTCTTCTTCTTTAAGTGCCATCTCCGCGACAAAAGCTGGCAATCATCATGGCTATTCTGACCTTCGAGGCAGCTGCTCTGAATAATTGCCTTGAGCTGCAACCAAACCACTCTCTCAGGTTCTTCAACCAGGAAACGCGTCTTCTTCCTACGCTTCTGTTACCCTCTACTTTTCCTTGAATTATGAGTCTCAAGATGTTGTATCTTTCGCCTCTCATCACATGTCCGAGATATTACAATTTCCTTTCTTTTATTGTATTTTCCATTTCCCTCTCTCTGCCTACTCTCCTTAATACTTCTGTATTCGTGATTCTATCTACCCACGAAATTCTTAACAATCTTCTAAATGTCCACATTTCAAACGCGTAAAGTCGATTTATTGTATTCCGGTTTAATTTTTTCATTTTCACGAAGTTGGCACGTGCTTTTTCAATTCTGACTCTTATTTCTGCAGTATAATCGTTATTTTCTGTGTACTCTCTCAATCTGCTGGCCACCTACAGTTAATATTTCGTTTGTATTGTTGTTCTTGTTAATTTTCATGAATTTGGTTTTTATGATGTTAAGAGAGAGTCCGTATTCTCCACTAGACCAAATCATCAAGCAGTAATTATTGCTTTTCCAGATTTTTGTAAGCACCCCTTTCCCAGATCTTTAATTTTTTTTTCCTGCTGTCTCGTAGACTCGCAGTTTAGCTGTTCTTTAGACTTTTTTTGCTTTCAGTATTGAATTTAGAAACCATACTGCTCTGCTCTCCTTCATTAATCTTTTGTCCATCTCCTTTCCTTCTTTTCTCCTGATCATTATGGTGTACTTCTAAGAATTCAAATTCAGACACTTTATCAAAGCCATCGATAGCCTTGACTCCTTTCGTTTTGATATATTTTCTATCATTTGTTATGTCTCCTCTTATTTCCATATATTGCGTTTTTGTTTGGTTTATTGTTAGTGCGTATCTTTTGCCTTTTTCTAGAGTTTTTTTCGTTACCTCATGTTACCTTATGAATGTCTTTATGAAGTAAACTTGTGCTAGCTATTTTCATTTTGTTCTCTGTAGCAAAATTCGAGTAGTTTTTTTTCAATTTTCATTTGATTATTTATGCAAACTTCATCCCCCTGGTATTCTTCTGTATATACTAAGTGACATAGAAATCCGAACACCCAGTTTAAAGAATTTTATTTCAATAAAATTTGGTGTAATTTATTTATCTTACCGAAAAAAACAAGTGATAAAGTTTTTAGCCTTATCAGTTGGAGATTCCGGTTTTTATACTTTTTGTTTTTAAATTCACTAACAAGCTAAAAATGAATATTTCCGCCGCAGTAAAGATCCAAATTTGGCGGATTGTGGTTCTTGACATTCTTTACGATTGGTTACGATGCCTAGAATACTAAGACCTGTACGATTTCGTCAACCTAGTGAGTTTGATAGGGACCGTATAATGGAACTTCGGGTAGCTGGACTTTCTTTTCGGGAAGTTGCAGTTAGAGTGCAAAGAAGTGTAGACACCGTGGTTAGGTGTTATCAGGCATGGCTTCAAGAAGGCCGTACGCAAAGAGCACGGGGCACTGGACGCCGCCGTAGAACAACAGACCGTGAAGATCGCCGCCTGAGATTATTGGCCTTAAGAGACCGTTTCTCCACTACCAGCTCCATTGCAAATGAATGGTTTGCAGAACACGGAAGACCTATTGGCATGCGAAGTGTATAATGACGAATGAGAAGTTTTGGCCTGTTTTCATACCGACCACACTGGGTCCTCCCTTTAACTCCAGAACACCGCCGTAATCGCCTTCAGTGGTGCATAGAACGGTCAGTCTGGAATCAGGAATGGAACAGTATTGTCTTAAGTGACGAGTCTCGATTTTGTGTAGGCATGCACGATGCTCGAGCGAGGGTTAGAAGGCGACGTGGTGAAAGGAGAAATCCACAGTTTTTTGTTGGAAGACATGTTCATCACACTGTTGGAGTTAGAGTTTGGGGTGCTATAGCTTATGGTTCCAGGTCACCTTTAATCTTCATCAGAGGTAACATGAACGCGCAGCGTTATATCCAAGAAGTTCTAGAACCCCAACTTTTACCCTATCTTGACACCCTGGCAAATCCAACTTTCCAACAAGATAATGCCCGATCACATGTTGCAAGAGTCACAATAGACTTCTTTCAACATAGTGATATCACATTGTTAGCATGGCCATCAAGATCTCCCGACTTATCCCCAATTGAGCGTGTGTGGGATATGATGGGTAGGAGATTGCTCAATTTGCAACGTCCTCCTCAGACTCTACAAGCACTTCGAGAGGAGATGGTGGTTGCCTGGAATGAGATACCACAAGAGGATATTGACCACCTGATCAGAATCATGCCTAGGCGCGTTGGAGAATGCGTAACACATCGCGCATTTTAGAATGTGGGGTGCATCCACACATTATTAAAGGTAAAAGGGCTTTAAAGCAATGCAATCATTTTGAAATTTTAATCATTTACTTATTATGCTTCATTAAGTACTTATACAAAAATTTATTAACATAAAATCATTTAAACTGGGTGTTCGGATTTCTATGTCACTTAGTATATTTACTCCTTTACTACTTTCGCATTCATGTCTCCAATGATTATTTTTATATCGTATAATCCCTATTAGGGTGTTTATTTTTCGTAAAACTCTGTTTTGGTTTCTCAATCTTTATCTTCAGTGCGCGCGTGTGTAATAATGATACTTATCTTGCCAAAAATAATAAAACACCTGAACCAAATCAAATCTCTGCTAAGCTGTTTTTTTTATGAAGAAAGCTTTCTTTTTTTAACGGATTGCTTTAATACAATTTGCTTTACGAATCACTGTTTACACCACTACCAAAAAAAAACACATCCACCAAACGCAGCTACTTTAAGCTGATCAGTTTAATGAGCCACACATTTAGGAAATTTAGGAACCAAAGAGGCAAAAATCGAAAATTGAAAAAAAACATACAAACATGTAAGTCGACAAGAAATGTCTACACCCTAGAATGAAGTAAATATATTTTTGTTTATTGGTTTTTGATATCACAGAGGATTTCAATTTAGTATCGATATTGGTTTTCTACCCAGTAGATCTCTGTATTACCTGATGGGTTTTGAGGAAAACTTTGAAAATTCCAAGTTGGAAAACTCATTTGCCTTACCAGTAAATTCTTGGTAGAACTTAGTTCATTTAAATCTTGTCTAATATCTGGTTCCAATATAAAATTATCGGAAATAGTGAGTCTACTTAATATTCCCAACCGTGAATGAAAAACAAACAGATACGCAATACAGATGCAACCTAGAAAATACATCTACTTTAAGATCCTTTTATAAAACAAAAGATGTCTATACCAAACAAGATCAACCAATCTTCTTTTCAAATATTGACAAGCAAAAATAGTCACGATAAATGAAATACGGTTAAAGAAAATTTACATAAAATAGTTTCAGAAGTGCTCCAAAACGAAAAAAGAATCATAAGAAGAGAGGGCTTAAAATTTGGAACACCGAAATGAAAAATACCATTGAAAAGAAAAAATTAGCTTATTCAAACGAATGAGAACAAATAAATATCTATAGGATAAGACAAAAAGTAGCTAAAAACGGTACAAGCAATGCTCAATGCTCTAATTGATAAAGATATATCAGTAATATTAAATATGACATCCATTGACGAAAAATAAAAAATACATTAAACCACCCAAAAAAGACTATAAGGACTAGGAGAACAAGTGAAGGCTGTTGATGATAAAGTTGTCTTATCCCAATGACTTTTTTCCTAATTAATTGATTTTTTATTGCCTCATTTGCCCGTGCGTCCCTTGTCTCATGAAAAAATAATATCTATAAACCATTAAACGACTTTTATTGTACCAGAAAATAATATAAGCCATTTGTTTTATAGACAATAAAAAGAATTTAGATTCAGATTCGATAATATTATTCTTAATGGGTTTTACAATAAAAAATAGAGTTGGCTAATTAAAGAGAAATAATTAAATAATTAAAGTGAAACATTGGTTCCTGGTATAAAACATTTTTGGAAATCAATAAAAATAAAATTTAATATGAAATTACCTGGTGCTTCGCCATCATAAGACAAGTTTGGAATCAACAGCGTCTGGGCATCGACGATGACGATATTGTCTGACGAAATTGCGTGGACACCTTTAAGAGCTTCGATTTTTTGTGGTCGTGGATAGTCGAAGCCACGAGGAACTTTAACATCACCAAAGTTTACCTGCAATAAAAATCACATTTGAATACTCTTTTAAAAGATTGAGCAATGACAAATTTAAATTATTTATGGATACGTCGGTTGTTCGATGAAATTTCTGTTTAATATTGTAAGCCAAAAAACATAAAACATAACAGTATTTTTAGTTTTCACAGAATAGTCATTTTGTTACATGTGTCATGAGCTTTGTTGCATTTCAGAACTCTATGCCACAAATCCACGTTGCAACGATTTAAAAAATTTTTTTAATTTTCACCTTTCAAGTTTTAATTCACGTATTTCAAATTCCATTCTGTATAAGGTATTAATTTGCGTTTTAAAAATTGCCGAAAAAATCACTTTGAGTCCTTTTGAAATAAAATAAATCATAATTGTTTATTTACATAAACTAATATTGGAGTTTGCAATTAGGAACGGCGTGAGAATTAAAAGTGCTTTAAAGCATTTGCTATATTCCTCTGCCAGATGCCTCTAAATTCCACCAATAGCTTGCTACATTGAAGTCGTCATAAAGGCATGGAGTTCTGTTTTACCAGCGAAAAATCACAGATGAAAATTGAATTTATTACCGGTTGAGCTTTTGAACAAGTCTGTGGTCTGGTTTCTTTTGCCAGATAACTGGGTTTTCTCCCATAGTAGTTCTAGTATCAACAATTTCCAGTTTAGCCCATTAAAAGTTATTTAAAAATTTCTACCCTCGGGCTTCCCTCTAAAACTGCCCTTCGAAGGGTTGGGGGGAAATCGAAATAAAATTAGTATCAACTTGACGGTAAAAATTCGATAGCTTTTGATCTGAGTGACATATTGACCAAAATTAAACCTTGTAGAAAACTTTAAAGAAACCTATCTTGCTTAAAATTAGAAGCTCCTAGAGCTTTCTACAGTAGATCATTTTAAAGGTAATTATTTTTTCTTTCTATTTAATGTGCCATTGTATATACCTAAAACTGCATAGAAAAGAGTTATAGAACAATTTGTAAGAAAAAAATAGTGAAAATGGCCCAAAAATGGTAATAGGAGCAAACTTTAAAAAATCGTATCTTAGATACTATGAATCCAAAAGACTTCCACTAAATGTTATTTTAAAGAGGAAGGATAAAAGTTCTTTTTCTGTTAAGCAATGTCTGTATCTATACTCTTTTGGAAACAAGTTATGGGAAAAAAAAACGCGTGTGTTCCTGTTTTTTTTTGCTAATTTTAATATTAATAACTTTAATTTTATTACAACCATTTGGCTGGTTAATAGTCGGACAATGTTGTCCTCCTTTCGAGCAGGGAAGATGTATATTCCCTTCATGTTAAATTTTATAACATCGACCTAGTGTCTTAAATAATATTAAAATGCCATGGTTTTAATGTAAAATAAGGGTTTCTACATCTGTTTACATAGCTAGTTTTAACTACTTTAAATGTTTGTTCACTGATGATGGTCAGAAAATGTTTTGAAGATTTGTAATCCTTTTGAATATATTTTGATTATTTTTTTAATAAAATATACCATTATACACAAGAAATCTTTACTTCTATGTAAGGTTTTTCTCTATAGATATCCTCAAAGTTTATATATATATATATATATATATATATATACATATATATATATATATATATATATATATATATATATATATATATATATATATATATATATATATATATATATGTAAAAGATAAAATCTTTTAGCGAAAGCCGCTATCGCTTTATTAAATTAAATAACCAAATATATGGCCTAGGAGGACAAATTCGTTAAACTTCCCGTGCTCGAATCGGTATCAATAAAGTGTTATGATCATTTCGGCCTAGCCCAGCCTCATCAGACACTTTGGTTGGGCTGATACAAATTCAAACTCGGAAAGTCCAACGAATGTCTCCCAAAACTTCACTACAACAGTAGTTAGCTTACAAAGGCGCCACCTGCTTTGGAGGCCGTGAACGAAAACGATATGATAATATCGTTTTCTGTATCCTTTGCGCTATGCGAAATGTGTAAAAGATAAAATCTTTTAGCGAAAGCCGCTATCGCTTTATTAAATTAAATAACCAAATATATGGCCTAGGAGGACAAATTCGTTAAACTTCCCGTGCTCGAATCGGTATCAATAAAGTGTTATGATCATTTCGGCCGAAATGATCTTCCGTCTTTCCGAGTTTGAATTTGTATCAGCCCAAAGTGTCTGATGAGGCTGGGCTAGGCCGAAATGATCATAACACTTTATTGATACCGATTCGAGCACGGGAAGTTTAACGAATTTGTCCTCCTAGGCCATATATTTGGTTATTTAATTTAATAAAGCGATAGCGGCTTTCGCTAAAAGATTTTATCTTTTACACATTTCGCATAGCGCAAAGGATACAGAAAACGATATTATCATATCGTTTTCGTTCACGGCCGCCAAAGCAGGTGGCGCCTTTGTAAGCTAACTACTGTTGTAGTGAAGTTTTGGGAGACATTCGTTGGACTTTCCGAGTTTGAATTTGTATCAGCCCAAAGTGTCTGATGAGGCTGGGCTAGGCCGAAATGATCATAACACTTTATTGATACCGATTCGAGCACGGGAAGTTTAACGAATTTGTCCTCCTAGGCCATATATTTGGTTATTTAATATATATATATATATATATATATATATATATATATACATATATATACATATATATATACATATATATATACATATATATATATATATATATATATATATATATATATATATATATATATATACATCCCGCTATCATTTAGAGCTCTTTTCACGTTGCAGTAGTTTAGCATCACCAAGAAATGCTATCATTTCCTATTTATAAGTCGTGTATGTTCGTTTAGAGCACCTTTGTAGGCTTGGCACCGTTATCGGTTTTTCAATAATCCGATTTTTTTATATATTAAATTTTATACATCAAACCATCATTGTAACCTCGGAAGGTAAAATTATTGTATTTGGTATCATTTTAAAGCCAATAGATGTTGCCAGTATTAATACTTAAAAGTATATTTGAAAACATAAAAATATCGATCGGTTTGGTCGGTCGGTCAAGTTCAAATAATAAAGACATTGAATCTACCTGCCAGCCGGCTGATTTCAGCCGGCTGGGGTCAACTAACAGGTTTTTTTATATCAATGTTCAGTTGTTATATCTATTTATTTAGATATTTTTTCCCAGAGAGTTGTGTCGGGGAATATTTTACATATTTTAATTTCCAACCTGTTTTATCGAAGCTATCAGTGAATAGTTTAAGATAAATATTAGGTTTTTATGGGATTAAGTCAAAAATATTGGTTGTGATTGTGATGAGAATTACATTTTTAATTATTTAATGTTTGACATTTTGATTTCCATTCAGGAAATCGTTCTCAAAAAACGTTTTTTGTACAAAATGTGTATACACATTTTTACATAATTTGTACAATAAACAAGGTTAAATATTGGAAAACATATCGTTAAATATTAGTTAATTAAAAATGTAATTTTCATCTCAATATCGACCAATAATTGTGGCTTATTCACATAGAAAAATAATATTTGACTTTGCCATAAGAAAGTAGTTCACGGAACCTCGCTAAATAGTTTAAAAAAATCTTATACAGAAATATAAATTCTAAATAGTATGAGGGGTAGCCGACGAAAAATTCGTAAAGACTGAGTTGACTAAAGTTGATTTTGCTTTGTTTTTTTAAACAATCTTAAAAGGCAAAAAGAAAATAATTGTTTGCTTATAAAACGTTTTGTATACATTCTAAAGAAAAACAATTCAAATAAATGTTGTAGACCATAAAAAGTTTTTTATGTAGACAAATACCAAATTTAAATACATAAATAATTGAGATAAGAAAAAACGAAAAAACCGTAAACTGTAAGATATTATGTTTGTAGTAATTTATAAATGTTAATAACTTTGTTTTTTGCCTAACGACAGGTAATATAGCTACTTGAAATTATGGCAATTGATGAGTTATTAAAGTGTGCTAAATATCAAGCAGATCAAAAAATATTTTACAATTTATTCAATTTGTTTATCACAGAAACCGATTATTTAAACAACTGTACTTGTCCAAACAGTATGACTACAAGTATTTTGTAACTTGCAATCGATTCTTTGCGCTTTCAGTTTTAGGGTATATTAAAAAAACTTTAACATATTATTAAATTTTTTATTAAAAACCAGTTTGACTAGGGGACTTTTTAGTTTTTAGACCACTTCACGTTTTTTTAGTTTCTTTGACAAGTGAGGATTGTCTATTCGGTTATTTCTTAATATGGGCTATGATCAATTGTCTAGTCAAGTCAACACTATTATAGAAGTTACCCATACTTTTTCAGTAGTCATTCAGACGGTTCATCTTAATTGTACCCATATGGAACATAAGCCCGAGAAAAGTCTTAAATTCTGTTTGTGTTGTCTCTTTCCAAAACGCAATCCTCGATTTTTCTGAACGACTTTGTGCAAATATTTCATCAGAGTCAATCAGGGTCACTTCCACCATTCGTTTAATCTACATTGTCTTCGCGAGATGCTTCTAACAATGATTGTAATTCAGCAGTGGTCAATCTACGTTTATGTTCAAATCTAGCTTTTTTAGATGTCGAAGGTATATTACTATAAGGTAAATACTATAACTCACTTTTACGGAGGTAATTAACAATAAAAACGTTCTACTAGAAACTATCAACTTATCCAATATTATAAGGCCACTTGAGGCACAATACGTTTTTACTCAATAATAGTTCCTGTATAAGTAAAATTGTTTTTTAATGTGATTCAATAAAGCACACTAGACATATTGCAGTTTTGCCATCACATTCTTCAGAGTATGTTTTAACTTTTTTAACTTTTCTATCGGCCTTTCTACTAATCATGCTTCTTCTTAAAAATTTGTAACATCTTGTACACTTTCTTCTCTTTGTATTATCTACATCGCTTTGCCTGAGATGGTATTTTTGGATGTAACTTGTCGTGAAGGTTACAACATTTCTTTATTTGCAAATGCCTTCGCGAACTCCAGTCTGAACTCAAGGATAGGTTGTCACTTTTTTACGTTTTCTGTTATTTAGCAACTAAGCATTGACTACTGTGGTATTAAATCAGGTATTAAATATTAATTTCACTGCCACTTTTCGGTACCACTTCAGAATTTTGCGTATTGGGCTTTGGTAAGAAGCCACTTGATCACTAAAATCAACACTCTTTTTCACCAAGTTATAATCGAGAATAGTTTGTGGTTTTAGTACTTGTGTATAATTTTTCTTTTCATTTGATTAAACCAAGATACAACTATTATGTTTAAATGATGTAAGGAATAAAACTGGTTTTTTGTCGACCCATTTTATCACTTGTAAAATCAATAATGGGGTTAAGTTCCATCCTGAGTAACTGGTTGCAACTTTTTTAATCGAGATTTTGGTTCTACATATTTTTATAGTAAAACATCTGCACATGAATAATTCGTTTCTTGAACAATGATTTCAATTCATCGACCAATATTCTAAAATAAGGTCGTCCTTTTTTTCTTCTACATGTGCCGAGCTCGATTATCGAGCGTTGGCTATCAAATTGGCTATAGTAATTTTGTTGACGGCAGCTCGGAAAAGAGATGCAGAGGATCTGTTAAGCCAATCTCTCAGGTTTCTAAGCCATGACGTTCTTCTTCGACCTGGCCCTCTTCTTCCGTCTACCTTGCCTTGTATTATTAAATGGAGTATATTATATCTCTCTGGGTGGCGCATAACATGGCCAAAATATTCAAGTTTGCGATTTTTAACTGTTTTGACGACTTCCGTAACTTTTCCCATCCGATGCAAAACAACTTCGTTACGAACTCTATCCACCCAACTTATTCGTAGGGTTCTCCGATACACCCAGATTTCAAAGGCTTCCAGTTTCTTGAGAAGTGTATCCGTCAAAGTCCAACCTTCGACACCATACAAAAGAGTAGGGAACACATAACATCTCACTAATCAAATTTTCAGACTTAAAGTAATATTGTTTCCACATAACAGATTTTTCATCTTAAAGAATGCAGCTCTGGCCTTCTCTATCCGTATTCTAATTTCTTTGCTCATATCCCAGTTCTCATTTAGATTACAACCAAGGTAAGTGATACTGTTAGTTCTCTCCAGTTGTTCACCATAAGCTGTTACCACTTCCGGTTGTGTTGGCGTTTTACTGACGACCATCACCTTTGTCTTTGCGGTGTTTAGCTTAAGGCCATATTCATCACACATTGTGGTAATCCTATTAATTAGATGTTGAAGTCCTTCGTCGCCCGGTATATTATAAACTGGTTCTCTTTCACAAAGCATTGGGAATATGGTTTACATTCTATATTTAGAAAAATCTTTTACTGCAAGTCTTGTTCAAACTAAACTAAATTAATACACAAAACAAATTAATCTACATATTCTTTTTTTATAGAAATACAGATTCCTGTCGGATTTTTATCAGTGCGGCATGAGTCACTGGTGTCTCGTATATCCGGACCTCTTATCGCATTACAAACATAATTCTCAATTAGCAGTGCGGTACAAGATACATTTGGGTCGAATAATCTTAAAGCCGTAATAAGACCATAAGACCGTATGTTATAAATACATATATCCCTATAAGAATTATCTTGAAAGATGAAAAAAATACAATAAACAAGTGCAATATTAAGTGTTACTTAAAAAATGGTAAGTCATTCATGGGCGTACAGTTAAAAATAAAAGTTTTCAGTGTTCTATTGCTTGACTATTATTATGTGGTATTCTGAAAATGTTGACATTTTTTCCTGGTCTGATCTTCCTCAACTAACGTCATCTTTCTTAAATGGTGAGTTGTGTTGTTCAGGTCTCTTTAAGTGTTTTTGTTGCTATTCATACTTAATGATCTTCTTTAGACAATGTACTAATGTAGTGTTCAAATGTGGCATTGCCTTCATCATGTAGCGCTGATCTTAATTGTCTGATTAGTCGATTATATTTGTGTTCGTCATTAAGATTTCGGCTTCTTGGCCATCTACCTCTTGCTCTTCATTTTTGGACTATTAGTTGTATAATATAATTCGAAGTGTTATTTATGTTTTCTTGATTTGGAATTGTTAATCGTGTAGCTCCATATGAAATAGTAGAAGATGAAAACGGCAGAATATTCATCCATAAAAAAAGGAAACGCGATAAAGATATCTGAAACAACTGTTTTATGTTATAAGAGATGAAATAGTCCGAAATTACCAAAACAGGTGAACAGGGTACTATAAAGAGGAAGTAGAGTTAGCTATGAAACAGCTTGAATGGGGAAAAGAAGTAAGCTTAGACCAAATACCAGCAGGAATTATTCAACTGAGAAAAAATATTAAATGGAAAACAATATTCACTCCATTTACAGAAAAGGCGGTGACCGGTGAATAACTTCTAATACCTCTTCATTTGTAATTATATCCACCCAACTTATTTTTAGTATACGGCGGTAGCACCACATCTCAAAGCTTTCAAGATTTTTAACATTCTTCTGTTTAAGAGTCCATGCCTCAACACCGTAAAGCAAAGTACTGAATAGATACTAAGTAGTTAACTAAAAGTGGACGTATGCAAAGAGATGTATGACGTAATTGTATGGTATTCGCTAAATCCTGTCACGTAATATGCCACACATCTCTGTGCGGTAATTCGTTTTATTGCTGCCAGTTTAAGGTGTTATTAGATGCCGCCATGTTTAATTTCTCTCTACCATCGTATTATCTCGGTTAAATCCTATCATTTTAGGCTTCATGTCATGATTAGACCTATAGGACCGGAGATACGCAACTAAGGCTCTTTTGACATAACATATATAGGAGCAAAGATATATACCTAAGGTCGTTTTGACGTGTTGATGTATTTGATTTCTACGTCGTAGTACTCTATTGGTTAAATGGTACCATTTGAGGTACTGTACGTCACAATTGGACAAATAGGATCGAAGATACATAACTAAAGCCCTTTTGCCAGACTTCTTCGTCTTCTAGTTCCATGACCGTTATCGATCGTTGGATATCATGTTGGCTACCATATTTGCCATCGTGACTTTATTGACAGCAGCTCTAAATAACGATGTAGTTGATTTTTCATACCATTGCCTTAGATTTTTCAGCCATGGTGTTCTTCTTCTACCAGGACCACGATTACCTTGGATCTTTCCCTGAATGATCAGATGTAAATTAGAGTCCACGCTTCCACTCCATACAGCAGGACAGGAAAGATGTAGCAAATGTCACTCGAACTCTAAGGTCAATACTAAGATCGTGACTGCAAAGTACGTTTCTCATTTTTACAAAGGCAGCTCGGGCTTGTCTAGTCGGCTTTTAATTTCTGCGGTTGGATCCCAGCTCTCATTGATATTACTGCCGAGATACACGAGTTTCTCTACTCTGTCCAGTGTGGCATCTCCAACTTTTATTCCGTCATCCTGTATATAATTATGTTTGTCTTCGGTTGTCTCCATTAAGGCTTCCTTAAATATTTCCTCCGAATATAAGTTAAAAAGTAAAGGCGACAATATACAGCATTTTCTCACTATTCTTTTTATATTTATTTCATCCGACAGTTCTTGTTCAACCTTTATTATTGCCACTTGATGCCAGTATAGATTTGTAATTATTCGTAGATCTTTATCGATCAATCCCGCTGTTTCCAATATTTCTAGCATTTTGTTATGTCAGATTTTGTCAAAAGCCTTTTGCCAGGCTACTCTATTTAAGTTTTATATCTCATAGTATTCTATTAGTTAAATTCTATTATTTGAGGTACGAAACGTCACGATTTTACTAATAAGACCGCAGATACATAACTAAGGCCCTTTTGACAAGCTGATGTATTTTACATTTCTATCTTATTGTATTCGATTGGTTAAATCCTGTCATTTGCGGTACTGTACGTTATGATTGGGCCACTAAAAACGAAGATACGTAACTAAGGCCCTTTTGACGTGATGCTGTATTTGATTTCTATGTCATTGTATTCTATTGGTTAAGTGGTATCATTTGAGGTATCGTACGTCACGATTGGACTAGTAGGACCGAAGATACATAACTACGGCCATTTTGACATGCTACTCCATTTAATTCCTATACCTCATTGTATTTTATTTGTTAAATCCTTTCATTTGAGGTACTGCACGTCATGATTGGACTAATAGAACTAAAGATACACAACTAAGGCCCTTTTGACATTGCTCTGCATTTGATATTTCTATCCCATTGTATTCTTTATGTTAAATCCTATCATTAGAGGTACTATACGTCACGATTGGACTAATAGAACCGAAGATACGTGACTACGGCCCTTTTGACATGTTGCTGTATTAAATTTTTTTATTTCATTGTTTTCAGTTGGTTAAATCCTGTCATTTGAGATACTGTACGTCACGATTGGACTTATAGAAACGAAGATATATAATTAAAGCCTTTTTGACATGCTGCTATATTTGATTTTTCTGTCTTATTGTATTTTATTGGTTAAATCCTATCATTTGAGGGGCTGTACGTCGCGACTGGACCAATTGGAGCGAAGATACAATAGGTAGTTGCAATATATAATAACCCGTTACTTTTAACTAAACATGATGCCAGAATGATTTGTGGGTGAAAAAAATATATATATATTCTTAAATTTACTATTTCGTTGTGGGTAATATTATATTCAACAGCGATGCCAAATTTCTGATGCTAAAATGATTGATAATGAAAGTGGGATATACATTTTCATGTATATAATGGCAGCGAGTAAACGGTAAAACCCTGAACTAAATATATATAATATTTTCACTGTACCATCATTTTAGACTCAAACATTTTCTGGAATAAACTTATATAACTCAGTAAGGGATAAAGAGAGAAAGCAGATATTTTAAAATACCAACACGGTATCAAAACTCTAATCAATGAGATGGTTAAAATTCTTGTAACAGGTACAGGAAAAAAGTTATTAAGGTCTTGTAAAGTAGCGTCGATATACAGATGCTACTTTGCAAGACGATGCTAAATTGATGGTAAAAGCATAATGTATCGATGCGAAAATGATAGTAGGATGTATATATATATATATATATATATATATATATATATATATATATATATATATATATATATATATATAATAACGGATTGATTACGGCTGTCGCCGCTTCTGCGCCACCAATTTCCATCTTTTCTGTCATATGCAGTTGCCTCTTCTAAGTCTCTTGCCGCCATTGTTTCATCAATACCGTTGCGCCAACTTCTCCGTGGTCGTCCTCTCTTTCTTATTTCAGCAGGGATCCATTCCAGTACTCTTCTAGGCCATCTGTACTCTGGCATTCTTTTAACATGTCCGAACCAGATTAATTGTTTTCTTTCTATGTCATCATTGATATTTCGCTCCATTTTCATTTCGTTTCTTATTTGTTCGTTTCTAACTCTCTCCAGTTTCGATCTACCGCAGCTTCGTCTCAGATAATCCATTTCTGTCGTCATAAGTTTGTTTCTATTAGCTTTGGTGACGTCCCATACTTCCGAACCGTAAAGTGTAATACTTTGGACTATACTACCGTAAATGTGTTTTTTAGTTTCTCGTCGAATTGTTTTTTGCCAGAGAAGAGAGTTTAAGGTACGGGTCGCTGCTCTGTCCTTGTTTATTCTGTCCGTGATTTTATCTGCGCTATTTCCCTTCTTGTTGAAAATGACCCCCAAATATTTGCAGGATTGCACGCCTTTGATTTTGTCTTCTTCCAAGACTAGGTCACATATTTCATCTGTTCCCACTGAGAGATATTCACATTTTATCATATTCATGTTTAGACCTGCCACCTCATATTCTTCTTGCAGTTTTCTTACCATATAGCTAAGATCGTAGCTGTCTTCGGCAATTACTACCTGGTCATCCGCAGAGAAAAGTATATATAGCGTGTTTTCTTTCACCGTTATTCCCATGTTTCTACATTTTTTTACCCATTTCACTAAGGATCTGTCCAAATAGATTTTAAATAAAGGTGGGTGACAGACAGCAGCCTTTTATTAGTCCCTTTGTTGTTTGAAAAGGAGAGGTGATTTCTTGTCCCATTTTAATTCTTGCAAAGTTTTGTTCGTAGTATTTTTGAGTGGCGTTAATAAGAATTGGGTTTATTTTCAAGTTACCCATTTCTATCCACAGTTGGGAGATCGGGACACTGTCATATGCTTTTTCCAAATCTATTAAAGCTATATGGGTTTCTCTATTTCTCTGCACTCGTTTTTCTATTGCAATTTTTAATGTGTAAATATTATCTATAGTGGAGCGTCCGGCCCTAAATCCCGCTTGTTCTTCGAGTTGTTTGTCTTTAGTAATCATTTTCTATCAGGTTTCGTAGTAATTTTGAGTATAGTCGGCCTATAGTAACAATCACTGTGATCCCTCTACAGTTTTTAGGATCCGTCTTTGTGCCTTTCTTGTGTATTGGAAAAATATACGATTGTCTCCATTCTTCTGGAACTTCTTCTCCCTTTAAGCATCTTTCGAATAATTTTCGGATCATTTCAAGCAGTTTTGATGATCCATACTTGATCAACTCTGGATATATTCCGACTGGGCCTAGAGATTTTCTTAATATCATTCCCTTAACTGTTTTTGTTACTTGTTCTATTGATATTTCTATTCTTCCTTCTACTTTAACTTGTTTATTTGTCTGTTTAAACCCTTCTCTTCTCTCTGTTAATAAGTTCTCAAAATGCTCTACCCATGTGTTCTCTGGTATTCTATTTATTATGACTTGGTTTTTTGTCGTTGTTTTTATCGTTTTTATAGTTCTCCAAGCTTTAGAGCTCTTTGTCCCTTCTATATGGTTGTCTAGGTATTGGCATTTTTGTTCCCATGCACTATTTTTCTTTTTAACCACTTCTCGTTTGACTTCTTTATTCAAGTTTTAATATTGTTGTTTCGTTTGTTCGTCTCCCTGTTGTAATAACTTTTGATATACTTCCTTCTTTCTTTTTATCTTTTCTTCAACCTTTTTATCCCACAAATATGGTTTATCTACTCTCCGTACCTGTGGCCCTAAGGCTTCTAGCGCTGCGTGTTTCATGCAGTTTTTTATATGTTCGTATTCATCCGTCGTTGATCTGTGTGATTCCTGTAGTTTTTGTGTTAGTCTCCAGGAGTAAAGTAACTGTGTGTTCTCGTTATCTAGATTGTCTAAGGTGTACGTAGTTCTTTCTATTTTTTCTCTGTGTTCTTTGTTGATGTCTGTGTGGTTCCTGTCTACGAATGGTGTATATATTTTTCCTATTATCAGGTAGTGGTCCGAGCCGCACTCTCCTCCTCTATTCACCTTTACGTCCTGTACTCTTAACTTAGTTTGTTGTCTTGTTATGAAATAATCTATTATCGGTTTTAGACCTCTTGTGTGCTGATACCAGGTGCATTTATGTATGTTCTTGTGGGCGAAAAAACCATTCAAAATCTTTAATTCATATTGTTGGCATATATTTATGAGTCTTTCTCCGTTGTTGTTAACAGTTTCTTCTCCATGCATGCCTACCACTTTCCTTTGTACTTGTTTTCCTACTCTGGCATTAAGGTCTCCTCCGCATATAATCCACGGCTGTTAGGAATTTCGTTCAGGATTTTTCTAAAGTCTTCTTCAAAAGCTTCGTTTTCTTGTGCTTTTCTTTTTCTCAAAGTTTTTAAAATTATAAATTACGTATCCATGCTGCAATAGAGCAGACGGGCAAAATTTAATTTTAACAATTAAAACTGAACTTAAATATGTAACTTGGTTGAAGAAAACTTGTATAGAGATCAAAACATTTTCATCATTTTATTGTCTTCATATTGGTGCATTTCATTGATGTTTTACTTCTTTAGGTAACTTTGGTAGTGGGCACTAGAAACAAACATTTTTTGATTATTTTTTCCGGTTTGAAAGCTAACCCAAATTGTTTTCAATGTTATCTATCAAACCTACAATCTCATAAATTTGAGATTCTTTCTTTCTTCAATAAGCACATCTCTATTTCATTCTTTCAGTAAACAATATAGTTTGTGTATGCCACAATGGAAGTAGAGAGTAAATCTAAAACCACCTAAATTCATTACAATGCTAATCTAAAGTCAATTTGAGCTAAATTTAATAAATTATAGACATTTTGTCGTACTCTAAAATAAAAATACTCCCATTTTAACTACAACTCATGCATAATGTTCTGTTTAACCATGATCAATGCGAAATAATAGCCGCCAAGTCAAATTACCTACTAAGCCCTAAACGATCTCCCACTAAACCTAATAAAATATTGCAGTTCAGCATGAACAAATAAAATTAAAGTATTCGCGTGTTACGTTGCTACTTGGGTGACACGAACTGCACTGCGTGGCGTCATTATTGCGTCACGGATACAATGAACTGTGTAGCATAGGGAGTGTGTATCACTTAAATTGAAATTCCATCAAACGGAAGTTTACTGAACGAAATAGCACACATACATCCCGAAATGAGATAAAAATTAATCAATTAACGACTACAAAATCGCGGTGACAAACATAGAAGTAATCGAACTCTTTCTACAATGAGAAAGCGATTATTATTGGTTCAGATATTGAATTCAACTGCAAGTATTTTTTTCTTCTGTCGTTCCTAGTGAAGAATAAAGTGCTTTTTGGACTTTTATCGCAGCAATTAATATAATGTTAACATGTTTGCTACATTATAAATATTATATCAGTCACCCTGAGCGATATCTGAGGCTAGTATACTTCTTCACCGTAATTTTTTTGAGTAAATTATTTTTTTTACAGCTCAAAATATGATTTGAACATTATTATTTATAAATGTTTAATGTTAAATGTTTAATGAAGTAGGTACATTATACGTACTAATAACTAAATGCCGCAAGTAAGGTAGATTCATTATGGACGTATGCAAATACACATGTACTGTGCTCACACTTTAAAAAAATCTTTAATTGTCTTTTGCTTTTTCTTGTTTAGACAGTCTATCATTGCTTGTTCTTGTATCTCCTTTAACATCAAAATTTTTCAAAGTCATATGCCCTCTCAGTTTGTAGTCAATATAGCATCATCAGAGTTGACGGTAAAATATTTTTCATCCTGTGCTTCTTGGGTCACGTGTTCATCAGATTCTGTCATTTCTTTAATTATTTCTTCATCAGTTAAGTCAGCACTGAGATTGTCATTTAAAATCCACTCTTGTAAAGCTTCCCTTGATTCTGATGAATTAGTCATATCGTTTCAAATTCTTGAAGGGCAGCATCTAGTATAACTTGCACAGGTTGGTCACTGGATTCTTTGTTAACTTCTATTGGAAAGAGTGGGTTATTGGGCTAAATATTCTTCCACTATTTAATTGACTTGCTAGGTAATCGCAGCATTGATAATCGCATCTTTGATGTTAAAGTTTTTCAAAATTGAAGTGATGTCAGCATTAGGTTGACTTACAATATCTACAAGTTGTTTCTTGTAGTGTGCCTTGAGCGCTTTAATAACTTTTTCATCCATGGGCAGAATCAATGCAGTAGTATTTTTCGATAAGT
Source organism: Diabrotica undecimpunctata (assembly GCF_040954645.1). Classification (NCBI taxonomy): domain Eukaryota; kingdom Metazoa; phylum Arthropoda; class Insecta; order Coleoptera; family Chrysomelidae; genus Diabrotica; species Diabrotica undecimpunctata. The sequence goes on along the minus strand of NC_092806.1, from coordinate 156,445,608 downwards.
ACATTGCCTCGATATATTCATCGGCAGTTTCGATTTTTAATTCGTCCTTATCAGAATGTCTTGGAGCATTGTCTAACAAGAGGAGAGCTTTCACTGCCAGTTTCTTTTTTCTTAGCTCATCTTTAACTTTGGGACTTCTTTTGTCACCCAGGTATGGCTTTGCCACATGTACGGAATTGGTAGCTTCCCAATTTTAACATTTTAGAAAGTACGAGGTTTTTGGATTTACCCACTATTAGCAATATCAATTTGTGGGATCCTGATGTAGTCGCACATACAATGAGAGTCTACCAAAAACTTTTTTCATCTGAAGTGACGAATGTCTTTATTGGAAGTTGCCGCCAGTTTAGACTGGTTTCATCAGCGTTATAAGTTGTTTAGGAATTAGGTTTAATTCGATGATCTTTTCTAATCTCAAACTAATCTGCACTTAGCTTCTCTCTACTCATCTGCAAAAATCGTATGCCATACCTTTTTTGAAGTTTTCGAACTAACCTTGACTAGCACGAAAATCAGTTTTCTTTGTTAATTCCTGATTAAAAAACTGAGCTTTATTTTTTAAAATGTCACCTGAAATATGCAGATATGCAGATATGCAGAGGCTAACAATGTCCTAATTTTCAAATTAATGGTTACAGTTAGCTAGAATTTCCGGAAAGAACAAAGATTTCAAAGTGTATGATATGACAAGTAATTTTAAAGACTTTAATAAACTGTACAATTTTTGCGATTCACCGTTTCAAAATAAAAAGAAAACTGAGAAAACGAGAAATTTTTAATTTTACAAACAGTATGTATCCAATTCAGACAAGGAAATCCTGGGATTCTGTACTTTAAAACAGATTTCGATTTGGCATTTCAGAGTGTAGACTTTAACCGAAGAGTTGGTAGAAGAAATCATCAATATGTAGAAGATTCTCTGTTTCCCATAAATCTGAAGTTTTTTTAATACTCATATTAATGGTTTTGTTACCAACACTTCTGTATAATATTTTTAATTCTTTATATCCTAACATTTCCTTAAGTCTGTAAAATAGGTATGATATTTTTGGTAATAGAGCTCCATATCCTATCTTTGCCATAAGATAGGTGACAAAATTAATATTAAGTCACAGTCAAAAGTTTATTATTCAGAGCAAAAATACGTTTTTTTCAGAGCAAAAAAAGTCCATTTTTTCCAAAAACAGTAGTATTCAAAAAAATTTTTTTGGTGATAAAAAAGAACAATGATCATTATTCACATTTATAAGAATTTTCTAAATAAAATTTAATGTGTTATATGGAAAATGTTAACAAAATACTAAAAAGAGTTTTTATTTTGCTCTCCTATTAAATTCATATTTTGTGACTTATTATACTTTTGTTCAGAGGTACAAATATGATAACTAGAAACAAATTGCTCGAGAGTAGTAAATCTTTGCAAATAACCGCTATTTCGTAACGCTACCCGTGACGCTTTCTCCGTGAGGCTCGTCTCAGCACTTTAGAATAGAGAAAAAATCTTCCTTACGTTTTTGCAGAAATATTCTTTTCAATTACTGGTTTATAATTCGTAGATATTCTTATAAGTTTAAATTAAGAAGCACATAGCAATATGTACAGCAAACACACCCTTTAGCATCAGCGTTTGTCCCAAAATTTGCCTAAACCCTCGCCCACCGCCGTGTAAACTAACCGTCACTGCGAATGCTTGATATCTACTTATGTTAATACTTCGAGACGAACTGGGAAAGTTCAAAGTTTGAGGAAAGTCTTGTGAAACTCAAAGAAAGGCCGAAGTCGTCGTCGGTTGGTTGTTGAACTTTGGCAAAAACGAGCTAAGCTCTTGCCATAATCTATATGTTAATGACCGGCCGACATTCGCACTCATTTTAAATTTAAATATGCTCCTTGTCGTTTGCGCGCCTAAGGTAAAAAAGCAGAGCCGTGTGGATTAGAATGTTTCTCGTTTTTTTTTATTTATCTATTCTGATCAGTATCAATCAAGGGCAAAAAGGTAGATTCACCAAGGAATTGAACGTTGGTGCAAGGTAAAAATATTAATAGGTAAGTTTATACCACTCCTTACGTGGCTTAATGGCATCGATCGTTAATAGAGTTAAAAAAAGTCACCAAAACAGGTCGATTTTATTTTCAAATTGTGATTTTTTGCTGCACATTTTTTGCACACAATTTTTTCTGCTTTATTTGTCTCAGTTATAAGACTGTTTTTTAATATAATACCCTATATTTAATTAAAGAAATGAATAGTCCTTTCAGAGACAAATTTAGCAGTATATGATTTAGCTACCTTCTCTAATTATTACCTTATGAAATATTCGAAGAAATATTGTTCTGAAGCTATTTTCTTGTGGTATTTTAAAGTAATTACTATTTTAAACGTTTAAAATTTTTTCTGTAATGCGTTGCTTCAGCTCTTCATATTTTCTGATCTATTTATCAGGATATAACTAACCAACGTGCTTACGAATACCTTAATTTAAGGTATGAATACCAATTTGAATCTATGGTCAACAAATATACAAGAATAAAGGGAAACTCTAAAAGTTGCCTTGATCACAAGCTAAAGCAGTAGTCGTGGACACTTGTGTTACTGATCATAAAGCGACTGTTATTTGTTTACCACTTAACCTAAAAAATAGTTATACAAAACTAAGCAGAGAACAACACATAATCAATTACAAAGAACTAAAAAAAGCTTAGAAACTTATGACTGGTGTGAATATAATGCCTCTAAAAATGTTAAGGTCAAATGCAATTTATTATGTAAAATTCTTAACAAACTTACAGTAAAAAAAAACAGTTGTATAAAAAAACACAAAAAATATAAGAAGAAGCGCCAAAGTTGGATAACCATAGGACTGGTTAAATCCATAAACACAAAAAATCTTTTGTATCGTAAAAATGTCAAAGATCCTGACAATGTTAATAAAAAAAATGAATATTTCAATTATAGAAAACACCTAAATATTAATAAAAAATGCTAAGAAAGATTACTTTAGAAATGAAATTGAGAAAAACAAGAATGTTTCCAAAAACTTGTGGAATATTGTTAAAAATTTGACAGATAAATAAACCGATAGAAATAATTATACAAGAAGGAACTAGGAAGGAACTAGGAAGTTATCTTTTAATTTGGTTTCAATTCTTGCTTTAATATATTGTTGAGTTAAGTCGTTTGTTTTATTTCTTAATAATAATAAAAATAAAAACATAAAAGCATATAATGGCAGAGTGGAAGACTAAAATTCACCTTCAAATACCGGGTGAAATTAATATCGAAACTAAAGATATCGCTATTAACCGGGGTCTTTTCCAGGGGGACTCGTTGAGTCCACTTTGGTTTTGCCTAGCAATGAACCCGCTATCTCAGCTGCTGAACTCTACTGACTCAGGTTTTAGCATCAAAAATAACAACACTGTTGTAGCGAAGCTTAATCATCTGTTGTATATGGATGATTTAAAATTAATGGCTTCCACTCGAAACCACCTAGATGAGATGTTAAAAACTGTAGAAAATTTCTCAAATGATATCAGTATGAATTTTGGACTAGACAAGTGCCGTATACTAAATATAAGAGGAAAGGTTTAGCCCGGAGGTTTCGATATGCAAGATGGCGAAAACATCGAGGCAATGGGCGAAAATGATATGTACAAATATCTCGGAGTAAAACAAGCGCGGAAAATTGACCATAAACAAATGAAAACTGAACTAACTTCGGAGTTCGTGCGAAGAGTAAGACAACTAAATCGGTCATATCTTAATAGTAAAAATTTGTTTAAGGCATTAAATACGTACGCCTGTTCCGTGCTGAGCTACTCATTTGGTATTATAAAGTGGTCAAAAACGGATATAGAGGGTCTTCAGCGGAAAGTAAGAACACTTCTCACAAAGGCGCAAAAACATCATCCACGCAGTGCAGTAGAGAGAACAACATTACCGCGGTATCAAGGGGGAAGAGGACTTATGGATATAGGTGAGCAATTGGATAAACAAATTGCTAATTTAAGAACTTATTTTCAGGTACAGGCTGAGACATCTACTTTACATCGAGCAATTTGCGCAGTAGATGATACGACGCCGCTTAAACTGAGGGAACAAGAAATGCGCATAAATCACCTGACTAAGCAAGACAAAATGCGCACCTGGATGAGTAAACCTCTGCATGGGCGACATCTTAATGAGATCAGCCAAGAATATGTCGACAATACAGAGTCGAACTATTGGTTGACATCAGGAAAGATGTTTCCCGAGACTGAGGCTTTCCTACTTGCCATTCAGTATCAGGTTATTCCAACTAAAAATTACCTGAAATATATTGTTAAAGATCCTCAAGTCCAAAATGACAAATGCCGATATGGATGCCAAGCCCAAGAAACCATCCAACATCTTACCGGTGGCTGCCAGGCATTTGTCGGTACTGATTATAAAGAACGTCATGACTCAGTAGGAAAGATTATCCACCAAGAACTAGCTGACAAACTGGGACTTGTCCAAACCGACCATCTTCCTTATTATCAATACGTCCCTGATAGAATGCTTGAAAATGACAACTACAAGCTATACTGGGACCGCACTGTGCTTACAGATCAACCAGTGGCCCATAATAGACCCGATCTCATACTAGTTAATAAAATTACTAGGCAAACAACACTCATTGATGTGGCGATACCCAACACCAATAATTTACGTGTTAAATACAACGAAAAGATCGCCAAGTACAGAGATCTAGAAATACAAATCAGAAGACAATGGAGAATGGAAAGAACCCAGATGATACCTATTATTCTTTCTACCACTGGAGTCATCCCGAAGAGCCTCCTAGAAAACATAAAAAAGCTGGGTCTAAATAAACATCTATATAAGATTATGGAGAAAGCTGTGTTACTTTCGACGTCCAGATGCGTACGAAAATTTTTGGGAGATATACCGACATACCAAGTCACCTAGGACTCGATAACATGGAAAGAGTCCCACCAGAGCTCAATCCTTTTGATACCGTACAGTAAACCTGAGATGAGTGAATTTTCCCCTTAGAGAGAGTGTGAGCCGTATGGCTAAATCTGGATAAAAATAATAACAACAACCCTATTTTATGTAAAAACTATCATTTATATACTCTTTATAAAATGCAGAAATTCAAAATAATATCAAAATTTATAATAGACTAATATAGAATTTATATAATAGACCTTAATAATTATTACAATAATTTAATTTAAATATGTAATCAATTGTTTGTTGTTTATTTGTATATTGTATAATTTGTCTGTCATAATAAATATAATATATTATCAGACCAATCAAATACACTGATCAAAATGATCAAATCTTACTAAGAGTCGTATCAGTTTTTTTAGGAACCAGCTCTACATTTTTTGCATTAAATTGTCAATAATTTAAAAAATCCATTTCACTGTAGGAAACAGAGGTTTTAGTTATTGAGTTCCAGAAAACTCAAAAACATTATCAAATACCTGGCCGATTAAAAATCCCGGGAATAACTGGACTAATATGTTTAGTCAACTATATTAGTTTATACTGTTTATACAAGCAATGGTATCGATGACAGATATTTTACAATAATATTGGAACCTGTATTATCGCCAAACAGCAAAAATCAGGATAGACAACCAACTAGGCGATAAAGAGCTATGTCAGACAGGGTTGAGCTTTATCACTCGTAATTTTTAATATTTACTCAAGAGAGATATTAATTATAACGTCGAAAAAAAAAATATAGAGAATCAATATAGAAATATATAATAATCTAATGAAAGAAGTTTCAAAATATGTAACGCTTTTAGAATTTTTTTTTTCTAAGTCCACCACTGGAAGTAGTCTTGATTTCCAAATGAGGGAGCCGCTAACTGTCTAGAAGAAGGGAAATTTGATTATTTTGGTAGGAAAATGAACGAAGGCGAAAGCAAGGAAATCTCTATTATGATAATTACGTTGGCTCCAGTTCTTTCGTAATTGCAATAAGAGATACTTCTGCGCTTTTTTGACAACGGCGGTTTTTGCTCAAATTTGGCCTTTCACCTTTTTAACAAAATTGATACCACAATTCTCTACCTTTATTTTTAGGTATAAAAATATATCCGCGGTATAAATTTTACAGGAATTTGAGGCATAGCAGCTTTTAGTCAAATTATAATTTAAATTAATGGTGGTTTAAGATGGAATTAAATTGATATATGAGCTATTAAATAGACAAACAGACTTTTGATATGAAGACCACTTTCATTTACAACAAATTATAAAATAATTAATTTTGTATTTTAAAAACAATTTTCAAGAACAAATTAGAAACCATCCTTTACTTAATTAAGTCAATTACCACCTGTGTATTTGTTTTATGTTAAAAATTAACCAATACAAATGAAATGAGTATTTAAAACTGCCTCCTTGTAATAACTTCCCGTGCATTATAAAAATCAGACAATCAAATTTTATAGGTAGTGTATCTAATTTAGAATCTTCAATAATTACTTGGCAACGTCTTAGTATAATTCTTCTGAACTCTAAAGTACGTATTGGCTGATTTCCATGCATAGTTAATACACTAAAGCCTTAACTGCTGTAGAATTTCACGGTATGGTACTGTGCATATACTGCTCTTTATGATTCATTCCAGAATGAACATTTACAAGAAGATTATATTGAACTGTATTTATAAATCTAATTTATTGAGTTTATAAATGATGAAATGTTCTACACTTTACAACACTTTATGAGTTTATTTACATACATTTATTTATTTATTTAATGTACATAGAAAATACTTAAATATTAATTTATTTACACTTATATACTGTATTTAAAACATTCACAAGGGTTACAATTTAATTAGCCGCGCGAACAATTTATTAATCGACACTTGTTTTCGACTGTCCTTTTAAATCTCAAATCGTCCGTTTTATACCTAATTTGTTTGTCTAGAAATTTCTGCCGACTTCGATCAGAACGCTGGTGTATTATTTGATCCTCATCTCGAAAGTTCCACTAGCAGGTATAAGCGACGACCCGGTATGACTCACATTTATCATAATAATATAATATTAATGAACTTTTGGGATGTATGAAAGCTAAGTTATACTTGGAAAAGCTCCATCGAATGCATATTTTGCAATTCTTTTTTACGAAACTTGTTATAACTCACGTTCTATAGTATATTTGAAGAATAAGCTGGAGTAAATTCTCAGAAAAAAAAACTAAATTGTTAAGCATATTTTAGTACGTGTGCTTTTCGTACAACGTCAATATTTTAGCTTATTTTACGTTGGGTTTGACTATTTAGATAGAAATTTTTCCATGTCACATGGACTATCGTAAAATTTAAATACCTGCTATTGTTAGAACTGTGTAGGCTAGGGTTTTTTCAGCTGGTCACAGACGTACTTTAAGGGTATTACATTATTTGTTTCGGTTTGTTAGATATTTAAACCATTTTCAAAGCATATTATATTTATATAAATCTGTTTATTTTAGTAACGTTATTTATGGTTATTTTTGTCGTTATGATAATGACCCATTAAATAACAAGAAATAAAGAAACTCTTAAAATACACAGGTATTTAGTTAATGGTCTTTTGATAGATTAGATAGAAAAAGTCGATTAGCGAAAGATGGTTTCTGATAAATGTGAACGCTATCTTAAATAGTATAAATTTCGATTTTGTTTGGAAAACCAATGATTAATAAAATGGTTAATGGTCTTTAAATAGTCATTCATTAATATCAGAAAATTTTTGTTTAGTCGATTATAAGCGAGTGAAGAGATCTGACACAGTTGTTTTTTGCAAGAGTGAATAGTGAGTTTATAGAATATGGAATTAACGTGTGATTATACACCAGTTAAAAAATTAAAGTTGAATCATTTATCACTTAACGAAAAGAGTGTTATCCTTAACGTCTACAATTATTTTAAGCAACACAATCCTTCCAATACTGTTGATAGTATAGTTGAAATTTCGTCTAAAGTAATGGGATATTCAAAATCAACTGTATATAACATTTTAAAAGAGGAAAAATCAGCTGGTATAACGCCACCCAAACCGAGACCAGGAAGACCAAAATTGTCGAAAGTGAATGTGGATGAATTCTTCAAAAATGCAATTCGTAGAATGGTCCACTCATTTTTTTTTAACAAACAAATACCAACTTTAGATAAAGTTTTACAAGCCATTACCGACGATCCCGATTTACCCACAATAAGTAGAGACCAACTTTGGAAAGTTTTGCATGAGTTAAACTTTAAGTATGAAAAAGTGGGCAGACAGTCAATGCTTATCGATTCCGAAGAAATTGTGTATTGGAGACGAGACTACCTCAGAAAAATAAAAAAAATGAGGACAGAAAATAAGAACATTTATTATTTAGATGAAACGTGGGTTAATGAAGGTCATACTGTAGGGAGAGTTTGGAAAGACAAAACTATAAAAACATGTCGACAAGCATTTCTGGAAGGATATTCACCTGGTTTCAAGGAACCAACAGGTAAAGGTCGACGATTAATTGTTACCCATATAGGTAGTATGAATGGATTTCTTAAGGAGGGTTTACTTTTGTTTGAATCAAAAAAGACCTGTGATTATCACGAAGAGATGAACGGAGACGTGTTTGAAGAATATTTCGAACAGATGATTGAATTCATACCTAAAAATTCAGTTATTGTGATGGACAATGCAAGTTACCACTCTAGATTAGTTGAACGTTTACCAACTACTCAATGGAGGAAAGATGAAATTGCAATGTGGTTAACTTCTAAGAATTTAATCTTTGACGATACAATGACAAAAGCAGAATTATTAGAGCTTGCTAAAATTAATAAACAAAATTATAAAAAATATGTCATTGAGGAAATAGCCAAAAAACGAGGAATTGAAATACTTCGCCTACCACCGTATCATTGCGAGCTAAATCCGATTGAATTAGTATGGGCCGAAGTTAAAAGTAATGTTGCTCGAAATAATACAACTTTTAAATTGTCAGATGTTACTATTCTTTTTCATAAATCAATATCCGAAGTAACGACTGAACATTGGCAAAAATGTATTAATCACGTTATGGATATTGAGAAAAATATGTGGAAGCTTGATCATATAATAGATAGCAGTATAGAACCTATAATAATTCATCCCGGATCGGATAACACTTCGTCTGAAACAGAATATGAGGAAGCTTAACTTTAAACTGTAGCTCAGAAGTTTATTTTACATTTGAACTAATTGCCGACAACTTCATTGTTTATTTTTTATTTATTTTTTATTGCTAATATAATTTTCATTCTTATTTCCAATATTATTAGTATTAAGAATATTATTATTTATTAATAGGAATATATAAAAATTTACAGTTTTTCTGTATGTATTTTACGTTTCAGTATAATTTATTGTATTTTATTATTTTATATTAACTGTATGTTTCACAAATAATAGAATTTTTATTCTTTTTATGTATATCTTTTTATTTTAAACCAGTATTGGATTGGATTACTTTGTTCTAAATATCCAAATAAATTTAAGGCAAACTTTTCTTTTAAGATTACGTTTTAGTTAGAAGATGTGCACGCCTATGTATTTCGAGGTGCGAAGATTAGTATTCTGAGAATTTACTCCAGCTTATTCTTCAAATATACTATAACAATCGGACCAAATTTAAGCAAACGCCGCTTTGTTAATTTTTTTAAAAGGAACAATTTTCATTTTCGTAAAATTAAATATATTTAATCTTTTGGGAGATACAATAAATTAAATAATTAAATTGTTATTAATAAATTATCTAACGGGTTTTTAGCCTGATACCTTCGAAAAATCGGATCTACGCACCAACAAACAAAAATACGTCAAAGTACCGGAGGGACATAAAAGTAAATACTCAACCCCCTCTTTCTCCTAGTCTATTATTTGGCACTTTATTTACTTAAAACCTTCGTGACTACATAAAATACCAAGTGTTACATACGATTGAACTCGTATTGAAGTAAGGAATTCAATAATGTTGCAATGTACAGGGTGTTGTATTTGAAAAACCAAAGTCACTAATGACATCAAAAAAATGGTAAATCTGGCAACATTGCGAGCATCAAATTTAAAATCTCCATATTGCAGATAGAATAAATATATAATATCCATTTTAAAAAATGAGATCGGGAAAGGAGAAAAAAACGACATTAATAAACTAAAAGATCCCGACATTGCATATGTATACAGACAGCAAATATATCAAATAAGGACAGAAAACTTAGAAGAAGAAAAAGACATTAACCAACTATGGGCAAATATACGAGATATTGTATTACAGAAATCGGTTGAAATATTGGGCAAAACCAAGTCAGAAAAAAGAAATCATAGGTTTGATCGTGAGTGCAAAAACCATCGATGCAGGTTGTACACGGAGAAAAAAGAAGAGTATAGACGTCTTAGAAGAAAGGAAAAGTATATCCATCGACGTAAGAAGAGGAAATACGAACAGAACACTCTCAATGAGATATAAAGTTTATTCGTTAAAAAAGAAACGAGAGAATACTACAAATCCTTAAATAATAGCCACTGTCGAGAATTTAAACCACGATTAAAAATTTGTAAAGACACTAACGGTGAAATTCTACATGTAGGCCAGAGAAATAAGCAAAAAAGTACCCTGTTTTTGACACTTGTCCGGCCAGGCAAACGTCAGTTGTTTTGAGTAGTATGGACCTCTGTAACAAAAACCTATATGTTTCCTGCAGTCGATTTTTTGGACTTAATTAGTTATTAACAAATTAAGGTCAAAAAACGGAAAATTTTTGCTTTTTTTGTCCATCAGCAAAAAGTGAAGCATTTTAAACAAATTTTAGAAGAAAAGAATCTTATAAGTCATATAAAAAACTTTGTTTATCCCAAATTAATTTTTTTTGACAACAATATAAGTCAGAAAATTATATAGTTTTAGTAATTGTATTGGTAGTTTCTGGAAGAAGACTTTTTCTATTATTAACATTAAAAAAAATTAAGAAAATTTATTTTAAACATTGCAAAATAATTTTGCAAAAACATGTCGCTTTTTTGCTTATAAACAATTAGGATAACTTTTTAACCATTGCCTGCAAGAATTATTTTTTTATATTTAAAAAGCCAGAATTTTTTCACAACGTTAAAAGAAAAACAATTGCTGCTAAAATAATTTGGGATAAAGTTAGCCTCTTTTTTATTTAATTCATAGCAGCTTTGTTTATAACAATTAAGAAATCTAATTAGCGTTATTTAAAAGCACATACTTTATAGTTTTAACGTACCAAATTTTAAAAAGATTGCCCTTCAATGAAATCGTCCACAAAGCTTCAAAATGTGCTGCTTAAAATCGGCTGGCTTCGAAACTCACGGGTGCCGAAGGGAAGAGGAAGGAGCTGTTAGCTGTATCTCTGGTTCTTATTTATGGATTTCGACGTACCTTTTTTTAATTTGTATGTAGTGTTTGCGTACATTACGAATATGCATTATTTCAATAAATAAATTGTTAAATAAACTATCTAATTTGCTTAAAATTTTTTTTTTTTCAATTTTTATTGTAATATTTGAGATAACAGAATATAACAATATAAGATAGACTTTGGGATCCTACCTAAGTTAGTTAAGTTGACCCGACTAACAATGCAAAACGTAATCTCATGCGTTAGAATTGAAGAAGAAAAGTCTAAGTTTTTTGATATTAATAATGGTCTAAGACACTGGGGCGCGCTGGAGTGTCTCCTCTTTAATATTGCCTTGGAAAAGGCAATCAGACAATTAAATATTAAAATAAATGGAAATATTTTTAATAGATCGACGCAAATTCTCGCATTCGCTGATGATATGGTTATAGTATGCAGAAGTATGAGAGACATAGTGCAGTGTTTTACAAGGCAAGTGAACTAGGACTTGCGGTAAACGAGGAAAAAACCAAATATATGTTGGTTTCTAAAAACCCCCGAAATATTCAACAAAGAATTCAAATTAACAACCATATCTTTGAACAAGTCAAAGAATTCACATATCTTGGATCGCTAGTAAACGCAACAAACACTACAAGCGACGAAATAAAGAGATGCATAGCAATAGAAAAGAGAACTGTTCACGGTCTCCAGAAATATTTAAAAAATAAAAATATAAAACGTGCAGTAAAGCTCAATATAAACAAGACCTTAATAAGACCGGTTTGGATATATGGACTGAAATATTAGCCTTATCTCAAAATCATGAAAGACTTCTTGGTATTTTTGAGAGAAGAAAATGGGCTATGGCGTCGAAGATACAACTTTAAACTATATCAGTTATACACCGATCCATATATTGTGAAATTCGTTAAAGTGCAGAGACTTAGATGGGCTGGACACATTGCTAGGATGTCAGACTACGAATACACGAAGAGACTAACATTTTCAAAACCAGAAGGCATCAGAAGCAGAGGACGACCGCGAAGGAGATAGACTGATGATGTTGAAGAAGACCTACATATTCTAAGGGTCAGAAGATGGAGGGAAGTTGTCAGGAATTGACAGGAGTGGCGACTTCTTTATGAGCAGGCCAAGATCCACAATGGATTGTCGAGCTACTTATGATGTTATTGCAGATAGGTGTATTCCGGTTTTTGTACAATTCAGACCATCCATTTAAGAGATATTAGGCGTCTCCAGACATTTGGTCCACTCTGTATATGAATTTAATAGATTTTGAATAGCAGTGAAACTGACTTGGTTAGAAACTTTTGTTTGATTAGTTTGTAGATGTTTTACGAAAGTTTTTGTTGGGAAAACTGATTCGGATCTATTGTTGGTGACTGAAAACGCTACATAGATAGATCTCCTTCACACAAACTTGCATGAAGCAATGAAGACAGTACAATTATAAGATTCAACAATGTTTTTAAAATAACTGAATGTCACGTTGAGATATTAACAATAAATGGAAAATTTATGGTGTATTTTATTCGTGTAGCATGACTTAGAATGTATATTTCAACTTCTATCTTCTTCTCGTTATAAAGATTCGGTGTTGATAACAGATTTGCATGTAAAACGAATCTAAGAATGAACGTTTAAAAAACAAGTAAATTTCTATGATATCTAAAAATCAGACACGAGAAAGGATGATAATTAGAGGTTATTATTAACACCGTACACAGGTCTCGACTTGGGTATTTAAAGAAGTAGTTCAAACGAATGCAGTAGCGTGAGACTTAAGAATAATAAGTAAACGCCTGTTTGCTGGCCTGGTATCGTATTCAAATTCGTTTTGATTGGTGTGAATTTTGCATTTTCCAATAATTAAGTATGAATGAAATGAGTTGCCGCGTTTTTATTGAATTCCGTATAATTTGCAATCTCTAATACATTCACCAGTTGATTGTGTGTTATGTATTATGGGGCGTCATTAGTAATAATTACAAGTAGGTCATATAGATAGTTAAGACCGGAATTGATCCAAGTCACATTTTTAGAAAAACTGAGTTATGGGACAGTTTGGACTTAATTTTATATCAAATTAGTTATTACTTATTTTGCGCAAATACTTTATTCTAGTTATTTCTATATTATAGTAAAAATAAAAATCAATAGGGCTTATAGACCGATCAAAGAACTCTGTGACCCCAAGAAAAAAATTTCAGGGATAAAAATTGAGGAATAGGTAACTTTCATCTACCAATTCAATATTTTGAATATTTAAAAATGCTATTGTTTTGTCATTACGGTAAATGGTATCCACCCATCCTACACAACATAAACTGGCAGCCTATCATAGCATGTTACATATATTAACAGAAATTCCAATGTCAAAATACAACTTTGAGACAGAATTAAATATCATTAAGCAAATAGCAGTAAACAATGGGTACAACGAACAAACAATTAATAACATTTTAAATCAAAAACTATACAAAAAAGCCCTGAAATTAGCATTTTCACCACCAGAGAAAAAACCCAGTACCTTCTGCTCGATTACATCTACAGGCAAAATATCAACAAAAATAGCCAAACACATAAAAAAGAGAGAAATAACACCAGCTTTTAGAACAAACAACAACTTAGGCAAATATGTTAAAAACAAGAGCCAAAATAAAAAGCACTTATACAGTGGTGTATACAAACTTAAATGTAATGACTGCCCAAAAATTTACATCGGCCAAACTGGTAGAAATTTTAACAAACGAATAGCAGAACATAAAAGGGCTTTCAATAATAGAAGAACATATTCTACATACGCACTTCACCTTCTAGATCATAATCACTCTTTTAATGACGAATTTCAAATTCTTCACATTCAAAATAAAGGCTTTAAGCTATCTTTTTTAGAACCTATGGAAATTAACAAATTAAAAACACAGACATATTTCTTAATGACTAACTTGAGATAAACAATTCTCTCCTCCTCAAACTATTTCGTTAAAAACTATAAAGTGAAAACACATACCAAAAATAGATCACTTGAGAAAGGCGCTCTGCCGAAACAGCTGTAGTGATAAGATTTAATAATAAATTTTTTGGAAAATTTTGTTTTATTGTTATATAAAATGAATTTTTATCAAGTAACGGTCGAATCTATCACTTTTTATTTTTGCTTCATTTCTTCTTTCTTCGGTAAGCTCGTATATAGTTTTGGTTGTGGCTTTTTTGTTTTGATTGTTTTCAGTTTATTTTTAAATTTGGGTTTAAACAGGGGGTGAGCTATCTGCACCGGAATAGGTTTTTGAACCTATTATACCTATTAGGAACCTAATAAATTATTGTTGAAAAATGGCGGATGACAAGTGACCACTAGTGACGTCTAGCAGATAAAAGTTGAACTATAAGTCAGTAGATTCCTTCCACGGCGCGTCGGGGCATGTGACACCATCTGTCTCTCTGCAACACATTGATAGAACGCTCTTCCATATTCATAGAACTATCGAACTATATTCATAACAATCATGGTCCGTTCTTGACAGCACTGCAGTGGTCTGCTAGCTCTTTTATTTTCACCAATGATGTTTTTAACTATTTGATTTTTGTCATTTTTCACTTTTGCATTGAGGTTTTCCAGTATTATCGTTAATTCATGTTTTTCTGTGAGCTACATCTCTATAGAACTGTTCAGTACCATATTTGTAACGCATTTTTCTATTTTTCCAATTCGTTTATTATGATTGCGATACCATTCTAGTGCTGTTTTTGATTGTTGTCTAAGTAATATATAATCTTCTTGTCAATGTTCATTCTGGAATGAATCACGGAGAGCAGTATATGCACAGTACCATACCGCGAAACGTCACCGTCCGAGACAGAAAGGAAATAAGCGAGGCCATTGAAAAATTCTACACTAAATTATACTCGGCAAATACACAACCACAACAACGACGTACTAAACGAACAATAATTAACACCGGCTCAGAAGAAACACCGGACATAACCGACTATGAAATAAGAATGGCCCTAAATAAACTAAAAACGAATAAATGTCCGGGAGAGGACAAAATTACAGTCGAAATGTTGAAAATCGGTGGAAGAAAAATAGAACAGGTATTAAATATTTTATTTAATAAAGTAATTGATGAAGGAAAGATTCCTCAAGAATGGTACAACTCCGAAGTCATTTTACTATTCAAGAAAGGAG